>NC_135892.1:45840775-46141891 GCF_964194155.1 Cetorhinus maximus | reverse complement strand
TGCACCTGGCGGAAGAAATACGTCGCCAGGGCACACCGTCTCGGAGGAGGCTCGACGTAAAGGTATCGCTGCAGGGTCTGAAGACGGAAAGTCGCCACCTGCGTGCGTAGGCACACCAGCGCCTGACCGCCCTCCCTAAGCGGGAGACTCAGAACCTCAGCGGCGACCCAGTGCAATCTTTTGTCCCAGAAGAAGTCGACTAGCATTCTCTGGATTTTCGCGACAAAGTCCGGGGGAGGGGTCAAAGTGACCAGCCGATACCACAACATGGCGGCGATCAGCTGGTTTATGACCAGAACTCGACCCCGGTAAGACAGCACTCGGAGCAGTCCTGTCCAGCGCCGCAGGCGAGCGGTGACTTTCGTCTCCAGTTCCTGCCAGTTGGCCGGCCAGGATTCCTCGGCAGGGCAGAGATGGACCCCCAGGTAGAGGATGCTGGTCCTGCTCCAGGTGAAAGGCCTGAGCTCCTCGGGTAGGGGATCCGTCTGCCACGGGCCGACCAGGAGTCCAGAACATTTCTCCCAGTTGATCCTGGCAGAAGAAGCGGCAGAGTAGACCTCCTGGCACTCGCGCATCCTCCGCAGGTCAGCCGGGTCATTAAACATTAGGAGCACGTCATCGGCGTATGCCGAAAGGACCACCCCGATGCCCGGCCCGCGCAGAACCAATCCCGACAACCTCCTCCGCAAGAGGCGCAGGAAAGGCTCCACGCAAATAGAATACAACTGGCCGGACAGGGGGCAGCCCTGACGTACCCCTCTCCCAAAGCGAAGGGGCGCCGTCAGGGACCCGTTAACCTTCACTAGACACTCCGCGGCGGTGTACAGAAGTCGGATCCGGGCGACAAAGTGCGTCCCGAAACCGAATGCTCGCAGAGTCCCGAGTAAATATTCGTGATCCACCCTGTCGAACGCCTTCTCCTGATCAAGGGACAGGAAGGCGCTCGACAGACCAGCCCTCTGGGAATGGTGGATTATGTCCCGGACCAGATGGACGTTGTCGTAAATCGAGCGGTCCGGGACGGTGTAGGACTGGTCAGGGTGGATCATGCGGTCCAGCACGGTGCCGAGCCGAGAAGACATGGCTCTGGCGAATATTTTATAGTCCGTGCTGAGGAGGGAGACCGGGCGCCAGTTTTTAAGTAGGCGGAGATCCCCCTTCTTCGGCAACAGGGCAATCACGGCCCTGCGCCACGAAAGGGGCATCTCCCCGGTAGCGATACTCTCCCCCAGGACCCCCGCGAAGTCGCCCCCCAGGACGTCCCAGAACGCCCTGAAGAACTCCACGGTCAGCCCGTCAAGTCCCGGGGACTTTCCCCTGGAGAGACCGTCGAGGGCGCCGGTCAGCTCCCCCAGACTTATAGGGGAGTCAAGCTTTCCGGCGCCCTCCGGGCCGACCTGCGGCAGGTCCTCCCACAAAACTCTGCAAGCATCCTCGCTGGACGGATCCGAAGAGAACAGGGCAGTGTAAAAGTTCCCGGTAATGGCCCTGATGCCCTCCGGATCCGAGACGAGGGATCCGTCGTCGGCCAGCAGCGTAAAGAGCTGCTGACGGACCCCGTGCCTTTTTTCCAGCGAGTAGAAGAAGGGGGAGCCACGGTCCAGGTCCTTGAGGAACCGGATCCGTGACCTCACGAACGCGCCCCGGGACCCGGCGAGCTGCAGGTCCCGCAACGCGCCCTTCTTCTCATCGTACACCGACCGCAGGGCCGGGTCCGCGTCGGGCCGACCGAGACGTGCCTCCAGGTCGAGCACCTCCTTCTCCAACTCCTCCACCCTGGATTTCCGCCTCTTTGTCGACCCCTTCGCGTACTCTTGACAGAAAACTCGGACGTGAGTCTTGCCCACGTCCCACCATAGCCTCAAGGAGGGGAAGCCTCCCCGCTTCCTTCTCCAGCCGGCCCAGAAACGACGAAACGAGTCCAGGAACCGCTCGTCCTCCAGCAACAGGTTGTTAAAGTGCCAGTGCGCGGACCCCGTCCGAGCGCAAAACGGAGCGAGCTCCGCCCACACCAGACGGTGGTCCGTGCACGGCACCTGCTGCACGGAAGCCGCCGGAACGCAGGACACGTACGCCTTGGAAACGTAAAGACGGTCGAGTCTGGACGCTCCGACTCCAGGTAACACAAAGGTGAAAACGCTGGAATCGGGATGGAGATTTCGCCAGACGTCCACCAAGTCGAAGGACCTGACCAAGTCCCGTAACTTACTCACACCTCGCGTACGGTGCTGGGTACCGTGACGGTCCCGGTCCTCGAGAGTGCAATTAAAATCCCCCCCGAGGACGATGCACTCGCCCGCGTCGATGGAGCCCAGATGAGTGGACACTTCTTCGAAGAAGCTCGCTTGCTGCTGCAAGCCCAGGGGAGCGTACACATTCACAAAGTGAAGCACCGCGCCCCCCAGGCGCACAGTCAGGTGCAGCAACCGGCCTGGCACCGGCTCCTTGACCCCCAAGATCTCGGGCTGAAAATGCGGGGCCAACAAGATAGCCACCCCGCCTGAATTGGAGGCTAGGTGACTCATGCAGACCCCCCCTCGCCACTCCAGGAGCCACGTAGCTTCGTCTCCCGGAACGGTATGGGTTTCTTGCAGGAAGCACACCGCATACTTCCCGTCCCTGAGGACCGAGAAGTTCCGGAACCTGCGCTGTGCGTCCCTGCTGCCACGGATGTTGAGGCTGGCTATAGTTGTCTTCATTGTCAAAGAGTATATACACCGTCACCTTGTTTAAAAGAAGGAGAGGACTTTTTAATCCTTCCCCTCCCTCAGGAGCCCAGCGAGAAACGTTTGGACCCTCCGCCGGGCGTTCCTGTCCAACTCGGGAGCCTTGAGGGCCTCGCGAGTAGACCAGAACACCAGCGGAAAAGAATGCCACCGGGCCAAGGCCAACTGGACTCTATTTCGGCGACCGCGATGACTCGCTAGAAAGTCCTGGAGTTCCCGTGGGGGGATGAGGGGAGAGTCGGTGGAGGGCACCAGGGTATCCATCGACTCGCTTGAGAACGAGTCGAGGTCATCCCCGGTGCTCACCACCGAAACTCCGTCCTCCTCCGGGTCGTCGCCTCCAGCTTCCAACCCCTCCCCCGTATTGAGTACGGGGGCTGGTCCGGAGCTGCCAGTAGGCTCCACCTCTACCTCGATCCCACCCCCAGGATCAAGGCCAGAGTGGTCCTCTCTGGTCTCCTCTAATAAGTCGGGGCCAGAGGGTGGCGGCGCTACGGACGCCCGCTCTCCTCCCGGCACCGGGTCGTCCGGGGAGCTCGAGACGAGCTCCTGATTTAAAACAATGACGCCCGGTGCTAGGTTCTGGGAGGGAGCGGGAAGGCCTTCCTCGCCACCACCACCCAATGACCCAGTTAAAATTTTTAAATTTTTTACAATATTAACATCGCAGTCCCCCGACGGGCCAGAGGATACCTCGGGGGTATCGAGTTGTTCTAAATTGGGCACCCCCACAAGGGAGGTGCCCTCAGAGACCCCCGAGGGGCCCTGTTCAGGGGACTGCAGCAGGTTGGTGGGGGGAGGGGTATGTGATTCCCCCAGAGGGCAGGTTGAGGTCTTAATGGGTGGCGGAGACACCACCACCTCATCATCAGGGGAGGGGACACACCCAACCTCTTCAGATTGGGCGTCGCCCTCCCCCTCCTCTTCCTTCTCGGAGGGGTGGCGTCTCTTCCGAGGGAGGCTGGGGGCTAGGGAGACCTCCATCTCTGGGGCCTCCTCCGCCTTGTCCAGCCTACCCGGACGCCCCGCCCTCTGGGGTTTGGGGTATTCCTTTTCCCCCGGCTCGGGGACACGAGTCTCGCCCCCGCTAGCCCCGGGGACCCGTGCAGGGACGACGCCGGGCCCAGCACACGGCGCCTCGGTACCTACGGGCCCGGGATCACGCGCGGAGACGACGCAGGGGCCGGATGGTACTTCTTCCCCCGAGCCGGTGTCTACAGGGGTCTGGGGATCCTTGGGGGTTTGGGGAGTCTCGGGGACCACCCCCAGGTTACGGGTCTTCCTCCGCGCCTTCTTATGACGCGGGGGCTCTCCCCCCGCCTCACCGGCAACCGAGATGGCAGTGACTGCCGGCGACGCCTCCCCTTGCGGAGAGGTAGATGGAGTAGTGGCGGGGGGAGGAGGGGCGGTGCCAGCCGCGGCCGCTTGAGTGGTGCTGGCGGCCTTGAGGACGGGGCAGTTCTTTCGGACGTGCCCCGCCTCCTTGCAAGCATGGCACCGCATGCCCTCCGCGGTCCAGAAGACCCGGTAGGCGGTCCCCTCATAATCTATTGAAAGGGCCCCCTCCAGGCACTCCTCCCGGGCCAAGCGGACAAATACCTGGCGCCGGAAAGAGTACACGTGGCGGAGGGCCGCGTCCTTGAGGCCGAGCGGGATCGGCGCCACCCCCGACCTGACCTCCCCCAGTTTACAAAGGTGGGGGAGGAGGAGCTCATTTGGGAGAAAGGGCGGGACGTTGGAAATCAAAAGCCTCTGGGCGGTGGCCTCAAGAGGGTCCACCGCCAGAAAGGTCCCGCCCACAGTGAGCCCCTTTTGTAGGGCGAGGTGCACCGCCCGCTCAGACCTCAAGAAAAATATGGCCTTCCCATACATTTTAGAGGCTGCGACTATGGCCGAGGGGCCGACGACCCCAGCCATAGCCTTTACGCAGGCCTCTATAGTCATTTCAGGGTGAGCATAGCTCTTTACCCCTAGGGCCCTCGTAAGGAGGCGGAACGGTGACAGGGCTGCGGGAGCAGCAGGAGCTGCAGAAGCAGCCACCCCCGCATAGGTCTTTTTAGAAGGCCCTGGCACCGGTGACAACACCACCTCCACGTTAGCCCTCGAGGGCCCGGCCACAGGTGATGGCAAAGTGGCCTTTGGGCCAGAGCCACACCCACCCTGGGAAGTATTGGCCATTTTACTGATGGTTTTTTTTTTTTTTTAATTAAATATATATATATTTTTTTAATAAATAAAGCTCCTTCCTGGGGGGGAAAAGGGGGAGAGAGGTTGGAATAACCTCCCCCCCTTTAATGCAGGAGAGGAGAGGAGGGAGAGAGGCAGAGGACAGGGAGGCACAGGAGGGAAAGGGGGGAAAACTCCAGGTGGGTGTCTCTTGGTCTGAAGCAAAAAAGATGGATGGTGGGTGGGGGCTTGTTGGCCTTCTGGTAGGGGGAGGTGATGGCTTCGGCCAATATAGGCCACCGGAAAAAGGCCGGGTTGTGTTGGGGGGGGGGGTGGGGGGTGGGGGGTGGGGGGTGGCAGCAAAGATGGTTTATAACCACACACACACACACACACCCTCCCTCCTCTTCCCCCAAGCCCTCCGGATGGTCTTCTATCCTCCCCCTACAGTACACAGTTCTTTATAGCCCCCACCTGATAACAAAACACAAAGTCTAAACACCCACCTAGGATGTTGTGAATCCCAAAGTCAGGCCTCCTGGCCTTCCTGTCCTGCAGCAACCAAACAAAAGAAAGTTGTTTTCTTCTTCCTCCTCTCTCTCCTCTCTGGCCCCCCAGGAACAGCAGCAGCAGCAGGAACAGCAGGAACAGCAGCAGCAGCAGCAGGAACAGCAGCAGCAGGAACAGCAGCAGCAGCAGCAGGAACAGCAGCAGCAGCAGCAGGAACAGCAGCAGCAGCAGCAGCAGCAGCAGGAACAGCAGCAGGAACAGCAGCAGCAGCAGCAGGAACAGCAGCAGCAGGAACAGCAGCAGGAACAGCAGCAGCAGCAGCAGGAACAGCAGCAGCAGCAGGAACACCTCCTCTCTCCTCTGGCTCCAGCTCCAAACTGAGCAACAACGAGCTCAACGAGATCGTTAAGATGTAACTCTTTTGAGTCAAAACAATAAACTAAATGAGCAAAAAGAACAAGGGAGAAAACAAGCACAGCCCCTAAGTCAGGTCAGCTGTAAAATCAAGGAAAAACTGTAAAGGAACCTTACAAACATCAAACTAAGATGTGATTAAAGGGGTCAACAAAACACCCCAGACCCCGCGGTGCCCACCGAGCACGGAAGGCCTCGATGGTGCCGGCAGACACCGCGTGCTCCCTTTCCAGGGACATCCGGCCGCGAACGTAGCCGCGGAAGAGGGACAAACAATCGGGCGGGACTACCCCGTCGATCGCCCGCTGCCTGGACCTGTTGATGGCCAACTTGGCCAGGCCCAGGAGCAGGTTCACGAGGAGGTCCTCCTCCTTCCCGACCCCCTTCCGCACCGGGTGCCCGTAGATCAGGAGCGTGGGACTGAAGTGCAACCAGAACAGTAACAAAAGATTTTTTAAATAACTAAAAAGGGAGTGCAGCCTAAGACACCCTATATACACGTGGTCCACGGACTCCACAAGACCGCAAAAAGGGCAGGTGTCTTGGGAGTCCGTGAACCTACACATTTTACGATTATAGGGGACTGCTGCATGCAACACCCTCCAACCCAGGTCCCCGATAGAAAGAGGGAGAACACCTCCGTAGAGGGCCTCCCATCGGGGGCCTCCGCCGCCGGACGGCAACAAGGCACGCCAGGGCGTGTCCGGGCGGCGGACCAGGGCGAGAAAATGGAAGGTGTGCAGCAGCAGTCCGTACAGAAAACCCCTCCGCGCCGTGCCAAATGGCACGGAGGGCATGTCCCCGAGGCGGCTCATATTATTGCGGGGCACCGGCACCCGAGGGAGGGTTCGGGGCTTGGGGCCAATGTGGAATTCCGTCCGAACAGGGGAACGTTCAGCCGGAAGATCACCGCGCACCTGAGCCACCTCCAGACCTAAAATGACTTCGGGTCCGAGCACGACCGTTTTTAGGTCTTGGATGGCATCGGCTGCGACCTGGACACTCACTGACGCGCGACGCGCCAACTCCTGCGGGAGCATCCAGCCCAGTCCTCCGCCACCCAGCACGTCCCCGACCCTGGTCACACCGGCAGCCACAGCCCTCCTCTCCGCCAGCCACTGAAAGGGACGGAGGGGCGGATTCCTGAGCAGCGGCTCTCTGACGATAGCCGCTACTCCTGACGGGGGAGAGCTGCGTCGCGTGGCGACCACGTTCCAGACTTTGATCAGGTCCTGGTAAAAGACGGGCAACACCTGGAAGGAGCCGAGGCCCCTCTGATCTACAAACAGGAGCTGCACGTCGTAATTCAGGCCGTGCACCTGGCGGAAGAAATACGTCGCCAGGGCACACCATCTCGGAGGAGGCTCGACGTAAAGGTATCGCTGCAGGGTCTGAAGACGGAAAGTCGCCACCTGCGTGCGTAGGCACACCAGCGCCTGACCGCCCTCCCTAAGCGGGAGACTCAGAACCTCAGCGGCGACCCAGTGCAATCTTTTGTCCCAGAAGAAGTCGACTAGCATTCTCTGGATTTTCGCGACAAAGTCCGGGGGAGGGGTCAAAGTGACCAGCCGATACCACAACATGGCGGCGATCAGCTGGTTTATGACCAGAACTCGACCCCGGTAAGACAGCACTCGGAGCAGTCCTGTCCAGCGCCGCAGGCGAGCGGTGACTTTCGTCTCCAGTTCCTGCCAGTTGGCCGGCCAGGATTCCTCGGCAGGGCAGAGATGGACCCCCAGGTAGAGGATGCTGGTCCTGCTCCAGGTGAAAGGCCTGAGCTCCTCGGGTAGGGGATCCGTCTGCCACGGGCCGACCAGGAGTCCAGAACATTTCTCCCAGTTGATCCTGGCAGAAGAAGCCGCAGAGTAGACCTCCTGGCACTCGCGCATCCTCCGCAGGTCAGCCGGGTCATTAAACATTAGGAGCACGTCATCGGCGTATGCCGAAAGGACCACCCCGATGCCCGGCCCGCGCAGAACCAATCCCGACAACCTCCTCCGCAAGAGGCGCAGGAAAGGCTCCACGCAAATAGAATACAACTGGCCGGACAGGGGGCAGCCCTGACGTACCCCTCTCCCAAAGCGAAGGGGCGCCGTCAGGGACCCGTTAACCTTCACTAGACACTCCGCGGCGGTGTACAGAAGTCGGATCCGGGCGACAAAGTGCGTCCCGAAACCGAATGCTCGCAGAGTCCCGAGTAAATATTCGTGATCCACCCTGTCGAACGCCTTCTCCTGATCAAGGGACAGGAAGGCGCTCGACAGACCAGCCCTCTGGGAATGGTGGATTATGTCCCGGACCAGATGGACGTTGTCGTAAATCGAGCGGTCCGGGACGGTGTAGGACTGGTCAGGGTGGATCATGCGGTCCAGCACGGTGCCGAGCCGAGAAGACATGGCTCTGGCGAATATTTTATAGTCCGTGCTGAGGAGGGAGACCGGGCGCCAGTTTTTAAGTAGGCGGAGATCCCCCTTCTTCGGCAACAGGGCAATCACGGCCCTGCGCCACGAAAGGGGCATCTCCCCGGTAGCGATACTCTCCCCCAGGACCCCCGCGAAGTCGCCCCCCAGGACGTCCCAGAACGCCCTGAAGAACTCCACGGTCAGCCCGTCAAGTCCCGGGGACTTTCCCCTGGAGAGACCGTCGAGGGCGCCGGTCAGCTCCCCCAGACTTATAGGGGAGTCAAGCTTTCCGGCGCCCTCCGGGCCGACCTGCGGCAGGTCCTCCCACAAAACTCTGCAAGCATCCTCGCTGGACGGATCCGAAGAGAACAGGGCAGTGTAAAAGTTCCCGGTAATGGCCCTGATGCCCTCCGGATCCGAGACGAGGGATCCGTCGTCGGCCAGCAGCGTAAAGAGCTGCTGACGGACCCCGTGCCTTTTTTCCAGCGAGTAGAAGAAGGGGGAGCCACGGTCCAGGTCCTTGAGGAACCGGATCCGTGACCTCACGAACGCGCCCCGGGACCCGGCGAGCTGCAGGTCCCGCAACGCGCCCTTCTTCTCATCGTACACCGACCGCAGGGCCGGGTCCGCGTCGGGCCGACCGAGACGTGCCTCCAGGTCGAGCACCTCCTTCTCCAACTCCTCCACCCTGGATTTCCGCCTCTTTGTCGACCCCTTCGCGTACTCTTGACAGAAAACTCGGACGTGAGTCTTGCCCACGTCCCACCATAGCCTCAAGGAGGGGAAGCCTCCCCGCTTCCTTCTCCAGCCGGCCCAGAAACGACGAAACGAGTCCAGGAACCGCTCGTCCTCCAGCAACAGGTTGTTAAAGTGCCAGTGCGCGGACCCCGTCCGAGCGCAAAACGGAGCGAGCTCCGCCCACACCAGACGGTGGTCCGTGCACGGCACCTGCTGCACGGAAGCCGCCGGAACGCAGGACACGTACGCCTTGGAAACGTAAAGACGGTCGAGTCTGGACGCTCCGACTCCAGGTAACACAAAGGTGAAAACGCTGGAATCGGGATGGAGATTTCGCCAGACGTCCACCAAGTCGAAGGACCTGACCAAGTCCCGTAACTTACTCACACCTCGCGTACGGTGCTGGGTACCGTGACGGTCCCGGTCCTCGAGAGTGCAATTAAAATCCCCCCCGAGGACGATGCACTCGCCCGCGTCGATGGAGCCCAGATGAGTGGACACTTCTTCGAAGAAGCTCGCTTGCTGCTGCAAGCCCAGGGGAGCGTACACATTCACAAAGTGAAGCACCGCGCCCCCCAGGCGCACAGTCAGGTGCAGCAACCGGCCTGGCACCGGCTCCTTGACCCCCAAGATCTCGGGCTGAAAATGCGGGGCCAACAAGATAGCCACCCCGCCTGAATTGGAGGCTAGGTGACTCATGCAGACCCCCCCTCGCCACTCCAGGAGCCACGTAGCTTCGTCTCCCGGAACGGTATGGGTTTCTTGCAGGAAGCACACCGCATACTTCCCGTCCCTGAGGACCGAGAAGTTCCGGAACCTGCGCTGTGCGTCCCTGCTGCCACGGATGTTGAGGCTGGCTATAGTTGTCTTCATTGTCAAAGAGTATATACACCGTCACCTTGTTTAAAAGAAGGAGAGGACTTTTTAATCCTTCCCCTCCCTCAGGAGCCCAGCGAGAAACGTTTGGACCCTCCGCCGGGCGTTCCTGTCCAACTCGGGAGCCTTGAGGGCCTCGCGAGTAGACCAGAACACCAGCGGAAAAGAATGCCACCGGGCCAAGGCCAACTGGACTCTATTTCGGCGACCGCGATGACTCGCTAGAAAGTCCTGGAGTTCCCGTGGGGGGATGAGGGGAGAGTCGGTGGAGGGCACCAGGGTATCCATCGACTCGCTTGAGAACGAGTCGAGGTCATCCCCGGTGCTCACCACCGAAACTCCGTCCTCCTCCGGGTCGTCGCCTCCAGCTTCCAACCCCTCCCCCGTATTGAGTACGGGGGCTGGTCCGGAGCTGCCAGTAGGCTCCACCTCTACCTCGATCCCACCCCCAGGATCAAGGCCAGAGTGGTCCTCTCTGGTCTCCTCTAATAAGTCGGGGCCAGAGGGTGGCGGCGCTACGGACGCCCGCTCTCCTCCCGGCACCGGGTCGTCCGGGGAGCTCGAGACGAGCTCCTGATTTAAAACAATGACGCCCGGTGCTAGGTTCTGGGAGGGAGCGGGAAGGCCTTCCTCGCCACCACCACCCAATGACCCAGTTAAAATTTTTAAATTTTTTACAATATTAACATCGCAGTCCCCCGACGGGCCAGAGGATACCTCGGGGGTATCGAGTTGTTCTAAATTGGGCACCCCCACAAGGGAGGTGCCCTCAGAGACCCCCGAGGGGCCCTGTTCAGGGGACTGCAGCAGGTTGGTGGGGGGAGGGGTATGTGATTCCCCCAGAGGGCAGGTTGAGGTCTTAATGGGTGGCGGAGACACCACCACCTCATCATCAGGGGAGGGGACACACCCAACCTCTTCAGATTGGGCGTCGCCCTCCCCCTCCTCTTCCTTCTCGGAGGGGTGGCGTCTCTTCCGAGGGAGGCTGGGGGCTAGGGAGACCTCCATCTCTGGGGCCTCCTCCGCCTTGTCCAGCCTACCCGGACGCCCCGCCCTCTGGGGTTTGGGGTATTCCTTTTCCCCCGGCTCGGGGACACGAGTCTCGCCCCCGCTAGCCCCGGGGACCCGTGCAGGGACGACGCCGGGCCCAGCACACGGCGCCTCGGTACCTACGGGCCCGGGATCACGCGCGGAGACGACGCAGGGGCCGGATGGTACTTCTTCCCCCGAGCCGGTGTCTACAGGGGTCTGGGGATCCTTGGGGGTTTGGGGAGTCTCGGGGACCACCCCCAGGTTACGGGTCTTCCTCCGCGCCTTCTTATGACGCGGGGGCTCTCCCCCCGCCTCACCGGCAACCGAGATGGCAGTGACTGCCGGCGACGCCTCCCCTTGCGGAGAGGTAGATGGAGTAGTGGCGGGGGGAGGAGGGGCGGTGCCAGCCGCGGCCGCTTGAGTGGTGCTGGCGGCCTTGAGGACGGGGCAGTTCTTTCGGACGTGCCCCGCCTCCTTGCAAGCATGGCACCGCATGCCCTCCGCGGTCCAGAAGACCCGGTAGGCGGTCCCCTCATAATCTATTGAAAGGGCCCCCTCCAGGCACTCCTCCCGGGCCAAGCGGACAAATACCTGGCGCCGGAAAGAGTACACGTGGCGGAGGGCCGCGTCCTTGAGGCCGAGCGGGATCGGCGCCACCCCCGACCTGACCTCCCCCAGTTTACAAAGGTGGGGGAGGAGGAGCTCATTTGGGAGAAAGGGCGGGACGTTGGAAATCAAAAGCCTCTGGGCGGTGGCCTCAAGAGGGTCCACCGCCAGAAAGGTCCCGCCCACAGTGAGCCCCTTTTGTAGGGCGAGGTGCACCGCCCGCTCAGACCTCAAGAAAAATATGGCCTTCCCATACATTTTAGAGGCTGCGACTATGGCCGAGGGGCCGACGACCCCAGCCATAGCCTTTACGCAGGCCTCTATAGTCATTTCAGGGTGAGCATAGCTCTTTACCCCTAGGGCCCTCGTAAGGAGGCGGAACGGTGACAGGGCTGCGGGAGCAGCAGGAGCTGCAGAAGCAGCCACCCCCGCATAGGTCTTTTTAGAAGGCCCTGGCACCGGTGACAACACCACCTCCACGTTAGCCCTCGAGGGCCCGGCCACAGGTGATGGCAAAGTGGCCTTTGGGCCAGAGCCACACCCACCCTGGGAAGTATTGGCCATTTTACTGATGGTTTTTTTTTTTTTTTAATTAAATATATATATATTTTTTTAATAAATAAAGCTCCTTCCTGGGGGGGAAAAGGGGGAGAGAGGTTGGAATAACCTCCCCCCCTTTAATGCAGGAGAGGAGAGGAGGGAGAGAGGCAGAGGACAGGGAGGCACAGGAGGGAAAGGGGGGAAAACTCCAGGTGGGTGTCTCTTGGTCTGAAGCAAAAAAGATGGATGGTGGGTGGGGGCTTGTTGGCCTTCTGGTAGGGGGAGGTGATGGCTTCGGCCAATATAGGCCACCGGAAAAAGGCCGGGTTGTGTTGGGGGGGGGGGTGGGGGGTGGGGGGTGGGGGGTGGCAGCAAAGATGGTTTATAACCACACACACACACACACACCCTCCCTCCTCTTCCCCCAAGCCCTCCGGATGGTCTTCTATCCTCCCCCTACAGTACACAGTTCTTTATAGCCCCCACCTGATAACAAAACACAAAGTCTAAACACCCACCTAGGATGTTGTGAATCCCAAAGTCAGGCCTCCTGGCCTTCCTGTCCTGCAGCAACCAAACAAAAGAAAGTTGTTTTCTTCTTCCTCCTCTCTCTCCTCTCTGGCCCCCCAGGAACAGCAGCAGCAGCAGGAACAGCAGGAACAGCAGCAGCAGCAGCAGGAACAGCAGCAGCAGGAACAGCAGCAGCAGCAGCAGGAACAGCAGCAGCAGCAGCAGCAGCAGCAGGAACAGCAGCAGGAACAGCAGCAGCAGCAGCAGGAACAGCAGCAGCAGGAACAGCAGCAGGAACAGCAGCAGCAGCAGCAGGAACAGCAGCAGCAGCAGGAACACCTCCTCTCTCCTCTGGCTCCAGCTCCAAACTGAGCAACAACGAGCTCAACGAGATCGTTAAGATGTAACTCTTTTGAGTCAAAACAATAAACTAAATGAGCAAAAAGGAACAAGGGAGAAAACAAGCACAGCCCCTAAGTCAGGTCAGCTGTAAAATCAAGGAAAAACTTTAAAGGAACCTTACAAACATCAAACTAAGATGTGATTAAAGGGGTCAACAAAACACCCCAGACCCCGCGGTGCCCACCGAGCACGGAAAGCCTCGATGATGCCGGCAGACACCGCGTGCTCCCTTTCCAGGGACATCCGGCCGCGAACGTAGCCGCGGAAGAGGGACAAACAATCGGGCGGGACTCCCCCGTCGATCGCCCGCTGCCTGGACCTGTTGATGGCCAACTTGGCCAGGCCCAGGAGCAGGTTCACGAGGAGGTCCTCCTCCTTCCCGACCCCCTTCCGCACCGGGTGTCCGTAGATCAGGAGCGTGGGACTGAAGTGCAACCAAAACAGTAACAAAAGATTTTTTAAATAACTAAAAAGGGGGTGCAGCCTAAGACACCCTGTATACGCGTGGTCCACGGACTCCACAAGACCGCAAAAAGGGCAGGTGTCTTGGGAGTCCGTGAACCTACACATTTTACGATTATAGGGGACTGCTGCATGCAACACCCTCCAACCCAGGTCCCCGATAGAAAGAGGGAGAACACCTCCGTAGAGGGCCTCCCATCGGGGGCCTCCGCCGCCGGACGGCAACAAGGCACGCCAGGGCGTGTCCGGGCGGCGGACCAGGGCGAGAAAATGGAAGGTGTGCAGCAGCAGTCCGTACAGAAAACCCCTCCGCGCCGTGCCAAATGGCACGGAGGGCATGTCCCCGAGGCGGCTCATATTATTGCGGGGCACCGGCACCCGAGGGAGGGTTCGGGGCTTGGGGCCAATGTGGAATTCCGTCCGAACAGGGGAACGTTCAGCCGGAAGATCACCGCGCACCTGAGCCACCTCCAGACCTAAAATGACTTCGGGTCCGAGCACGACCGTTTTTAGGTCTTGGATGGCATCGGCTGCGACCTGGACACTCACTGACGCGCGACGCGCCAACTCCTGCGGGAGCATCCAGCCCAGTCCTCCGCCACCCAGCACGTCCCCGACCCTGGTCACCCCGGCAGCCACAGCCCTCCTCTCCGCCAGCCACTGAAAGGGACGGAGGGGCGGATTCCTGAGCAGCGGCTCTCTGACGATAGCCGCTACTCCTGACGGGGGAGAGCTGCGTCGCGTGGCGACCACGTTCCAGACTTTGATCAGGTCCTGGTAAAAGACGGGCAACACCTGGAAGGAGCCGAGGCCCCTCTGATCTACAAACAGGAGCTGCACGTCGTAATTCAGGCCGTGCACCTGGCGGAAGAAATACGTCGCCAGGGCACACCATCTCGGAGGAGGCTCGACGTAAAGGTATCGCTGCAGGGTCTGAAGACGGAAAGTCGCCACCTGCGTGCGTAGGCACACCAGCGCCTGACCGCCCTCCCTAAGCGGGAGACTCAGAACCTCAGCGGCGACCCAGTGCAATCTTTTGTCCCAGAAGAAGTCGACTAGCATTCTCTGGATTTTCGCGACAAAGTCCGGGGGAGGGGTCAAAGTGACCAGCCGATACCACAACATGGCGGCGATCAGCTGGTTTATGACCAGAACTCGACCCCGGTAAGACAGCACTCGGAGCAGTCCTGTCCAGCGCCGCAGGCGAGCGGTGACTTTCGTCTCCAGTTCCTGCCAGTTGGCCGGCCAGGATTCCTCGGCAGGGCAGAGATGGACCCCCAGGTAGAGGATGCTGGTCCTGCTCCAGGTGAAAGGCCTGAGCTCCTCGGGTAGGGGATCCGTCTGCCACGGGCCGACCAGGAGTCCAGAACATTTCTCCCAGTTGATCCTGGCAGAAGAAGCGGCAGAGTAGACCTCCTGGCACTCGCGCATCCTCCGCAGGTCAGCCGGGTCATTAAACATTAGGAGCACGTCATCGGCGTATGCCGAAAGGACCACCCCGATGCCCGGCCCGCGCAGAACCAATCCCGACAACCTCCTCCGCAAGAGGCGCAGGAAAGGCTCCACGCAAATAGAATACAACTGGCCGGACAGGGGGCAGCCCTGACGTACCCCTCTCCCAAAGCGAAGGGGCGCCGTCAGGGACCCGTTAACCTTCACTAGACACTCCGCGGCGGTGTACAGAAGTCGGATCCGGGCGACAAAGTGCGTCCCGAAACCGAATGCTCGCAGAGTCCCGAGTAAATATTCGTGATCCACCCTGTCGAACGCCTTCTCCTGATCAAGGGACAGGAAGGCGCTCGACAGACCAGCCCTCTGGGAATGGTGGATTATGTCCCGGACCAGATGGACGTTGTCGTAGATCGAGCGGTCCGGGACGGTGTAGGACTGGTCAGGGTGGATCATGCGGTCCAGCACGGTGCCGAGCCGACAAGACATGGCTCTGGCGAATATTTTATAGTCCGTGCTGAGGAGGGAGACCGGGCGCCAGTTTTTAAGTAGGCGGAGATCCCCCTTCTTCGGCAACAGGGCAATCACGGCCCTGCGCCACGAAAGGGGCATCTCCCCGGTAGCGATACTCTCCCCCAGGACCCCCGCGAAGTCGCCCCCCAGGACGTCCCAGAACGCCCTGAAGAACTCCACGGTCAGCCCGTCAAGTCCCGGGGACTTTCCCCTGGAGAGACCGTCGAGGGCGCCGGTCAGCTCCCCCAGACTTATAGGGGAGTCAAGCTTTCCGGCGCCCTCCGGGCCGACCTGCGGCAGGTCCTCCCACAAAACTCTGCAAGCATCCTCGCTGGACGGATCCGAAGAGAACAGGGCAGTGTAAAAGTTCCCGGTAATGGCCCTGATGCCCTCCGGATCCGAGACGAGGGATCCGTCGTCGGCCAGCAGCGTAAAGAGCTGCTGACGGACCCCGTGCCTTTTTTCCAGCGAGTAGAAGAAGGGGGAGCCACGGTCCAGGTCCTTGAGGAACCGGATCCGTGACCTCACGAACGCGCCCCGGGACCCGGCGAGCTGCAGGTCCCGCAACGCGCCCTTCTTCTCATCGTACACCGACCGCAGGGCCGGGTCCGCGTCGGGCCGACGGAGACGTGCCTCCAGGTCGAGCACCTCCTTCTCCAACTCCTCCACCCTGGATTTCCGCCTCTTTGTCGACCCCTTCGCGTACTCTTGACAGAAAACTCGGACGTGAGTCTTGCCCACGTCCCACCATAGCCTCAAGGAGGGGAAGCCTCCCCGCTTCCTTCTCCAGCCGGCCCAGAAACGACGAAACGAGTCCAGGAACCGCTCGTCCTCCAGCAACAGGTTGTTAAAGTGCCAGTGCGCGGACCCCGTCCGAGCGCAAAACGGAGCGAGCTCCGCCCACACCAGACGGTGGTCCGTGCACGGCACCTGCTGCACGGAAGCCGCCGGAACGCAGGACACGTACGCCTTGGAAACGTAAAGACGGTCGAGTCTGGACGCTCCGACTCCAGGTAACACAAAGGTGAAAACGCTGGAATCGGGATGGAGATTTCGCCAGACGTCCACCAAGTCGAAGGACCTTACCAAGTCCCGTAACTTACTCACACCTCGCGTACGGTGCTGGGTACCGTGACGGTCCCGGTCCTCGAGGGTGCAATTAAAATCCCCCCCGAGGACGATGCACTCGCCCGCGTCGATGGAGCCCAGATGAGTGGACACTTCTTCGAAGAAGCTCGCTTGCTGCTGCAAGCCCAGGGGAGCGTACACATTCACAAAGTGAAGCACCGCGCCCCCCAGGCGCACAGTCAGGTGCAGCAACCGGCCTGGCACCGGCTCCTTGACCCCCAAGATCTCGGGCTGAAAATGCGGGGCCAACAAGATAGCCACCCCGCCTGAATTGGAGGCTAGGTGACTCATGCAGACCCCCCCTCGCCACTCCAGGAGCCACGTAGCTTCGTCTCCCGGAACGGTATGGGTTTCTTGCAGGAAGCACACCGCATACTTCCCGTCCCTGAGGACCGAGAAGTTCCGGAACCTGCGCTGTGCGTCCCTGCTGCCACGGATGTTGAGGCTGGCTATAGTTGTCTTCATTGTCAAAGAGTATATACACCGTCACCTTGTTTAAAAGAAGGAGAGGACTTTTTAATCCTTCCCCTCCCTCAGGAGCCCAGCGAGAAACGTTTGGACCCTCCGCCGGGCGTTCCTGTCCAACTCGGGAGCCTTGAGGGCCTCGCGAGTGGACCAGAACACCAGCGGAAAAGAATGCCACCGGGCCAAGGCCAACTGGACTCTATTTCGGCGACCGCGATGACTCGCTAGAAAGTCCTGGAGTTCCCGTGGGGGGATGAGGGGAGAGTCGGTGGAGGGCACCAGGGTATCCATCGACTCGCTTGAGAACGAGTCGAGGTCATCCCCGGTGCTCACCACCGAAACTCCGTCCTCCTCCGGGTCGTCGCCTCCAGCTTCCAACCCCTCCCCCGTATTGAGTACGGGGGCTGGTCCGGAGCTGCCAGTAGGCTCCACCTCTACCTCGATCCCACCCCCAGGATCAAGGCCAGAGTGGTCCTCTCTGGTCTCCTCTAATAAGTCGGGGCCAGAGGGTGGCGGCGCTACGGACGCCCGCTCTCCTCCCGGCACCGGGTCGTCCGGGGAGCTCGAGACGAGCTCCTGATTTAAAACAATGACGCCCGGTGCTAGGTTCTGGGAGGGAGCGGGAAGGCCTTCCTCGCCACCACCACCCAATGACCCAGTTAAATTTTTTAAATTGTTAACCTCGCAGTCCCCCGACGGGCCAGAGGATACCTCGGGGGTATCGAGTTGTTCTAAATTGGGCACCCCCACAAGGGAGGTGCCCTCAGAGACCCCCGAGGGGCCCTGTTCAGGGGACTGCAGCAGGTTGGTGGGGGGATCAATGGGGGTAGGGGTATGTGATTCCCCCAGAGGGCAGGTTGAGGTCTTAATAAGTGGCGGAGACACCACCACCTCATCATCAGGGGAGGGGACACACCCAACCTCTTCAGATTGGGCGTCGCCCTCCCCCTCCTCTTCCTTCTCGGAGGGGTGGCGTCTCTTCCGAGGGAGGCTGGGGGCTAGGGAGACCTCCATCTCTGGGGCCTCCTCCGCCTTGTCCAGCCTACCCGGACGCCCCGCCCTCTGGGGTTTGGGGTATTCCTTTTCCCCCGGCTCGGGGACACGAGTCTCGCCCCCGCTAGCCCCGGGGACCCGTGCAGGGACGACGCCGGGCCCAGCACACGGCGCCTCGGTACCTACGGGCCCGGGATCACGCGCGGAGACGACGCAGGGGCCGGATGGTACTTCTTCCCCCGAGCCGGTGTCTACAGGGGTCTGGGGATCCTTGGGGGGTTGGGGAGTCTCGGGGACCACCCCCAGGTTACGGGTCTTCCTCCGCGCCTTCTTATGACGCGGGGGCTCTCCCCCCGCCTCACCGGCAACCGAGATGGCAGTGACTGCCGGCGATGCCTCCCCTTGCGGAGAGGTAGATGGAGTAGTGGCGGGGGGAGGAGGGGCGGTGCCAGCCGCGGCCGCTTGAGCGGTGCTAGCGGCCTTGAGGACGGGGCAGTTCTTTCGGACATGCCCCGCCTCCTTGCAAGCATGGCACCGCATGCCCTCCGCGGTCCAGAAGACCCGGTAGGCGGTCCCCTCATAATTTATAGAAAGGGCCCCCTCCAGGCACTCCTCCCGGGCCAAGCGGACAAACACCTGGCGCCGGAAAGAGTACACGTGGCGGAGGGCCGCGTCCTTGAGGCCGAGCGGGATCGGCGCCACCCCCGACCTGACCTCCCCCAGTTTACAAAGGTGGGGGAGGAGGAGCTCACTTGGGAGAAAGGGCGGGACGTTGGAAATTATAAGCCTCTGGGCGGTGGCCTCGAGAGGGTCCACCGCCAGAAAGGTCCCGCCCACAGTGAGCCCCTTTTGTAGGGCGAGGTGCACCGCCCGCTCAGACCTCAAGAAAAATATGGCCTTCCCATACATTTTAGAGGCCGCGACTATGGCCGAGGGGCCGACGACCCCAGCCATAGCCTTTACGCAGGCCTCTATAGTCATTTCAGGGTGAGCGTAGCTCTTTACCCCTAGGGCCCTCGTTAGGAGGCGGAACGGTGACAGGGCTGCGGGAGCAGCAGGAGCTGCAGAAGCAGCCACCCCCGCATAGGTCTTTTTAGAAGGCCCTGCCACCGGTGACAACACCGCCTCCACGTTAGCCCTCGAGGGCCCGGCCACAGGTGATGGCGAAGTGGCCTTTGGGCCCGAGCCACACCCACCCTGGGAAGTATTGGCCATTTTACTGATGGTTTTTTTTTTTTTTTAAT
Source organism: Cetorhinus maximus (assembly GCF_964194155.1). Lineage (NCBI taxonomy): Eukaryota > Metazoa > Chordata > Chondrichthyes > Lamniformes > Cetorhinidae > Cetorhinus > Cetorhinus maximus. The sequence goes on along the minus strand of NC_135892.1, from coordinate 46,122,715 downwards.
TAAATATATATATATTTTTTTAATAAATAAAGCTCCTTCCTGGGGGGGAAAAGGGGGAGAGAGGTTGGAATAACCTCCCCCCCTTTAATGCAGGAGAGGAGAGGAGGGAGAGAGGCAGAGGACAGGGAGGCACAGGAGGGAAAGGGGGGAAAACTCCAGGTGGGTGTCTCTTGGTCTGAAGCAAAAAAGATGGATGGTGGGTGGGGGCTTGTTGGCCTTCTGGTAGGGGGAGGTGATGGCTTCGGCCAATATAGGCCACCGGAAAAAGGCCGGGTTGTGTTGGGGGGGGGGGTGGGGGGTGGGGGGTGGGGGGTGGCAGCAAAGATGGTTTATAACCACACACACACACACACACCCTCCCTCCTCTTCCCCCAAGCCCTCCGGATGGTCTTCTATCCTCCCCCTACAGTACACAGTTCTTTATAGCCCCCACCTGATAACAAAACACAAAGTCTAAACACCCACCTAGGATGTTGTGAATCCCAAAGTCAGGCCTCCTGGCCTTCCTGTCCTGCAGCAACCAAACAAAAGAAAGTTGTTTTCTTCTTCCTCCTCTCTCTCCTCTCTGGCCCCCCAGGAACAGCAGCAGCAGCAGGAACAGCAGGAACAGCAGCAGCAGCAGCAGGAACAGCAGCAGCAGGAACAGCAGCAGCAGCAGCAGGAACAGCAGCAGCAGCAGCAGCAGCAGCAGGAACAGCAGCAGGAACAGCAGCAGCAGCAGCAGGAACAGCAGCAGCAGGAACAGCAGCAGGAACAGCAGCAGCAGCAGCAGGAACAGCAGCAGCAGCAGGAACACCTCCTCTCTCCTCTGGCTCCAGCTCCAAACTGAGCAACAACGAGCTCAACGAGATCGTTAAGATGTAAGTTGCTACAGCCTGGGCATGGGTGTTAATCACTTGTACATAATGTTCACTATTATAAATTAACCCTCAAGAATGTCTCCCTACCAATGGTTCCTTGCTCTGATGAGCAGTGTTCGTGTCATTCAAATGTGAAATCTTGGTTCCTGCACAAGATAAAGGCAGGTGTCTCAGTCCAGGGCCTCTTCTCTGTGCTTTGTGCAGCCTTCAGACCAAAGTGACGGTCCGGCCTCACACTCACTGGACACATTACTGATGCCTGCACCTCGATGGTGCTTGTCATTGCTGCCAGAGTCTCGTGGGCAGGCATCACAGAGTTCCGTCATTCTCTCTGAGCGCTCCCAGCACCTTTAAGGTGGGGCTGGCCCCTATCTCTTCAGCATCTGTGACCAGTAACGCTGTGTTCCTGAAGGCTGACCAAGGTTCAGGTGCTTTTAAAAGTTTCATGGCTGCGTCTCCATGATATAACCCTGGCCACAGAGCGTAAGCTGGCTGCCTTCGGCCAGACATGAGTCAGACATTCACAGAGGCTATGTGAAGACCTATGCAGTGTCCTCACTGCATGTTGTCATCATCCTCCTGGAATCGAGTATTATTAGGGCCTCCACTGCGTCTCCATGACAGGAGCCTTATCACAGAGGGCATGTGCAGTGCCATAAGCCAGACCACAGTCAAACATTTGTAGATGCAATGTGAGGATCTATGGTGTCTCCTCCCTACATGTTGTCATCATCCTCCACAAATCTAGCAACTATGAGGGCCTCCTGAGTGCGCCTGCCTCATCTGGCCAGTGCGAGAGCCTCATCCCCATCATCGTCACCTTCGAGGATCTCCTCGCCCTCAGCCCGTTGACATTCTCCTCATCAGAGGAGACCTTCAGCTCCTCCATCTCCTCCTCTGCCAGCTCCACCCCCCGTTGCAGAAACAGGTTGTAAAGGGCACGGTAGGCAACAATGATGTGTGACACCCTCTGTGGTCTATATTGCAGGGCTCCACCAGACCGTTCCAGGCACCAGGACCTCATTTTCAGCATCCTGATGGTCTGCTCCACCATGAGCCTCATTATACCGTCACTCTGCTGCAGTCTGAGGCCACCACACAGGTGTCATCAGCCACACCCTCTACAGGTAGCCCTTGTCCCCCAGGAGCCGTCCTGCAGCCTCTGTGGACCCTGGAAGATGTCAAGGATCTGTGACTAACTGAGAATGTAGGGGTCATGGACACTCCCTGGAAACCGTGCACGCACCTGCAGGATGTGTTTGTGGTGGTCACACACCAGCTGCACATTCAGCGAGTGGAATGCCTTGCGGTTGACATAGTTGACCACATGTTGCGACAGAGATCTAAACTCCACGTGAGTGCAGTTGATGGCACCCTGAACCCTGTGGGAAACCCGAGATCAGGGCAAATCTAATCGGTCTTGCATCCTGGCTCTCCTGGTCCCAGTCGAAATGCACAAAGTTGTGTGCCCTCGTGAAGATGGCATCCGTGACCTCATGGGTGCATTTGTGGGTGGAGGCTTGTGATATCCCACAGAGGTCCCCTGTGGAGCTCTGAAAGGAGCCACTAGCATAGAAATTAAGCACTCCGGTTACCTGGCCATGGGCATCCATGGTTCCAAATCCTGCAGTAGCTGACAGGTGTGACCGACCAGTTCCCTAGGCATGCGCAGTTTCTGGCAACACTGGTTCTCGGTCAACTGCAGGAATGACAAGCACCGTGTATAGACCCTGGGTCTAGCAAGGCGCTGACCGGCGACAGCTCGCTGTGGCTCTTCAGTGATGTGCGGAGGAGCCCCAGCTGTTCCTTCTTCTTGAGGGTGCTGCTCCTGCCTCTGTCCAGCAAAGCACCTCCATCACTTTCTTCTCCCTTGTCTCCACTCCCTGTAAGCCATGAGGCATATAGCTAGCTCACCAGGATCCATGATCCTGATGTACTCCTCCTGTAGATGAAAGGGAGAGATGCGTGGATTAGCTTGAGTGTTCTAAGAACCTCTCTTGATTAAGTCTGAAAGCCCCTTTACACATCGTAGAGACTGCTGACCACCACTTGTACGGCCAGAGTTTAGTGCACTGCATGGCTGCCCAAAACCCCACCCTCCGCCACCTCACTCCACCTGACCGATTGGCAGCAGTTTCGCCTATTGGACTGCATGCTGTGCTCTCAGTTCAGACACAGGTACTCTCCTAACCCAAGCTGCATGGCTGCCCTGTTAGTTTGAACAATGGGGGAGACTGGTCCAAACTGGGATGATGACATTGCAAGGGGCTGTGAGCACCTCCACCAGTGACTGCTCCATGGCCAGCTTTAGCAAGGAGATTGTAGAATGTGCCCAGTTGTCCAACTGTTCTGCAGTCCATTAAAACACTCATTAGTTTGCAGTCTGTGCCCAAGGGTGAAAAGCTCTGGAACACTTGGTGCCACTTCATGCCTCGGAATTGCTTGAGTGGGCAGATAAGCTCTCAGTCTGACTCCACACATGTCAATGTGGCTGCATCTGAACTGTCTCAGCTGGAGAGGAATGATCACTTTATACAAGGTTTCCCTAACGTGTGGCTGCTTCCCTCCTCCCCACCCCTCACACGCTTGTGCACTACCTTCAACTGCTGAGCAGCTCTTGCCCCCCTCCCCACCAACACACCTCATCCACTGGGAAGCCCTTGGCACCTGCCCCCAAGTTGCGTCAACTGCAGGGCAGCCCTTGCCCACCCTCCAAGTCACAAAAACATTTTTAAAGCTCATCTACCAGTTTGCCAATTTGTTTTGTCCAATATGTCAGAAGATTAAAGTCTTCCATAACTATTACATTGCCTTTGTTACAAGTTCTAATTATTTTTTGCTTAATGCTCTGTCAAATGGTACAACATCTTTTAAGGGCCCTATAAACTACTCCCATCATTATTTTCTGACCTTTGTTATTCTTAATTTCCACCCTCCTGATTCTACTTCCTGATCTTCTAAGACAAGATCCTTTCTCATGTCCTGTCCTTATGACATTCTTTGCTATCAGGGCTACTTCTCCTCCTTTTCCATTCTGTCTGTCTTTTCAAAATGTTGTGTAACCATGGGCTGGATTTTATGCTACTTAGAGGTGGACAGGCATCTGACTGAGAAGTGCATGGATCACCGACTCTCAACTCAGCCTTGGAAAGACATCGGACAATGCGTGTTGTGGCCAATTAACGGCTGCCCAGAGAGAAGCTGGTCAATTACGTGCAGGTGGGATGTCCAGGAACAGAGGGAGCAGTCCATGAACTAGAAGGAGGTCACAGCCACCCATTTAAATGCTCCCCTGGCACAGGACTGAGGAAACTGCACCAGAAAGCATTGTGTGGAAGCTGAATTCATTTCTGAGAAAGCATTTAAATTTCAGTGAATTATTGAAGGAGGTAAGAGGTTGGTTTTAAATGTGAATTACTGTTCTAGTTGTGTAGATGCACTCAAGACCTTTGCCAGTAAAGAAATAACATTTGATTGCAGCAAACCCATTCCCCTGATGACTAGTCGTTTAGGAAAATATTCAAAATCAGCTCTTTATCTCTCTTTGTCTCTCCACAGATGGCTGTGAGAATGCAGCCAGGGGCTCGGGAGGGGGCCAGATCAAGGACAGCCCCAAGATTTGACAATGATTCCCTGTGAGTCCTCCACCAATCTGTAAGTGGTAGGCGGGAGGTCCTCATGCCTGCTGACAGGAAAAGGTGACCTCCCAGCCAGACAAAAGCAGCCTGGGCGCAAGTCGCAGTGGATGTCAGCAGGCATGGGGTCATCCAACAAACTTGGTGGCAATGCTGAGAAAGGCTAAATGACCTCCTGAGATCTGCAAGTGATACCATTCTGGAGATGGACATATATGGAAGGGTATGATGTGGGTCAATGCCTTGTGTGTTGCCCAGGTTTGTAAGGTGGCATGATGCAGACATGCCACTTTGCATGGCAACGGTAGGTTATGGAGGGGGCGGGTGAACTGCAACACCTGTTAGTTGACAAAGAGAATTGAGAAATGTTGACCACTGACAAAGTACATATTGGCCATACGTTTGGAGGCATGACTGTAGCACAACATCATCATTGCAATTTCCCTCTTTATTTGCAAGAAAAGAGGGCATACAATGCCTGAGAAAGGAATAGCACTGGAGGTCTTGACGTCCATAGAGGAGGAGATCCTGAAGTTGGCTGCCAATGATTGGAGTCAAGCTACTGGTCAAGGCAGGATTGGAGAAAGGCCCCAGGATGGGGACATTCCAAGGGCGCATATCTATACTTCCTGCAAACAGTGCCAAAGTGGCTGGGGAGGAGAGGCTGTTGGAAACTGGGGAAGCTGCCAGGATGTAGCATTGATGATTTATGACTTTGGAGACTTGCAGAATTCAGAGAGGAAGGTGTGTTTCTATGTTAATGGGTGTAAGGTTCATACACTGGTTACAATCTCCCAATAGTTGCAGTGTTTGCAATGAGGAAGCGTGTCTCTGCAAACTCACCTCAAAGGATGAAGCTGCCCCTGACTCTATTTCTTTTGTTTCCCCACAGGTGCAACATCGGCAGCCACAGGCGAAATTGCCGAGGGGGGTGACTTTAACCTTTGAGGAGGAAGAGGGAGCCTCAGAGTGTGCAGCATTGCATCCTTGCTCCACACCTAGCACCAGTGCAGATATACATACCTCAGTGGATATGTGCCGTTCAGCTGTAAGGGATACACACATTGATGAGAGCACAACACATTCACAAGAACAGCTGTCAGACACTGAGATGGAGCAGGCCCCTGGCAGTCAGAGGAGTGCCGGAGGTGACTGTAGATGCTGAGCCCCAGGCTGATGATGAATCTCTCGAGCCATCCATCAGGCAGCAGATGCTGGACAGCCAGCGTGAGATGCGTGGAGATGTGGCAGAGATAGCAGAGGGTATGCACACACTGGTATGGACATTGGAGGAGTCTATTCAGGCCATGCATGCTGCAATGACCCCCTTCTACAGAATGTGTGGCTTCCTCCATTGAGAGCCTTGCCACATCCTGGAGAGCCAAACCCAGAAGATCACTGATGTAATAGTAGGTATATGTTCTGAAATGCACTCCATCACCTTGACTCTGAGCTCCAGGACCCAGAGCCAGGCTGAGAGGGGGGACAAGGCTCCTGGAGTCACATCTAGATCCTGGTCCCTCTCAGGAAAGTAGGGAGGGCCAAATAATCTCACGGCAGCAGATGAGCAGTTGCTGAGGCCATCGGGGGGGCACCTCTCAGAGCACATCTGATGGGGACATTCCATCCATCTGCCGTTGGCACAGATACTTCCGAGTGCTGTGGTGACAAATGAGCCTCCTACACTGTGCAGGAGACTCCTACCATGCTGGAGCCCTCATAACTGCAGCTGACCAGGAGGACAGCCGCCTAAGTCATCCCAGGCAAGGGTCAGCAGACTGTCTCCAGCACAGCTAGCAGTGAGGGGAAAGCACCACACCATAGCACCCTGGAAAGAATCAAGAAAACCCCCACGTTAGTCATACATGGGCGCTTTACTTATCAGTGATCTTTGAACATGTCTTGTGAACATAAATGAATTTTCTTTTCACATAATGCTCTGGCTGCATTCATGAATTATCTCTGTATGATGTGATGGTTTTGGGTTGGATGTATTAGCTGTTGCTAAGGGAGTTTGTGTTCATGTAAATGCCTCTGTTTGACATTATTTCATGACACACATTGCTCTTACGCGGTCCTGGTGTTTATGACAGGGAGATAACATGAGAAGGTGCCAAGGGTCAAGAAGGTTTTATTGAGCTGGAGACACTTTGCGATTGGAATCTTCTAATGTCTCCCGGCCAGGTAGACCCTCCCCATAGACTGGGTTGCACAGCTACCTGGCTTGGCCTTCTTCATAGGACTCATCATCAAAGACTGTCTCCATCAAATCTTCCTCTGCCAGGTCCAGATTGTGCAATGCACAGCCAACAATGACCATAAGTGACAGTCTCGCAGGTGCATATTGCAGAGCACTACCTGACCTGTTCAAACATCTGAAATACATTTTGAGCAGCCCAATAGTCTGCTCAATGATGGTCCTGGTTGATGCCTGGCTATCATTATACATCCTCTCAGGCTCCGTCCGTGGATTCCTTACTGATGTAATCAGCCGTCTCTTTAGAGAGTATCCTTTGTCGCTGAGTCGCCAGCTATCCAAAGGTTCCAGGCCTGTAAACATCCTGGGCACCTGGCTGTGTCTAAGGACATATGTATTGTGGCTACGACTCAGGTAACGTGCACTATTCTTTGATTATAATCACATTCTGGGCGTTGATGAAGTGACATCTTTTCCTGTTTATAAATACCCCGACTGCCCAGATGGAGCTTTTATTGCAACATGGGTGTAATCAATTACGCTTTGAACCCTTAGAAATCCAATCTTGGCTGCAAAGCCATTGGCTCTTTCCACTTGACATGTTGTCACATGTAAAGCATGGATGGGCACGCCTAAATATGGCATCAGTGAATACTTTAATGCATTGTTGGGCTGCAGGCCGGTAATCCCACTAAGGTCTCCATATGCTACCTGGAATGAGCCGGAGGTGAAGAAGTTCAATGTCACAGTGACTTATAAGGCCACAGGCAGCAAGTGACCACCCACACAATTGGAGGCTATCTTAGCCAAAAGCATGTCATAAAGGGATATGACTGTCTTCCTTCATAGATGCAGTCTTCGGAGGCATTGTCATTCCGACAGCTACAGGTAAGACATCCTGACCCTGTAGACTCAGTTGGCAGGGTTGTCCCTTTGCCTACCTCTGCCTCCACCAAACACATCTTCCCTTCACCCGCCGGCGGCATTCCGTAGGGATCGTTCCCTCCAGGACACCTTGGGGGTCCACTCCTCCATCACCCCCTACTCCTCAACCCCCACCTATGGCACCTCCCCATGCCCACGCAGAAGATGCAACACCTGTCCCTTCACTTCCTCTCTCCTCACCGTCCAAGGGCCCAAACACTCCTTTCAAGTAAAGCAGCATTTCACTTGCATTTCCCCTAACTTAGTCTACTGCATTCGTTGCTCCCAATGTGGTTTCCTCTACATTGGAGAGACCAAACGCAAACTGGGCGACCGCTTTGCAGAACACCTGCGGTCTGTCCGCAAGAAAGACCCAAGCCTCCCTGTCGCTTGCCATTTTAACACTCCACCCTGCTCTCTTGCCCATATGTCTGTCCTTGGCTTGCTGCATTGTTCCAGTGAAGCCCAACGCAAACGGAAGGAACAGCATCTCATCTTCCGACTAGGCACTTTACAGCCTTCTGGACTGAATATTGAATTCAACAACTTTAGATCTTGAACTCCCTCCCACATCCCCACCCCCTTTCCGTTTCTTCCCCCTCCCTTTTGTTTTTTCCAATAATTTATATAGATTTTTCTTTTCCCACCTATTTCCATTATTTTTAAATCTATACCTGTAATGCCCTGTCAGTCTTCCCACCCCACCCCCACTAGAGCTGTACCTTGAGTGTCCTGCCATCCATTCTTAATTAGCACATTCTCTTAGATAATATCACCACCTTTTACACTTTGTCTTTGTTCCTTTGTCTGTGACATCTTTTGATTATCTGCTCCTATCACTGCTTGCTTGTCCCTACAACCACCCGCCCCCCACCCCTGCAACTTCTCTCCCCCCACCCCCCACCCCCAACCCCCCACCTTAAACCAGCTTATATTTCACCCCTCTCCTAACTTTACTCAGTTCTGTTGAAGGGTCATGAGGACTCGAAACGTCAACTCTTTTCTTCTCCGCCGATGCTGCCAGACCTGCTGAGTTTTTCCAGGTAATTCTGTTTTTGTTTTGGATTTCCAGCATCCGCAGTAGTTTTCTGTGATTACCTGACCTATTGTGAAATATAACTGCATGCACTGATTACAGTTGATGCTTAACTACCTGATTGTTACAACATTATAACTCAGATAAAAAGGATCAGATGTTATCTCATGGAATGAATAGTACATTGTTGGAAGAGATAAGTGACGATCAAGAAAACTGTATGGGTAAACAAAATCAATTAGCTAACCTAATTATAAGAGAATAAAGAAGGGCAAGTTAATAAGATCACTGTGTGAATATGTGGGAGTCACGTAATTGTATTGTATAAATATTATTTGTTGAACGCTGTATCATTGAGCAGATTTCATTGTGATCTGCTCCCAATGGCTATTGTACTGCTCAGCGCTAAATAAATTGTACTTTTTCCTGAAGTAACCTGCAGTTGCTGATTTATTCTTTGACATATGATGTGCCAAGTGCTCATCCAGGTACTTTATAAAGGATGTGAGGCAACCCGTCTTCACCACCCTCCCAGGCAGCGCATTCCGGACCATCACCATTCTCTGGGTAAAAAGGTTTTTCCTCACATCCCCCCAGCCTCCGGCCCTTCACCTTCAACTTATGTCCCCTCGTGACTGACCCTTCAACAGTTGCTCCCTATCTACTCTGTCCATGCCCCTCATAATCTTGTACACCTCGATCAGGTCGCCCCTCAGTCTTCTCTGCTCCAACAAAAACAACCCAAGTCTATCCAACCTCTCTTCATAACTTAAATGTTTCATCCCAGGCAACAGGTGAATCTCCTCTGCACCCCCTCCAGTGCAATCACATCCTTCCTATAATGTGGCGACCAGGACTGCTCACAATACTCCAGCTGTGGCCTCACCAAGGTTCTATACAATTCCAACATGACCTCCCTACTTTTGTAATCTATGCCTCGATCGATAAAGACAAGTGTCCCATATGCCTTTTTCACCACCCTACTAACATGCCCCTCCGCCTTCAGAGATCTATGGACACACACGCCAAGGTCCCTTTGTTCCTCAGAACTTCCGAGTGTCATGCCATTCATTGAATACTTGCTTGTCAAATTACTCCTTCCAAAGTGTATCACCTCACACTTGCCCATTTGACCATCCCGTCTATATCTTCCTGTAGCCCAAGACACTCAACCTCACTGTTAACCACCTGGCCAATCTTTGTGTCATCCGCAAACTTACTAATCCTATCCCCATAGTCATCTATGTCATTTACATAAATGACGAATAATAAGGGACCCAGCACAGATCCCTGTGGTACGCCACTGGACACTGGCTTCCAGTCACTAAAGCATACTTCTGTCATCACCCTCTGTCTCCTACAACTAAGCCAATTTTGAATCCACCTTATCAAATTACCCTGTATCCCATGTGCATTTGCCTTCTTTATAAGTCTCCCATGTGGGACCTTGTCAAAGGCTTTGCTGAAATCCATATAAACTACATCAACTGCACTACCCTCATCTACACACCTGGTCACCCCCTCAAAAGATTCAATCAAATTTGTTAGGCATGACCTCCCTCTGACAAAGCCATGCTGACTATCCCTGATCAAACCTTGCCTCTCCAAGTGAGATAGATTCTCTCCTTCAGAAATTTTTCCAATAGTTTCCCTACCACTGACGTGAGACTCACTGGCCTGTAGTTCCCTGCCTTATCTCTACAACCCTTCTTAAATAGCGGAACCACATTAGTTGTTCTCCAGTCCTCTGGCACCTCCCCTGTGGCCAGAGGGGAATTAAAAATTTGGGTCAGAGTCCTTGCGATCTCCTCCCTTGCCTCCCTCAGCAGTCTGGGACACAAATCATCCGGACCTGGAGATTTATCCACTTTTAAGCCTGCCAACACCTCCAATACCTGATCACTCCCTATATCAATTTGCTCAAGAACCTCACAGTCTCTCTCCCCGAGTTCCATACCTTCATCCTCATTCTCTTGGGTGAAGACGGATGTGAAGTATTCAGTCAACACTCTACCGATGTCCTCTGGTTCCACCCATAGATTGCCCCCTTGGTCCCTAATGGGCCCTACTCTTTCCCTGGTTATCCTCTTCCCATTGATATACTTATAGAATATCTTGGGATTTTACCTACTCTTACCAGCCAGAGCTTTTTCATATCCCCTCTTTGCTCTCCTTAACTGCTTTCTTAAGCTCCACCCTGCACTTTCTGTACTCCACTAATGCCTCCGCTGATTTGCTCCCCTCGATGAACCTGCAGATAGTGTGTGATCACAGGATGCAGATTCTGTAAGTCTGTGCAAGGTACCCTGGCAGCTCCCACGACGCTTATATCCTGAGACACTCCCAGGCGCTGAGTCTCTTCAGTGTTGCAGCCCGACTGGATGGATGGCTGCTGGGTGACAAGGGCTACCCATTGAAAAGGTGGCTTATGATGCCTCCCCGCCACCTGAGAACAGAGGCAGAGCAGCGTTAAAATACTAGTCATGCCTCCACAATGGCGGTGATAGAGAGGACCATAAGTCTTCTGAAGGTGCGCTTCTGATGCCTGGACCGCCCAGGGGGAGCACTACAATACCCCCAGAGCGGGAGTCACTGATAGTGGCTGCATGCTGTGCTCTCCGCAATCTGGCACTGGCAAGGGGGGACCCACTGGAGGAAGAGGATCTTGAGGCAGCTCCACAGGCCAAAGAGGATGAATCGAATGGTGAGTCAGAAGACAAGCACGGTGAGGAGAAAGCTGAGGGTGTGGATGCAGACCTCTATAGCCTTGATCCAAAGCTCTTCGGCTAGGTTGCCAAACATCTGCCTCCACCTCATGCCAGGGCTGCCGCCTCCATCCCGGGTGTCTGCAAGGACCCTTTCATTTGAACTCAAAGTCCACTCAGCGCCTGTGCAATGAAGTTTAGAGCCACTCACGTCCAGCATTACACACTGGCGTGTCCTGCACCAAAAAAAAAGTGAAGCATACTCAGGACATTACAACAAAAGCAAAATTTATGTAATTTTCACACTCAGAATAAATTAATATTACCATCTCTGGTGTTGACTTCCACACCAGTAAACATGTAAACAAAACATTACAGAATGGAAGATCACCCATGACCAGTTTGAGTTGTGCTCGTGGTGCCTTAAACTTACAGTTACGAGTGCTGTGTTTTGGTGCCCCCCACCCGCCTCTCACTGGCAGCAGCAGCTGCTGACTCTGCTGTCCTGTTGGCCTTGATGACCTTGGCGGTCGTCCTCTGGCCAGTGGAGCCTGTGCTGGTCCCACCTGGGAGGGAGCGGCCAGTGCAACAGCTGGCATCTCCCCAGACATCGCAGCCTCTTCAGATGTCACAATCACTGGCTGAGGGGCTATGGAGCTGCTGCCATCATCCAGAGTGCCCTGAGAGGAGCCCAGAGCGACGACAAGCAACTCATGCGCCATGAGGTCACTCTGGACCTCCCTGCTCGCCATTGATGGACGGGCACCTAGCTGGGATACTGGATGCCCCATCCATCTCCCACACTGGCACTGACCACCTGAGGTCATTGCCTGTGTGAGGGCTTGCAGGTCCGAGTGCAACCCCATGAACCTCTGATTCTGTCCCTGGAGCTGCCTCTCCATGAGAGTCGCCACTCTCCTGACATTACCAGGGTAATGGAAGGCTGTCTGATACCTGGAAGGGGTGCAGTGCGCTTGGCCATGAGGGTCACCAGTGCTTATGCTCTGCAAGGGCTCCTCCATAACAGAGACCATGGCATGCATACCCTCATGGATCTCCGTCAGGTTCTCCCACACATCCCGTTGGACATCCAGCATCTTCCACCTAATGGACAACTCCAGAGGCTCATCATCTGCCTTTGGTTCAGCATCATCCTGGTCTCCAACAGTCCTCCAACTGCCGGCACCCTGGGCACTCTCTGCCTCCACCTGCATCTCAATCAAGCGTGAAATGCCCTCACCGCTGTGCACTGACATTCTAGCCGAAGATCTAACGCCCAACGAGGTTCTGGTATCTGCGCTGATGCCTGGTTCAGAGAGTGGGTGTGACGCAGGTGCAGCTGAAGTCCAGTGGTCCTCTGGCATCAGGGGTGGCTCTTCGGGGTCCTGCATATAAGAGCCTGCTGGCGAATCTAAAGGAGAACAATGACATGTCATTAGTTTAAGTAATCACTTTGTCACTGTGCCAGGCACCCTGGTGAGACAATGGAGATCTGTATCATGGTGCCATCGTCTTTCAATGATCAATGGGGACTCCAGTTTTGAGGCTTCCATCAATGATGAGGCTACACAAGAGTGTTTGCACCATCCGAAACTCTCACCTCTGTGCATTGCACTCATACCTTCGTCTGACACCCCCACCTCTCTACAACCAGGTGAATGAGGTGCATGGCGGCTCTCCAGCTGTAAGGCATCCTGCTCCAACCTGGTCAATATTAGGAGGTTTGGGGGTCCTCCGCCTGTCCGTGACCTTTCAATGTGGTTATAGCTCACCTTCTCCTGAAAGGACAGAGGAGCATTGATTAGTCCACTCTCTACCTGCACTGTCATATTAACTTGGCCAACCCCAGCTGGGAAGCACCTTGCAGGGCACGCCCAAGTCGTGGCCTTGAGCTGCGAGGCACTCAGGCCAAGCAGCCAGGGCAAAGCCCCTTGGCCAGCTCCGGTGTCATTGACAATTGGCACTCAGACTCTAACACCGCTCAGCTCCACAGGGGGACAGCCAGCCCTTAACACTTCTCCACACTGATTCACGCCAACACAGTACTCACCCTTCCCAAGCTCAGCAAGTCATTGAAACTTTTGCAACACTGCACCTATATGCGTCGCACAACGTCGTGGCTGCTGACCTCGGCTGCCACCTCCTCCCAGGATTCTTTTGTCTGGTGCAGTTCCTTCCATCTCTGGGGACGAGGGTGTCCCTCCTGGCAGCCACCTCCTCCAAGACCACCGCAAGGCACTCATCCAAAAACCGAGTGCCCTGCCGACCTTCCCTCCTGCCTGGCGTCTCCAGCTGCTGTTGTGGCCATAGCTTCTGTCTCCAGAACGCAGGATATATGATTCTTCCCTGGCAGCTTTCGAGGAGCTGCCTCTAAAATGCTCGCCAGGTCGCCATTGGAATCAGCACCCGACAGGCCCCGGCCTCTGCCCCTGTCTGGCCCTTCCCGACCATTGGGAAGACAGGTTTCATGCTGGGCGGGCCTTAATTGGCCAGCTAGTGTGAAATCATGGTCGTGGCCGATCGTGGTTGGGGACCTATTTCCCGACTGGTCCTGGGCCCTCCAATCGCCCACACCCGTCAAGGATAAAATTCAGGCCAATGTGTGTACATGTTCTTTCTGTCTGCAAAGAACAGGGCCCTGTGTATCAATATATGTAGCTTCCAGTACATAGAGATGTGCCACATTGCGAGCCCCACTGACAATCTTAAATTGGTTATCAGCATAATTCTTAGCACACTCAGGATTATTTAGCAAATGTCATCCACTTGCCAACCAACAGCACTTTCTTCTCATACAGTATAAGTTATTAAAATCAAAATGCTGCGGATGCTGGAAATCTGAAATAAAAACAGAAATTGCTGGAAAAACTCAGCAGGTCTGACAGCATCTGTGGAGAGAGAAACAGAGTTAATGTTTTGAGTCATAGATGCTGTCAGACCTGCTGAGTTTTTCCAGCAATGTCTGTTTTTATTTCAGTATAAACTGTTGTTCCCTTTACATTTGGTATTCTTGTGAATTGTCCTGATGAGTGCAAGACAAAAAGCTTCAACAAAAAATATCTCTTTTTTCAGCAATACTCAAGTTCTGTACTACCAAACATGTTGAAGGGCATTCTCCCATTTTGGCCGGTCACCATAAGGCATTGGAGATATTTGACCTCTTCAGGGATGATTTGAACACATCCCTAAAGCATTTCAGTGGAGGTGGCTTTGAGTGATTAACGCCTTAATGCTGAGCTCTTTCACTAGGTTTAAAATGGCCTCTCTGCCTCACCTGCTGCAGAATTGAACAAGGGCCAGACTTGGGGGCTCCAAAACTAATCAGAAAATTGCAGAGTCAGATTCTTGAAGGACTGCAGCCTGTATTTTTCACCCAAACGAGCCCTGAGCCTGTGTACAGCAGCAAATGCCTCTCTCTCACAGACCTTAAAATGGCCTCCCTGCCTCATCCAATGTAAAGCTCCATAGCAGCCACACCTGGGGCTCCACAATTAAAATCAGCTTACAAAGTCAGAAATGGGCCATTTCTCCACAGAAATGAGTAGCCCAGACTTCAACTACTTCCTTACAAAAAGAAACCAGTTGATTTGGATATTCTTTCTTGAGAACTTGAGTTTCTTTTAAAATCACGGTTCCCTCAGTGCATACAAACACCTCTGATCGCACTTGCTTCATGGGATCCAACATCGCACCGCCACAAATCGACATGAAACAACACAAAGACAACATGCAACGATGCAAAATGACGTTACATCAAAGATGACAATACAAATCTGGAATACCGACTCTAAAGACTGCGTGACTTTAAAGCTAAACAAAGCATGGCGACTTAACACGAGGACTTAATGTACATATGAAACGAAGTCTGCCCTGTGCCAGGCAATTAATCGAAAGGACTAGACAGAGTACAATTTCTA
The DNA here is from genome assembly GCF_964194155.1 of Cetorhinus maximus. Classification (NCBI taxonomy): domain Eukaryota; kingdom Metazoa; phylum Chordata; class Chondrichthyes; order Lamniformes; family Cetorhinidae; genus Cetorhinus; species Cetorhinus maximus. The sequence goes on along the minus strand of NC_135892.1, from coordinate 46,107,441 downwards.
TCCCTATTGAATTTGTCATTCTCCCTTTAATGTAAAGATATATACAGTATATAAGGAAGTTTGGAAAAGGCCCACTAACGGGGACGAACAGGGAACTGGCAACTAACCCATGCCCAGGAACCAGGACACACATTTAAATATTTTAATGAGGCCATGTGTCTTAGTTTTTATCCCTGGCCAACCTTGGAGAAAAGTAGTACACACTGTGGCGTCAAATATCCACAGATTATGAGGGAAATCAGGCTTTCACAACTACTGCACCCAGTCAGAAAACCATACTGTCAAGACAGGGGCCTCTGAGCAGAATTTTAGCGCACGAAAAGGGTTGGCATCAGGCCTGAAGTTAAAATTTCAAAAACCTGAAACCGAACCCCAGTACACCTCCAACCTGCCTACTTCCAGGTTTACTTTAGGCTGGACCAGGGGCAGGCAACCAACCTGAATGCTCAGGAATTTGTTTCCCCAGGATCAGAACCCCCAGGATCAGAACCCCCAGGTTAGGGATCAGGGCTGCCCATCAAATTGGGGATCAGACTGGCCATGGGATTGTATCCCATTGCCGGGTTTGGTATCAGTACCCCTCCCAGAATTGGACATCCCCCTCCCCACCAGATGGTTGATTGGACCTGCCTGCTCCAATGTCCTGCTCCAAAGTCCTTCCTTCCAACTAGAAGCCAGGCCTGTCAATCAGGCTGACTTCTGATCAGGTAACTTGTCAAGTAAAAAGAACATGTGCTGTGGAGTAAAAATGCCAGAAGATGCAGGGAAACCTGAAATTCCATGTTTCCTACTAAAAATTCCATCCCCACCCACTCCGCCTGTGCAACATACCCCATTAATATTCAGGTCTCTGCAATTCTTACATTTTTTCCTTCCAACTTGCCCTTTCTGGAGCTGGTGAATCCTGAGATGGTATAGTAGTCCATCAACACCCCATTCATCAAATGCAAGCTTCAGCCTCACAATTGAGCCAGTCCTCATGCACTTGCACTTTCCAATAAAGGTCACAGAATTATGATTTTCCCTTCCATGGGAACACTGAGAGCAATTGTTGGGACTGCACTGCTGCCTCAGCAGAGATCATCACTGTCTGGATATTGAACGTGTAACCTTCCTGGTCTATTCGCCTCATTTGTTATGACTCCAATGGGGGAACCGTGAACCAAAATAACCAAATTTATCAAATGACCCCCAAAGAAGAAATTCCCAAAAAGAATTCATTTTTTGCAAATTCTACTTCAATACCAATCAGAATCAACGTAAATTAAACATGAATTAACAGGTGAATTATAAATAAAAAGATCAATTTCACTTTAGTCGATATAACAAAGATATGTCTTACACAACCGTAAACATTTGCATCACTGCCCACACAACTGTGGCATTACATAGCTACAAAGTTCCATAATGCTGTTCTTTATGTCACGTCTCACTGGGGACAGTGCGCTGTAATATCAAGCCCCATTGTTCCCTGAGCCACGACAAATGTGAAAAGTTTGACCAAACCACCAGATTGGCCCAATGCTGCCTAACTGTTTAATTTAGATTAACACCTGGTTTGTAAATTTAATAAGTAAATAACTGTTTATTGAACAAATTGTCTTTAACTAGTGGTAAAAGAAAGAAATATGAACTGCTAACTTCTAACACTATAACTTAAACTCTACCCCCTTCTTAAATCCCTACACACACACACACACACACATAAGACACACAAAACATGGGGGAGAATCGTCGGCTTGGCGAGCGGGGGCTGGGCCTGCTCACCAAGGCGTGCGTCTCGACGTCATCAGGCGTCATTTAGATTTTCAGTCGGCTGCACACCCGCCGAACTATCAAAGGCCTATTAAGGCCAAATAGGCCTTAAAATAATTAACAGAGTTGCCCATCCAACCTTAAGGTTGGTGGGCAGGCAAAGAGCCCAGGTGGCATGAGGTTGCATGAATTATTTTAAATTTTCTCAAAAATTTTTATTGAAATTAATGCACATGTCCCAGCTCATGTGACAGTTTCACATGAGGGGACATGTCATAGAAATTTTTTCAACACTTTATTGAACTGTTAAAACTTAAAACTAATCTCCCTGAGGCAGCTCTTTGCCTCAGGGAGATTTCTGTGCGAAAGAGCACACTCTCAACTAAGGGAACCCCCCCCACCGTCCGCACAGGGAGCGCTCAGCGCTTCCGGGTGTGCGTCACGCTGGGCGGGCCTTAATTGGCCCACCCAAGTAAAATGGCAGTGCGGACCCGATCGGGGGCACCGATCGGGTCCACACCCGCCCACACCTGCCACCGCACAACTCCCCCAACGGGGGGAAAATTCTACCCATGGATTTTAAAGGTAGGATAAAATAGTTCAATAGCACCAATCCGGAGAACAGGATTTGATGGATTGATTTTGATCGATGTCTTCCAGGTTCCTTTCAGTCCTTGTTGATGACACGAGGTGGTCTTCCAGCACTTTCAGTATTCAGTTCGCTGGTTGAGCACTTGCCTCTGATTGTCTCTAGCAGTGATTTTTCCCTTTGCCTCTTGACAGTGGTTTTCAGAGAGAGAGCAGGTTATAGAGATATGAGGAGAAAAAGCCAGGTAGCTATTATTGTAGGATTACTGGAATCTTACACACACAGGAGAGAGAGGTTTTAGGTCTTTTTCCTTTCAGGCTAGGAGCTATTCAGCTGCACTGCCCTCACACAAAAACCTGGCCACCTGGTCAGGAGCCAATTAAAACATTGTTGCCAAGCAGCTCCCTCGGTCCAGGACTCCTTTTTGGCACCACCCTGTCTTTCATGGCACAATCTGTTGCAGGACTGCAACATTGTATACATCTCTCATCCTGTTCCAGTGGACATGTCTTTCAAACTGCAGCCATTGTAATGTTAATCCACAGTCCAACAGAAAATAAAAATATATTTTCTTTACAACAGTCCAACAGAAATAAAAAGGTATGTTCCTAACATTTATTGTACAGGGTAGGTCATGGGTCATATCCAGTAATAGCTTTCACCTTTGAGGTTCATGGGTATGATTGTCATCATCAAGGCACGCTTCTACAAACCCTCTCTCCCTTAGCTCATGATAGCCCTGATGGTGTACCATTCCAGTGTTTCTTTTCAACTGACCAACTAACAATACCCCAGATTCACGGTTTTGTTACTTCTGGGAAAACACTCAGCTCTTCATCACCTCTAAGTCAATCACACAGCTTTTCAGGTTTTAGGTCTTTTTTAGTCAGATCACACAATACCTCCAGAGCTCCTGCCTTGTTTTCTGCCAAACTGAAAAACTGACCTCTTCCTGAGAATGGTTTGCTTCTTCCCCTCACAACAATTCTCTGTGTTCCTCTTTCTGTCTCTGCTTTCTCTTTGTGTCTGCATCTGTGCAGTGATAGTTTTCACTGTCCAGCTCCTCTATTCGTAGCTCTCCTTTGTGTCTGCAGCTCTCCTTTGTGTCTACCAGTTACACAGCGTCTGGTCTTATCTTCTTTCCTCTTGGTACTGCTTCCAGGTCAAGAGTCACCAGGTCACATGAACCAGTATTTCTTATTATCCAAGAAAAACACAATTGAATCCTTTACAATCGATGCAAACTCTTAAAGGTTGATTTCAAACATTCTTCAAAATAATTACAGATTCCACAGACATTTTAAAGAAATTACAAATTTTCCTTCCTGTACTGTTTCTGGATCAAAGATTACCTTTGACACATTACCACATTCAGTTTTACACTGGGAGAGATATATGCTTTTGTTTTTTTTAAATAAAGAAACTTAAACCGTTTACCACGTTGATATCCAGAGTAAGCATTTGTGCTTGTGGGCAAAAAAATTAAAAGACCACAACACACAAAGAGTTCAGTATCACAGTTCCTTGCTGCAGAACACCCAGCATGACTGGAGCAGCTCCAGCAATTTGCCCACACATATGACTCACTCAGAGCCCTGTTTATAGTTCCAGCTTGCAATGTATTACACTGGTGGTCTATTTATATTATCTATACTGCACCTTTGGACTAATGTGCCACCGTTTAAATTTGGAACTCTGCTCCTAACAGTGTAGCAAGGTCCTATATTCATTCACCCAAGTCCAAACAAGACCACCACCCAACAATGCTTAGCCTTATGTTAGCTGCACTGCATCTGCAAGCATTCTCGATTCTGGTTTATACCCTGATTTGCGCTTATGCCATGGAAATTTTGTGAATCGCATCCTACCATGTAAGTTAGATTTATATATAAAATCCTAAAATTAGCCTGGCTGATTAAATAAAGTCAGTGTTAAGAAGGATATGGCTGCTTCTGGTGCTCTTTTGGCAATTTTACAATACTAGCAATAGGAACCAGTAGAGTTTGCCTATTTCAAATGCTACTGTTATGCAGGTTAAGAGCCCAGAAAGTGATTTTAATAGTGTCTGCCTGAAGAAAACCATGTGGATGAGCAATTAAAATAATCCAGCATACTTAACCACCCTAAAGCTGCTGAGAACTGCCAAGAATTGCTGACAGCCAATCCCAATCTTAATCCATCCAAAATCAGCGAGGTCCTTTTTGACACAAGCACATCAGGTCCGGGAAACATAATTGGGATCCATCTGCAATTTTAACGGAACAGTCAGAGGAAGAGTTCACAGTACCTTTCCAAACCAGTCGAAACAGCAGGGAAGAAGTTTGAAGGCACGGGATGGCTTCATTTTATTTTTACTTCCCTTGTGGGACCAAGAGGAGCAGGAGTAACTTTAAATGAAACTTGGGAGTTAAAATAGACCAGAGCTAATTTCTGGAGCAGTGGGTGAATTCCCAGTTTACATCCACCAGCCCCAAACTCACTTAGAATTAAAACAGGGCCTCTTGGATACTATTAAGCAATAACATGAGGGTATTAAATCACATGGGTTACCCACTAGAATAGGATTAAGCCTCAACACTGAGTGCTTGTCAGTTGCCATTTGCTGAATTTGTTTTGTAACTCCAATTACAGTAATTCATTTCTTTCAGTGGAAGTGCAAATTCACTGACAATGCACACCCTGCTGCTTTTAAACTGGTCCCAGAATCACAGGGCAATATTCATTACTGAAGAAATGGTTGGAATATTCCATGACATAACGCAATCCAGAGCATAAGAGCTTTGAGAGATGCTGCTGTGCCACTATTCTTTGTGATTGATATCTCTGTGTACCAATGAGGGGGAGAGAAAAGGCTGAGACTCAAGGAATGGAACTATATGGGCGATCAATGAGAGTGGTTATGATGGAATAAAAGCAAAATACTGCGGATGCTGGAAATCTGAAACAAAAACAGAAAATTCTGGAAAAACTCAGCAGGTCTAACAGCACCTGTGGAGAAAAAAAGAGTGAACATTTTGAGTCCATATGACACTTCTTCAGAGCCCTCAAGAACAGTCATACAGACTCGAAACATTAACTCTTGTATTTTTTCTCCACAGATGCTGTTAGACCTGCTGAGTTTTTCCAGCATTTTCTGTTTTTGTTGGTTATGATGGAACCTGTAGTGTTAGTGTGGCTTATGGAGCAATTGTGCAGAGCGAAATATTATCCCAAGCATCTCTTTGTTAATAGTTATTCTTGCCACTGACTTGAAGTGACTCTTGAGTATTGTTCAACATTCAGTAGTTAATAAAACTCAACTTGAAACTTCTTTATTTCATGAAAGCACAAAAGGAGGGAAATACCTATCAAAGTGTTCTTTAACATCAAATATCAATTTCGTACAGTAACCAAAATATGATTGACTCAACACAAAGAATTATATTCCTCCTGCTTTCTATTGACTTTTCCAGGACATTACTCAATCCTCACTATTTTTTCATTCTTTAGCAGCAGCAATGGATTAGCTAGCCTATATTTGATCTCTAATACCTTAAGTATTAGAAACATTGTACATTGGCTTGGTTCTATGCTACCACCAGTTTCACCTTAAATACTTGCAAACAAGAAAGGATAGAGGAAAACTAAGTGCTGAACAACATCAGCCAAAATGAGTCTTTGACTTTCTTTCCATGGGGGAAAATTGAAACTTCCAACAGCGAGCTTCCACATTGTTTAAGGAGTAAATATTGATGTGGTAATCAATCAGAGACAATAATCTGAGACAAAATGCATTGGCACTTGGAAGAATATTGGTTAATAAATGACAGCCAGCATGGATTTGTTAAAGGCAAATCTTGCTTGAAAAACTTGACTGAGTTCTTTGATGTCGTAACAGGGAGGGTTGATGAGGGTGTTTGATGTTTTATATCTGGACGTTCAAAAGGCGATTGATAGATAAAGGCAAAAAAGCAAAAAGCTGAGGATGCTGGAAATCCAAAACAAAAACAAAAATACCTGGAAAAACTCAGCAGGTCTGATAGCATCTGCGGAGAGGAATACAGTTAACATTTCGAGTCCGTATGACTCTTCTGTTGAAGCTCGTGCGTTTAAAGGGGCAGTGGCAGCATGCATCCAAAATTGCCTAAAGGACAGAAAAGAGAGGGTAGTATAATTTTTCAGACTGGACGGAAGAATACAACGGTGTCCCACAGTGGTCACTCTTAGGGCCACTACTCTTTTTGATATTTATTAATAGCATTAATTTGGGTATACAGAGCATAGTTTCAAAGTCATCAGAGAACTCAAAACAACAACTTGCATTTAATAAGCTTAGTCAAAGAAGTAGGTTTCAAGGAGTGTCCTGACAGGGGAAAGAGAGGTAGAGGGGCAGGGAGGTTTAGGGAATGAATTCTGGAGCTCAGGGCCTTGGCAACTGAAGGCACAGCCACCAATGGTGGAACAATGGAAGTTGGGGAAGCTGAAGAGGCCAGAATTGCAGGAGCACAGATATCTCAGAGGGTTGTAGGGCTGGAGAATATTACAAAGAGACAGAGGGGCAAGGCAATGAAGGGATTTGAAAAAAGGATGAGAATGTTAAAATCAAGAAAATGGTTAATTGGAATAATTGGAATGATTAATTGTAATTTAATTGTAATTGTAGTTTAATTGTAATGTAATTGTAAGTTAATTATAGGGTAGTGCGCACAGGAGTGATGGTTGATCAGGGCTTGATGTGAGTTGGGGTACAGGCAGCAGGGCTTTGGATGAATTCAAGTTTATGAATGGTAGAACATGGGAGGCCAGCCAAATTGTTATTGGGATAGTCAAGTCTAGAGTTAACAAGGACTTGGATGAGGGGTTCAGCAGCAGATAAGCTGAGGCAAAGCCAGAGCCAAAAGACATAAAGAAAAGAAAGACTTGCAGTTATATAAATTCTTTCATTATCTCAGAATGTCCCAAGATGCTTTACAGCCAATGAAGTGCTGTTTGAAATGTAGTCAGTTTTGTAATGTAGGAAATGGGCAGTGCTATGGAGGTAGAAATAGGCTGGTACAAATATGTGACTGGAAGCTCATCTTGGAGCCAAATATTGCCAAGGTTGTGGACAATCAGGTTTAGCCTCAAACATTTGCTAGGAAGAGGGATGGAATCGGTGACTAGAGAATGGAGTTTATGACAGGGAACGAAGACAAAGGTTTCGGTTTTCCCAATATTTATTTGGATAAAATCTCTGTCCGAAATGCAAATTAGAAGGGGCCAAGAATAGATCCTTGGGTGATATCAGAAGTAATGATGCAGTTGTCCATTGCAGGTAATTCTCTGCCTATAACTGTATAGATAAGAGTGGAACTAGATGGACTGAATGGAGAGGCATTGGAGGAAGATAATCTTGTCCGCTTTGTCCAAGGATGCAGACAGGTCGAGGGTGGTGTCTTCTGTGGCCAGAGGAGGGGATACTTTATCTTTGTCACAGTCACATAGGATGTCATACTGTGGCGCAGCAAAAACCTGATCACAGGGATTCAAACATGGGGCAGGATTTCCTCCCCGTCGGGGGCAAAGTTGAAGTGCGGGCGTGCATAGGCGCGCCTCCGATCGGCGCCCCTGATTGGTGGGAGTGGCGCCATTTTACGTGGGCGGGCCAATTAAGGCCTGCCCAGCGTGACATCCGCACGGAAGCGCGATGCACTCCCTGTGTGGCCAGGGGGAGTCCCTAAACCTGAGAGTGCGCTCTTTTGTGCATGCGCACGAAAGAGCGCACTCATCTCCCTGAGGCTAAGTGCTGCGTCAGGGAGATCTGCCCTACTGTCAAAAGTATTAAAAATAGAAAAATAAATTCCCTGACATGTCCCCTCATGTGATACTGTCACATGAGTTGGGACATGTCCATAACTTTTTTAAAAACTTTAATTAAATTTTTTAAAACCTACATGAAACCTCATCCCACTCATGGATGAGGTTTCATGCTTTATCTAATTCCCGCCTGGGCTCCTGGCCTGCCCGCCAACCTTAAGGTTGGATGAGCAGGTCCATTAATTAGTTAATTAATTAATGGCCTCAATTGGCCATTGACAGGTCGGCGGGCGCACAGCTGATTCTGCTGCGTCCCTGCCTCCCTGAAAATTTAAATGGAGCACAGTGACGTAAGGAGTTCAGCCCGACATCACCGCGTGTCAGTTTACACATCGGCGAGAGGGCCCCGCCCCCAGGTCGCCAACGGGAAAATCCTGCCCATGGTGTTCCAGAATTTGGGAGGCAGCAGCCCAGTCAGGTACTTTGGATAGGAAAATGAAGGTAAAGAAATTCAGAATCTAGATTGATACATAGAAGATCCTGAGGGGTCTTGACAGGGTGGATGTGGAGAGGATGTTTCCTCTTGTGGAAGAATCTAGAACTGTTTAAAAATGAGGGGTCGTCCTTTTAAAACGGAGATGAAGTGAGATTTTTTCACTCAGAGGGTCATAAGTTTTGGAAATCTCTTCCTGATGGAAGCAGAGTCTTTGAATAGTTTTAAGGCAGAGGTGGATAGATTCTTGGTAAGCAAGGGGGTGATAGGTTATCGACGGTAGGTGGGATGTAGATTTCAGGTTACTATCAGGTCAGCCATGATTTTATGACATGACGGAGCAGGCTCGAGGAGCTGAATGGCCTACTCCTGCTCCTTGTTCGTATGTTCGCAAACGCTGAGGAGGACATAGACAGACTCACAGCAGATGAAATTTAATGCAGGGAGCATGAATTCATTTATTTTAGTAGGAAGATAAAGAGGGATAATATAAATTAAATGTTACAATTTTAATAGAGGTTCAAGAACAGAGAGACCTGGGGTGTAAGTATCGAAATCTTAGAAAGTGACAGGACAAGTTGAGCAGGCTGTTGAAATTGTATACAGGATCCTTGGCTTTATGGGCAGAATTTTCCCGTTGACATGCGGGGGCGGGGCCCTCACGCCCGCGCGTAAAATGTCCCACGGTGATGTTGGGCGAGTGTCCCGACATCACTGCACGCCATCGCAATATTTTGTTGGCAGGCAAGCGATGATATCCGCTGCGCGCCCACCATTAATTAATCGGCCACTTAAGGCCCTTGAGGCACCAATCTACAGCGATTTTTCAGTGCCCGTGTGATCTTCGGGTCGGTGCACAGGCGCAATGGGCAGGCGGGTAGGACACATTTATATAAACCTCATCCACAGGCGGGATAAGAGGGCTCAGTGAGGTTGCAAGTGTGCTCTGTCAAATATTGATTTTTCAAAGTTACTGATACTTGCCTGCATGATCTACAATACTTCAAAACGCATACCAGCTGCTTGGTCTGGACTCACAACCTTCAGATCAGCACTCTGAAGTGAGCAATATTTTTTGGGCCTGCATGTTTCAGGAAGCCTTCCTTTAAACTGGGAATGGGAGCTGAACTCTCCACTGGAAGCACCTCCCCTGAGGAGGAAGGGAGGGTTAGAAGGGGGAGGAGGCCAGGAGTGCACATTCAGCCTCCAGGGGAACCACCTTTGGGAGGACAGGTGCAGGCACAAGAGGTGCAGGGCCAAGAGGTAGTCCAAGGTGGAAGGGGCCACAGAAGACACTACTATACTACAGCCAGGGTATACAGATGGCGAAGCAGCCACCTCAATTAGTCTGAGGTGCAGTGCCGAAGGAGGCTTCAACTCTCAAGGGAGACAGTCAACTATATCTGTCAGATGATTGGGCCTGAAATCTCTGTGAACTGTGTGAGTGGACACCCTATGCCAGTGGCTCTAAAGGTCACAGTTGCCCTCAACTTCTATGCCTCTGGCTCCTTCCAGGGGTCAGTGGGTGATCTTTGTGGTGTCTCCCAATCAGCTGTCCACACTTGTGTCAAGCAGGACACAGATGCTCTGTTTAGGTGTGCATTGACCTTCATCCACTTCCGTTGGGACCAGGCAAGTCAGACACAGCGAGCCAGAGGCTTCACGGCCATTGCTGGCTTCCCCCATGTCCAGGGTGCAATAGACTGTACACATGTGGCCATCAAGGCGCCAGCAGGTGAGCCCGGTGCCTTCGTCAACAGGAAGGGCTTCCACTCCATGAACGTGCAGATAGTGTGTGATCACAGGATGCAGATTCTACAAGTCTGTGCATGGGACCCAGGCAGCTCCCACAACACCTACATCCTCAGACACTCCCAGGTGCCGGGGTTCTTCAGTGCTCCAGCCTGGCTGGATGGATGGCTGCTGGGTGACAAGGGCTACCCCCTCAGAAGGTGGCTCATGACGCCTCTCCACCATCCAAGAACAGAAGCTGAGCAGCGGTACAATAGGAGCCAGGGCACCACAAAGGCTGTGGTGGAGAGAACCATCGGTCTTCTCAAGATGCGCTTCCAATGCCTGGACCGCTCAGATACTCCCCAGTAATCCCTAGATCGTGTGTCACTGATAGTGGTTGCATGCTGCGCTCTCCATCTTGCACTGGAAAGGGGGGCGCTGTGGACGATGAAGATGTTGACGCGGTGGCTGCGGCTGCACACGATGAGTCCAGCAGTGAGTTCGAGGATGAGCATGCACAGGGAAATGCTGAGGGGGTAGACGCTGACCCGGGCATACTCCAGGGAGGCAGGGACACCCGGGAGGCTTTAACCCAACAAACCTTCAGCTAGCACACACTACATAAGAACCTCCAGGACAAGCCTGGGCTGTAGGCTCCATACTTGATACCTGAGTGCAAAATCTACCTGGATAGGAACATTAACTAAGGGCCTTGTCAATAAAGCTGAATGTCCCACAAAACACTCATAACATTATTGGTAACCATCCACCTGCAAAAGAAAAGAGGCAACTTCAGACATGGTGACATGTCTGAATTTAATATTACAACCAAAGGAACTTAATGAAACAAAATGACAAAGGTGTTAAAAATCACACCAACTCATAAAGACCTCACCTCGGGCCAACACAAAAGCACCAGTGATAAACCCGTGGTGTGCCGAAGGTGCCTTATGTTTATGTTTACGTTTTCAGATGCTACGTCTTGGTGCTGCCCCCTCGCTGGGAGTGGCATCTGAGACAGCCTGTTCACTCTGCTGTCCTGCTGGCCTCAATGACCAAGGCGATCGTCCTCTGGCCTGTGGAGCCTGTGCTGGCCCCGCCTGGGAGGGAGCTGCCAGTTCCACAGCTGGCACCTCCCCAGTCATCGCAGCCTCACTGGATGCAATGGTCACTGGCAGAGGGGCAGAAGAGCTGCCGCACTCATCCAGAGCGCCCTGAGAGGAACCCGCAGAGACGATAGGCACCTGCTGCACCGACGTGAGGTCGCTTCGGACCTCCCTGCTCACCATGGATGGATGAGCACCGAGCTGGGGAATTTGGTGCCCTGACCATCTCCCACACTTGCAGTGTCCAGCTGAGGTCAATGCCGGTGTGAGGGCTTGCTGGTCCAAGCACATCCCCAGGAAGCCCTGATGGGTCTCGATGCATGGCACTCGACCATGTGGCTCATTGCTTTGGCGATCGTCCGCGTAGACTCCTCCACCATGGAGACCAAGCCAAGCATAGCCTCATGTATCTCCCCCAGATGCTCCTGCACACCCGGTCGCGTTTCCTGCACCTGCTGCATCGCGGACGACTCCAGAGGCACATCATCAGGCACCGACTGAGCATGTGCCTGGTCCCCTGCAGTCCTCCGACTGCTGGTGCCATAGGCACTCTCTGTCTCTGCCAGCTCCTCCAGTGACTGTGAAGTGCCCTCACCGCTGTGCCCCGGGACACTAGCCAATGTTCTAATTTCCATTGAGGTGTTAGTATCTGCACTGGTGCCTGCCTGGCAGAGATGGTGTGACGCTGGTGAGATTTTAGGGCCCTCACGTGTGACAGGGGGCCTCTGCTGCTCCTCCTCCCGCCCTGCTCCGCTGATGCTGAAAGGAAGAACGATGACATTGGATCAGTTAACATGGAGACAATGTCAATGTGTATCCCTGTCCCCCGGATCATTTTGCGCTCATCCTTCCATAAGCAATGGTCAAGCCATGTTGCAGATTTCAATCACTGAACATTCAGAACTGCCATGGCTGCTGGGAGAACAATGGTGACCTCACTGCTGGGCATAAATACCTGGCTGTAGCACCCCAGCCTCACCGCCTCTCCAAATCTGGGTCCTCCTGCTCGAAGAGGCTGAGAATTGCCAACTGTGCTGGGCTGCCACCAGTCCTCTCCTGCTCAGCTGCATTATGAGCATTCTTCCCCTGAAAAGGAGAGAAGAGCATTGATCAGTGCTACTTATACCTGGATTCTCTTTGCGCATGGCCCACCCCAACCAGAGTGGGACATTGCAGGGTTTCAGTGCCTCCTCACCCCACTGCTGCTGAACACTCACACAAAGATGCTCGGCCTGCCCGCTCCAATGCCACCCCCCCCCCCCACCCCCTTGGCCAAACGCTGCCTATATCACCTTAGGCACCACACGGTCTAACCTTCCATAGCAAGGAGGCGCAAGCACGTGGAGCGCAGAGGGCAGCAGATCGATCGGTGCCAACGCCACCTTGAAGCTCCCCTCACAGCATGTCATCACCCTGACTTTGACATGTCCTGGAGTTCCAGCACTGCGCCTAGGTGCAGCTCCTCCAGGTTGCCCCCAAAACTTTAATGTGGGTCTCAGTGTACCACATGCTGCGGGGGCAGAACCCATCTCTTCACCACCCTCTCAGTGACCTCTGCATGGGCAATATCTGCTGGCCCACCCAGCCAAGGACAAATGCCGTCAATGATTCAATGCAGTCACTGCACTCAGACTTGGTGAGGGGGGGGGGGGGGCTCCAGGGGGGAAAGCCTACCTGCTGGGTTAACTGCCCAATGCCAGCATGGTATTCACCCTTCCTGAACGCAACAGGTCGTTGAAGCGCTTGTAACACTGGACCCAGGTGCGCCGTACCATGTTGCAGGAGCTCACCACCTCTGCCACCTCCTCCCAGGCACGTTTCGTCATGTGGGGGGGGCCTCCTCCTCCCGTTCTGGGGTACGAGGACCTCCCTCTGTGCTGCCACCTCCTCAAGGAGGGCAGCAAGGCAATTATCGGAGAAACGACGGGCACAGTGCCCCCCTGCCCTACCCTCCTGCTTGGCCTGCTCACCAGCAGCGCTCTGCGAAGCCCTTCCACTGGCCATGATTCACAGCCTTCGAAAGGCTGCAGCGGCTTTTTTAAACAGGCCGCTGGGTCGCCATTGGACCCGGTGGTCATTGCAGTCCCGCCGCCGCCCACCCACTCCCACTGTCCTCTGGAGCCGCGATTCAGGCTGGACGGGCCTTAATTGGCCTGCCCGTGTAAAATGGTGGTGCGGACCTGATCGCAGGCGGCGATCAGCTCCACGCTCGCCCGCACCCATTCCTGCTCCGCCCACCCAACAGGCAGAAAATTCTGCCCTGTAAGTATGAGCATTGAATACAAAACTCAAGGAGGTTATACTCGGCCTTCATAAATCTAGGTTGGGCCCCAGCTGGAGTTTGTGGCAATTTAGGAAGGGTTTAAAGGCCTTGGAGACAGTGCAGAAGTGATTTTCATTTGATGGAGAAACTAGAGAAGTTGGGAGTGTTCTACTTGGAGCAGAGAAGATGAAGGGGAGATTTGATCAAGATATCGTTGTTCACTGATGATTCCGCAATGATCAGTTCTTCAGAATTCCTCATGTCATGAAACAGTCCGTGTCCATATGTAGCAAGATCCAAGCTTGGGCTGATAAGTGGCAAGTAACATTCATACCACACAAATACCAGGCAATGACCATCTCCAGCAACAGGTAACCTAACCACCTCCCTTGACTTTTAATGGTATTACCATTGCTGAATTCCACACCATCAACATTCTGGGGTCACCATTAATCAGAAGCTTAACTGGACAAGCCAGATAAAAACCGTGACTACAAGAACAAGTCAGAGGCTAAGAATCCTGTAGTGCATGACTCACCTTCTGACTCCCAAAGTCCTTCCACAAGGCACAACTCAGGAGTATGATAGAATACCCTTCACTTGCCTGGAATGCAACTTCGACACGCTCAAGAAACTCAACATTATCCAGTACAAAGCAGCCCGCTTTATTGACACTCATCCACCACCTTAAACATTCATTCTCTTCATCATCGGTGCACAGTGGCAACAGTGTGTACCATCTATAAGATGCACTGCGGCAACTCACCAAGGCTTCTTCAACAGGACCTCCCAAACCCATGACTTCTACTATCTAGAACAGGCTTGTCCAATCTTTTCACATGGGGGCCCACATTTCAAACTTTTCCTCACTCAAGGGCCGATGAGCATATTTCAGAAAGATAAAGATCAGCACAACGTTACACATGAATTTCAAAGAAAAAAACGGAGGTATGTAATGAAGCAACTTTTTTTTAATTCATTTACGGGTGTGGACGTCACTGGCTAGGCCAGCATTTATCGCCTATCCCTAATTCCCCTTATTCAGAGGGTATTTAAGAGTCAACCACATTGCTGTGGGTCTGGAGTCACATGTAGGCCAGACCAGGTAAGGACAGCAGATTTCCTTCCCTAAAGGACATTAGTGAATTAGGTGGGTTTTTACAATAATCGACATGGTCATCATTAGACTTTTAATTCCAGAGTGTTATTGAATTCAAATTCCACCATCGGCCGTGGCTGAACAAAAAAAAAAAGAAAACAAGCAGTAATAAGTTAAGATGAGTGTTAGAGTGCAATAGGATGAGAGTATGTGTGTCCGCTCGCTCCCAGTCTCAGGATGCACACTTATTCACCCTCACCCACTGTGAGAGTGCATGCGAGTGCATGATTGTGTGGGTCAGGGTGCGTGAGAACCCTGATACTGGGAGTGACCCAAACTTATGGCTCTGCCTCCGCATACACTCCCCCTGCACATGCTCTCTTTCTCCCCCTCTCTCATCCCCTCACATTTCCCACCCCCCACACTCTTTTCCCCCCTGTCCCCCCCCAACACCTTTCCCCCACCACACTCTCTCCCCCTCACAGTGTCTCCCACCTCTCACCACCCGGCACTCTCTCCCCCATCCCTCCTCCCTCCACACCCTCTCTCCCCCTGTCTCTGCCCTCACGCTCTCTCCCCGTCACACTCTCTTTCCGCCCCACACTCTTTCCCTTCCCCACACTCTCCCCTTCCCCAACACTCTGAACTTCCCCTCCACACTCTCATATCCCCCAAACTCACACTTTCTCCCTCCCCGTCACACTCTCTCCCTCCACTCTCTTTCATAGCCCCCACATTCTCTCAATCCCCTCACACTCTCACTCCCCAAACATTCTCCCCCCCCACACTCTCTCTCGCTGCCTCACACTGTCTCTCCCCCCTCACCCTGTCTCCTCCCCATGCTCTCTCCCACCTCACACTGTCTCTCCCCCCTCACCCTGTCTCCTCCCCATGCTCTCTCCCACCTCACACTGTCTCTCCCCCCACACCCTGTCTCCTCCCCATGCTCTCTCCCACCTCACACTGTCTCTCCCCCCTCACCCTGTCTCCTCCCCATGCTCTCTCCCACCTCACACTGTCTCTCCCCCCTCACCCTGTCTCCTCCCCATGCTCTCTCCCACCTCACACTGTCTCTCCCCTCCCCCAAACACTCTCTCTCTCTCTCAGACAGTCTTCAGTCACGCACCTACTCAGACCCCAGTGGGCCTCGCTCCTGCTGCCTAGTGCTGCACTCCAGCCCACCTGGAGTGCAGCACGACTGGTTCCTCCATGCATTGGCTGAGCCTATCAGCAGCCAATGCATGGAGAAAGCAGCTTGTCATTGGATGAGCAGGCTCACAGCATTTTTCAAAATTCTGTCCTGGTTGTCTTTGACGGTTGAGTCCAACGATGTGGCGAGTCACAACAAAATGCCTCATGGGCCACATCCAGCCCATGGGCTTGAGGTTAGACAAGCCTGATCTAGAAAGACAAGGGCAGCAGGAGTATGGATAAACATCACGTGCACGTTCCCCTCCAAGTCACAAACCATCCGAGTGTGTCGGGGAGGGAGAGAGTGTGAGGTTGGGGGGATGTATGAGTGTGGAGGGGAAGTTCAGAGTGTCGGGGAGGGGGAGAGTGTGGGAGAGGGAAACCTGGAACCAAACTGCCATTCCTTCATCATCACTGGGTCAAAATCCTGGAACTCCTTCTTTAACAGCACTGTGGGTGTACCTACACCACATTAACTCCAGCAGATCAAGGTGACTCAGAACCAGCTTCTCAAGGGCAATTAGGGAAGCATGATAAATACTGGCCTTGCCAGTGACGCTCACATACAGTGATTTTTTTTTTAAGAAAACAGAGTCCAAAATCATGAAGGGTTTTGATAGAATAAATAGAGACAAACTGTTTACCGTGACAGAAGGGTCAGTAGCTAGAGGTAGCAGATTTAAGGTAATTGGCAAAAGAGCCAGAAGTGACATGAAGAAAAATATATTTACACAGCAAGTTGTTATAATCTGGAATGTACTGCCTGAACATGTGGTGGAAGCAAATTCAATAGTATCTTTGAAAAGGTAATTTTATAGGAATTTGTATCAGAAAAATTTAGATAGTTATGGGGAAAGAATGGCAGAGTGGAACTAATTGTATAGCTTCTTCAAAGATCCAGCAAAGGCACAGTGGGCTGAATGGCCTCCTTCTGAGCTGTATCATTCCATAATTTCATGATTGGGGTCAAAAAGAAACCAGGTATAATCCCAAATATGTGTTAAGTTGCCTGATCTTAACCAAGACATCATTAAGAGATGCTACAATTAGCCTGAGCATTCCCAGTCTAGAGATAGAAAAAAACATGGAATGTTCCAATTCCTGATTGCATCCAGTCACCCTTTCTGCAGCTGTATGTGAATATCAGACAGGGACATATTCAAGCCCAGTTGTGATGTCCTATGCAATCACACTCTATCTAGGCTTCCATATTAAGAATGGGCAAGTGGATAGAATACCAGAGTCCAAGCTGTTGAAAGAAAGAAGAAAGAACATGTAATGAAATAATGACTTTCATATCAGAATGTCCGAAAGTTCTTCATAAACCAGGGCTCGTCCATCATAGGGGAGGTATTAAGTGGAGGAAATTGATGCAGAAAAATTATGACCAGGATGAAGGAGTAGAATCGCCTGTGAGGATTACCCTCGTGAAATTCACCACTTCTTATTGAATGACAGGTAAACACAGTTGGAAGAGTTTCTTATTGCACTTGACCATGTTAGGCCAACTTGAGTTGTCATTTTGCAAAGACAAAAATGAACAGGGAACAGGATAGGAGCAAAGCAGGGAAGTTATCATAGCTTCAGTTCTTGCACCTTGAGATTGCTCACTTTTTCTGGCATGAATATCTTGCAAGCAATGGGGAGAGAAACTTGAGACAAAATCTAGGCCTGTGCCTGTCTGCTTCCATGATGGCAACACTGGATGTGATGGGACTGGCAGGATGGTGCCAGCTGCTAGAAATGCAGCCAGACACACCTCATTTGCAGTGAAGCAAAGCATGCTTGCTAATTCGAAAGCATGTTTTGTTTGTCACAGTTACATACCACTAGAAGTGGTGCCCACATTGCTCATTTCTTAACAGCAAATTATAGCAATTTATAAAAACAAGTCACCTTTGTCCAGAATGACCTATTTCCCTGATGGGGCAGCAAGGTGCCACTCTGATATTTCTTGCCCTCTGTGGGTCAGACACCCAGGAAGTGCTTCAAAGGATGTGGGTGTCCAACCACTAAATGTTAATAAAGGGGTCAATTCCAGGAGCAATAGAGAGATAAAAATCTAGGCTCACCAAACTTCAAGCAGCACAGCGGATACCAGGAATTTTGAGAATTTGATATTTTTTTTGAAAATGAAAACTTGATATAAATCTGAATTACTGAAGTCACTCAGATGGAATTCTTACTTCAAAGCAGCCTTGTTCCAACTTTGCCTTTGTCCCCAAGAGCCCATGAAGGAAATTCGGGCATGTGTTCCATTGATTTTTCAACCAGTATGATTGGTTGAATCACAGCAAACATGAATTTGCAATATTTGCTCTACCAGATGTGTGAAGCAGAAAATTACTCTTTGATGTCTGGATTATGTTTAGAAATTTCAATCAATCCCATTCAAACACACATCTCTGTTTTCTGAAACTGAAGGACGGTAGCCTTGAAGAGACTCCTATAATATTCCACACAGGGGCGGATTTACAATGAAACATACTGTGCCATGGCATGAGGTCCCCAAATGACAGGGGGGCCCCAGAATGATGAGTAAGTGACGGGGTGTCAATATTCTGCACAGACTTCGAGCCTTCCTGTATGATGATGGAAAATGTCAGGATTTTCCCAATGTTGACACAATAACAATTTTTGCATCACAAACATTGGCTATGACCCGCAGAGTTCATTACTGCTGCCTTGCCCTGTGGCTCTGGTGGTCCCAGCCCAGTGTTGTGTGTATTTGCCATCAATGGTTCACTTTGCAGAGGCTCAGGAGCTGATAACCCCAAAGCAATTTGCAGCCAATGAAGGTGGTGGCAGTGGCTGCAGGCCTCGGAGTAATAGCAGGGCTGGGGCTGGCAATGCTCGTGGTCAGACATCTCTCTTGGACACCTACCAACAAGGCCATCCCGACCCCAAACTAGTCAAAGTGGCCAAAGTCTCCAAACCCTTCATTTATCCCATCAAATCATGCAAAGGAATACCTTGACCGAGGTGGAAGTTGATGAATTGAGAATGAAGAAGGGCCCGCTGAAGGACAGGTACTCAAATACTTTATTCCGTTCTCTTAAACAAATAGAAGTTCTTTATTTTCAATCCTCTGCTTTGAAATTTTCTGTTAAGAATCGTATTTTGAAATTTCAAGTGATTGCCTTGCTAAGTTTGGCCTCATATTTATTTTTACAAGGCATGGTTTTCTGCTTTCAACAAACATTACATAATTTTCCTTTCTACTGACAACGACACATTTCAACACCAACACAAACAGAGCAGGTCACAGCTTTGGCAGTGTTTTGTTAAATAATAATGCTGTTGTTAGATATTTCAGAAAGATTTGTTCATCTGCTAGCATATTAGTTACAACATGTTTAAACATACGTCGGGGAAACATTTGAACACAAATGTCAGTTTCAATGAAAATAATTTGGAAGGCTTTTGATTTGGAACAAAAGTCTTATATTTGTTTTAGAACTTGACTAAAAATGATTCCTTTGCGCAGTGTTTCATCATCTGATCATCTCAGCGATTCATGCTGCTCTTGTTCCAAGATACTTTGTATGAGGTTTCACTGAAGGTGCCTGCTATTCACCATCACTATTGTGATGAATAATATCTTTCACCCCACTCCACTCTATGCCCCACACTAAATATACCAAGGTCAAAGAGGCTTTTGAATGAAGGGAGAGTGGTAGTAACTTTGTGAAAGGAGCATGGTAATAGTGACTGAAAAAAAAGAAAGACTTGCACCTATATTGTACTTTTCTCAACCAGTGGACATCCCAAAGCACTTTACAGCCAATGAAGTACTTTATGACGTGAATAGCCTGCAGCAATATATCAAAGCAAAAAAGAAAAGACACACACAGTATCGATTTAGTTAATCAGTGCATTATTCGACTGCCAAATAGTTTGCCTGCATCGTATCCAGTATGAGTGCTGACTGTTTTGTTCCAGCATCCAAGCTCAAATATACTGTGGTTCAAAATCTATTTTAATTCCTAAAACGCAACTTGTAGCCCCCTGACTGAAGCTAAATAGAAGTTACGGTTTTCAGATTATCTTTGGTATAACAGTTTCTAAAATGTTTAACAAGTTAAAGGCATATTACCTAATTTTTTTTTAGGAATTATAATCATCAATATTAGAAACCTGTTTCTGCTTCTTTGTAAAAATGCTGATTTGGTTTGACGTTTTGGCGCTGTTTCCTAGAAGAGCAGGGGAATTTTCCCTGCTGTCCTGCTATCCATCAACCAGCATCACAAAAGTGGGTTATCTGGTACAAGTCACACATTGTTTGTGGGGGCTTCCTGTATGCAACAGTGACTGCAGCTCAACAGTACTTTATTGGCTGTATTGTCACTGTTCATGACCACCAGATGTCTCAAAGCGTTATTACATGTCAGCCTTTCTTTTAAAAACTCCACTGTAAAGTCGCAGAGAGAGATTGAAGAGAGTCACAGATTAAATTAACCTGGAGACCGCTAGTCAGGGAACTACATGATCAGGCCCCTCCTGTCCACACTGCCTAACGTACTTTGAGAATTCTATTGCCTCCTTCATATATTAATGCATTTTAAAGGGCAATAAATAAGTTGTGAGAGGAGCTCGGGTATAAATTAACTGTTTTATAAGATTGAGCTGAATCACAATCTTTAATCTCTACCCTGAATGTTGAAATTGGCAGCAAATTGAACAACATGAAACGAACTAAAGAGTCAATACCGAGATGAAACACACAGTGCAGGATCAACAATATCAGAAGGGTATTAACCTTTGTTTCTCTCTCCTCAGAAGCTGCTTCATCTACTGAGTATTTGCAGCATTTATGTTGATACTTGAGACATTTAACCAGGACAGATTCATTCTCAATCTGCAGAAATTAGTCCCTTCCAATTAAACTATTTTACTGCTTGAGATTGTACCCTGTCCATTCCACAGCCAGTCAAACATACGAGAATATGAAATAGGAGCAGAAGTCGGCCATTCGGTCCCTTGAGCCTGCTCTGCCGTTCAATAAGATCATGGCTGATCTGTTTGTGTTTCCAATTCCACATTCCCATTTGCCCCTGATAATCTTTGATTCCCTTGCCTAACAAGAATCTATCTACCTCTGCCTTAAAAATATCCAATGACCCCGCCTCCACCACCTTCTAAGGCAGAAAGTTTTAAAGTCGCACAGCCCTCTGAGAGAAAAAGTTTCTCCTCATCTCTGTCCTAAAAAGGCAACGCCTAATTTTAAAATAGTGCCCCCTAGTTCTGGACTCACCCACCAGAGGAAACATCCTTTCCACATCCACCTTGACAATACTGTTGAGAATATTATATACTTCAATCAAGTCACCCCTCACTCTTCCAAACTCCAGTGGAAACAAGTCCAGTCTGTCCAACATTTGCTCACAAGACAACCCGCTCATTCCAGGTATCAATCTAGTAAACCTCCTCTGAACTGCCTCAAATGCATTTACATCCTTCCTTAAATAAGGAGGCCAAAACTGCACACAATATTTGAGTTGTGGCCTCACCAATGCCCTGTGTAACTGAAGCATAACATCCTTACTTTTATGTTCAATTCCCCTCGTAATAAAGGATAGCATTATCCTTTAGCCTTTAACTATTAGCCTTTTTAATTACATGTTGTACAGCATACTTGTGGCTCATACACTAGAACATCTAGATCAATCTGCACCTCAGAATTCTGCAGTCGTTCTCCAATGAAGTAATACTCTGTTTTTTTATTCTTCCTGCCAGTGAACAACTTCACATTTTCATACATTATACCCCATCTGCCAGATTTTTGCCCACTCACTCAACCTATCTATAGCCATCTGCAACCTCCTTATGTCCTCTTCACAACACACTTTCCTACCTATCTTTGTCTCATCGGAAAATTTAGCTATCATGCCTTCACTCCCCCCGTCATTGATATAAATTGTAAAAAGTTGAGGCCCCAGCGCAGACCCCTGCGTGACTCCACACGTCACATCCTACCAATCAGACAAGGACCCATTTATGCATACTCCCTGTTTTCTACCAGCCAATCTTCTATCCATCACTCTGAGGTCATTAATTAATCCTATCACAATACACAATACCAAGTCTTATATAACCTGCTCTCTGGTTGGTTCCAGAACATGCTGCTCTAAGAAACTATTTCAAAAGCATTCTATGAACTCCTCATCCATGCTACTACTGCCAGTTTGATTTTTCCAGTCTAGATGTTGATTAAAATCACACATGACTATTGCTGTCCCTTTATCACAAGCATCCAATATTTCTTCTTGTATACTTTGTCCTCCATTGTGGTTACTTTTAGGGGGCCTGTAGACCACTCCCGCTAGTGACTTCTTTACCCCACAATTTCCTCATCTCCACCCAAACCGATTCTACATGCTGATCTCCTGAACCAAGGTCATCTCTATCTATTGCACCAATGCCATCCTTGATCAATGGTGCTACCCCTCCGCCTTTACCTAGCTTCCTATTCCTCGTCAATATCATATGCCTCTCAATATTCAGGACCCTATCCTTGTTATCCTGCAGGCACATCTCCACAATGGCTATCAGATCATATTTATTTACTTCAATGTGCACTATCAATTCTTTTAATTGTTATGAATGCTACGTGCATTCAGATACAGAGCCTTTATTTTTGTCTTTTTGTTATCTTTGCAACATCTAGTCTTGACTATTTGTGTAGTCTTAGCTTTTATCTCTCTGTCCCTTCCTGCTATTCTATGACCCTCATTTCCCTTATTACTATTATGGTTTCCTGCTTTGAATCTATATTTTCTTGGAAACCTTATCCATGGGCGGGATGAGGTTTCCAACATCAAATAAAAATAATCTAAAATTTTGAAAGTTTCATTTATAACATGAAGGGACATGTTTTATAACATTTTTAAAATCTTTTCCAATTTTTAAAACTGTCCATCTCCCTGAGGCAGCTCTGTGCCTCAGGGAGATTCTCAGGCACACACTCACATGCATGCGTGAAGTTTGCACTCGCCCTCCTCCCCTGCCCGTCAGGCAGCACTGAGTGATGCCGCTCGCTTTTCACACTGGGCGGACCTTAATTGATCCACCAGTGTGAAATCGCGGTCCAGCCCCGATCGCGGGCGTCAGTCAGCTTCCCGACCACCCCTGCCGAGCCCGCCCAACAAGGGCAAAATTCTGCCCCTAGGCTCTTGCTCTTTGCTGCAGAGAACAGTGTCAATCCCCCTCACTATACTGTCCCCTACTACCACCACAATCCTGTTTGCTCCCCTCCGCTTGAACAGCTTCCTGTACCATAGTGCCATGGCCAGCCTGCTCATCCACCCTGCAGACCCCACTTTCATCCACACAGATTATGAGCACCTCAAGTCTGTTTGACAATTGAAAAGTCTAAGGCTCCTCCATTACTGCCTGTTCACACCCATTACCTGCTTCACTCATAGCCACAGCTGTCCCTCACTGCTGACCAAAACAGATAACCCTATTCTAAGAGGTGTGACCATCTTCTGGAACAAAGTATCCAGATATTTCTCCCTCTCCCTTATGCTGCGCAGTGTCTGCAGTTCAGCTTCCAGATCAATAATCTTGATCTGGAATTCTTCTACTTGCTCACACTTTCTGCAGACATGTTTGGCATGGATCACCTTGTCGTCCAAAAGTACACACATTCCACAGCTGCAACATAACACATGTCCTGCCATTGTTACGTATGTTATTTAGTTAACTTAATTTAATTATTCATCTAATTAACTGAGAATAATTCCTATGTATGTCACACCTCTTTCCCCTGCACCAAGTTCCCACTAGAACCTAATTCGCTACTCAATCAGTCTCTGTCTCACTCCAGCGTAATTGCCTGTCCCCTTACTGACCATGCAGTTTCAAAACACTGTCTATTATAGACCCTCTGATGAGTCACCACCGAGTTTGGCTTCCTGCTACAGTAATTAACGCCACTTGAACCAACTGCTTTCAGGTGATTGACAGATAACTGCTACTCCAGGCAGTTCTCTGTTTAACCAGCTAACCTAGCTTGCTTGAAGGTCAGTACTATGTCAGATCTTGATTCTTAATCTACAGTTAAAACCTGAAAAGGGCTAAGCAGAACTTAACACATGAACCTAATTTGCTGCTCACTCAGTCTCTGTCTCATTCCAGCATAGTTGCCTGTCTCCTCACATGCCCCTCACTGACTCTCTTTCACAACACGGGCTGCTGAAGAGAAGTTCCTCGAGTTTTGGCTTGAACTCACAAACTCAGCATTGCACATGGCACAATTCTGCCATGAACCTACCACATGCTAACCAATTGCACCACGAGAGCAAAGCAACACTTATTTGCATATATGTTTTATATATGTTTTAAGTTGTATCACCTAGTTAGAGGCACTACATGTTTTCAATTAAGTGGCAATAACTGAGGTTATATGATAGTGTGCAGAAGTAGTTACGTGACTGTGAAAAAGCCGGTGAAATAACCAATGGCCCATAGTTTTGGGTTGTGTCCACAAGGGGCAGGGGGTGATGGGGATCCGGGTGGATGGGGCCCCAAAAATGAAGTTGAGCACTGGGCGCCACGAACTGTAAATCTGCCACTGACTCCACAGGTAACAAATGTTAAGATATGAGGAACCTGAGGCTAAAACTAAGGGGCAGCAAGGAGATCCAATGAAACTTGGGGTCTAGATACATAGATCATTAAAATGTCTTGATCTGCACTGAAAACAATCAAAACGTTTCATGAAATGCTGGCCTTTACATCAAATGAGTAGAAGCCATGCTTAAACTATAAAAAGTCCTGGTTAGACCCTTCCTGGAACGCTGTGAGCAGTTCTGAGTGCCACAACTTAGGAAGGAAATATTGGCCTTGGATGGAGTGCAGTAAAGATTTACTAGAATGATACCAGGACCCCAAGGGTTAAGAGAGATTTAAAAAAACTGGGGTTGTATTCCCTGGAATTTAGAAGTTTAAAGGCTATTTGATCAAAGTTTTCAAGATATTGAGGGGGACAGCTTGGCAAAAACCATTCCTGTTGGTTGGGGAGTCTAGGACTAGGGTGTATCGTCAAAAAGATAGATCCAGACTTTCCAGGAGTGAAATATGAAAACATTTTTTCATGCAAAGGATGGTAGAAATTTGGAACTCTCATTTACAAATGGCAATAGATGCTAGATCAATTGTTAATTTTAAAACTGAGATTGATAGATTTTTGAGTATTGCTGAAAAAAGAGATATGTTGAAGCTTTTCGTTTTGAACTCATCAGGACACTCTGTAAGAGTACCAATATAAGGGGTAAACAAGAACTTATACTGCATGTGAAGAGAGTGCTGATTGCTTGGCAAGTGGTGCTTAGATCTCCATGGCAACAAGCAGTCAATTACATCAACCGCAAGGTCTTCCACTCACTGAATGTTCGGCTGGAGTGCAACCACCACAAATACAACCTACAAACCTGGGCAAAATTCCCAGGGAGCGTCCATGACTCCTACATTCTCCGTAGGTCTCAGATCACTGATGTCTTCCAGAGTCCACAGAGGCTGTAGGGATGGCTCCTCGGGGACAAGGGCTACCTGCAGAGGATGTGGCTGATGATGTCCATGTGGCAGCCTCAGACTGCAGCAGAGAGAAGATAGAACAAGGCTCATGCAGCAACTCACACTTTTGTGGAGCAAACCATTGGGATGTTGAAAATGAGGTTCTGGTGCCTGGACCGGTCTAGTCAAGCCCTGCAATACAGTCCACAGATAGTGTCAGGCATCATCATCACCTGCTGTGCCCTTTACAACCTGGCGCTGCAACAGGGAAGGAGCTGTATGATGAGGAGATGGAGGAGCTCTATGTCTCCTCCAATGAGGAGACATCAATGGGGATAAGAGCAATGAGGTCCTCGAAGGCGAGGATGATGGCAATGAAGCCAATGCATTGTCCAGACAAGGCAGGTGCACTCGGGAGGCCCTCGTAACCGCTAGATTCCTGGAGGATGATGACGATATGCAGTAAGGAGACACCATAGATCCTCACATTGCATCTGTGAATGTTTGACTCCTGTCTGGCTGATAGCAGCACCCATGCCCTCTGTGATAAGGCTCCTGTCATGGAGGCACAACGGATGCCCATAGTCCCTACATTCCAGGAGGATGATGATGACATGCAGTGGGGACAGTCCATGGATCTCCACATAGCTCATGTGAATATCTGACTCCTGTCTGGACCCTGGCTGACTCCTTGTGGAAAAGGGAAGCTGGAATGAGATCGAGCTGTCCTGCTCCCCTCTCATGTTGACACTGTTGGGAGCCAACTATGGTGTCTGTGGTGGAGTTCAACCTGAGCAGCAGTGCAGGACCGATATCCTGGACCAAGGTCTCCATGGCAGTCCTCATCCTATGAGTGTTGACGTCGATGCATTGGCATGCCGGTGCTATCACCTCAGAATGAAGGCGGACAGACTCCTCCATCATGTCTTGCAACCTGAGGAGTGCAGAGGACATCCCTTCCCAATGTTCCCAAGCTTGCCTTTGCAGCTCCAGCAAATGAGGTATGACCGAGTCCAGAGGTTCCTCATCTGACTCAGACTCAGCAAATTTATGGCCTCCAGCAGTCCTCTGAGTGCCAGAAACCTGCGAAGTCCCTGCCGCCATCTGCTGTGGATCAGACAATGCAATGTGCCTAATAGATTGTGACCGAGACTACTCTAGAGCTAGCTTCCACTGAGGTCTATGTGTCTGCACTGGTGGAGGGTATGGGTGAGCGCTGTGACAGGTCTTCATTAAGGGTGTCATCAGAAACTTCTTCCGAGGTGTCTTCAGAGCTTGAGTCAAGGACCCGGGTCATGGACCTCCTTGGCTGTTTCCCGGATGTTCCTGAAAAAGCAAGAACAGAAAATTAATGCATGGCAGGGGACTGCAGAACAGGGGAACTCACTCACAGCATGGTTGTCTGATGGATGTTACACTGCTGGATCCTCAATTTGTTGAGCACAATCATCCTCACCATCAGCACAGGAATAGTCCAGATCATCAAACGCCAGCTGGATGACTCTGTTTTCAAAGTCTGTGAGGACTTTGATTTCAGACATTCCTCCACCAGTCTGCGACCTCTCCCTTTTATTGTGTGCCAGCTTGTCCTGCATGAATACAGATAGAGAGAGTGTAAGCAGAATGCCTGCCAGGCCAGATGATAAGGATGCTTGGCATGTGTGGGTGGTAAGTGGTGTCATGGAAGGGATGAGGACATGGTCCGCAGAGCACACGAAGGTGTGTGTGAGACAGTGAATGGTGATGTCCCTTGAACTGGCAGTGAGTGAGATCTCTGTGAATGTGTGATGGGTTGTGAATATGTGAGTTGAGAGTGATGAAAAGAGTGACTTACCCTGGCGGAATGGAGGAGATCATTCATCCTTTTTCGGCACTGGGTGGCTGTCCTCTTTTGGAATGTGTTGGCACTGACCACCGCTGCCACCACCTCCCATGCTGGATTGGTGACCTTGCTTGGTGTTCTTCGCCGAGTGGTCTTTGCCCAGAGCTGGGGTAGAGGGCTTCATGGCGGGCCTCCACTGCATCCAGTAGGCGCTTGAGGGAGGTGTCACTAAATTTGGGGGCAGCATGTTTCCTCCCTTTGGCAGCCACGAGTTTCCAGCAGCTTCCGATGCCTTAGAGAGAGAGCTGGCTCTGTGCAGGGGCGCCCTTTAAATATGGTGCCTGGATTACTGAAGAACTGAGGTGATGGCAGGGTGGGCGAATCAGAGGCCATCCCACCAGCAACATGGCGTGTTTCCTGGGAATGTATTGTTAATGAGGAAAGGCACGCTGGGAATGGGACGATACTGCGCAAAAACCCGCTATTGCAGCCGGCAGGAAGTTGTGATGAAAGGATGGCCTGAAACCATGAGGCACATACCTGTTGCTGTAAGACAGCATTGGGCATACAGAGATGAAATGATTGCCTAAGATAGCACCTTGCAGAAATGGACTAAGGTCATTATCGCTAAAGAGATGAGAAAAGAAATGCTGAAGCACAACCATCCAAGCAATCAAGCTAAGTCTAAGGAAGTCAAGAGAAGTGCTCTACTGGTCAAATATGAGAAATGAGATTAGAGACCACATCAGGTGAAGAAATGATGGGCCATAACTTCTGAGCTCCCCAGAGTGGATTTGGAGGGCACCCCCTCTCAAAACTTCAAAGGTCAGGGTTTGCACTACAATTGCCCAGAAATGCAAGCTTCCTCTGGGCAATTGCCCTGCTCTGGGAACCATCCGAAATGCAATTTAAATCGGAAACTTCGGATGGTCCTGGCTGTGTTACACGAATAGTTATTTAGAAAAAGTTAGAAAAATTAAAACCACTTCTAACTTCTAGGTAACTATTGTAAAAACGCAGACGAGCCCAGGCCACGGAACTCCCACACCCCCGACCCCCAGGGAACTCCCCCGCATATGCCTGATTCCCCAGGGGTCTCCTCTGATCCCCCGACTACCCACCCCCGCATGGCATTCCGCACACCCTGACTCCCCATGGGATTTCCCCTGACCCGACCCGGCTCAACCCCTCCCACCCCATGCTGACCCGATCCCCCGCCAAACCAACCTGAGCCCCTCCCTGCAGTACCGACCCTCCCACAGGCCTGATCACCTCCCTACCCAACTCAACCCGACCACTCCCCCTGCTGTCCTGAACCCCCCCATCCGTCCCGAACAGACACCCATCTCCTCACATTCCCCCGCCTGCAGACCCTACCTCCCTCCCAACCCGACCGGACCTCCCACCTGACCTCCAACAAGCTCCACTGAGGTCCAACCCCAAGCCAGCCCCCCCCAAATCGATGTCCAACCCCCACCCCTCCTCACCCCTTGATGTCTGACCCCCCCTCAACACCTCCCCAATGTCTGATCCAATTCCCACGCCCCCGATGTCCAACAGCCCCAGCCCCCGATGTCCGACTACCCCTACCCCCAATTTGTCCAGCCGCGCCCCCACCCAGCGCATCCCGATCTCTGACCTGCCCATCCCCCCTGATGTTGGACCCCCTCCTCGTCCCCTCCGATATCGGCACCCCCACACCCCTCATCTCCCCAATGTCTGACCCCGACCATCCCCCTGATGTCCAACACCCCATCCCACACCAATGTCCAACTCTCCTCCTGCCCCCGATGTCCAACCACCCCCAGCCCCTGCTGATGTCTGATGCTAATTGTGTAAGTAATTGGGCAATCCGATGCTGACTGTCACTCCGAGGAAGTTATGGCCCGATATTTGACAGATGGTATAGAGCGATAAAACTTGAGCAGAGTTTTGAAAACCTTAGCTAAGTGTTGTTGATGGAAGAATTTAAAAACAGTATCCCTTTAAGAATAAGGACCCACCTAGAGGACCATAAATTTTCTGAAATAAGAGAAGCTGTTTTTATGACTGATGGTTATGAACTGTCCCACAAACACATAGCTAGCAGCAAACCTTTGTTTGCAAACCCACATGAACTCATGTGGCTTACGAATGCCCTTTAACAAAAACAATTTATATTCCTGACCTGGTCTGGCCTACATGTGACTCCAGATCCACAGCAATGTGGTTGATTCTTAAATGCCCTCTGGAATGGCCTGGCAAACCATTCAGTTGTACCAAACTGCCACAAATTCAAAAAGGAATGACACCTGACGGACCACATGGCGTTGACCTAGGCACCGGAAGTGGCAATGGCACACCCAGCCCTGTCAACCCTGCAAAATCCTCCTTACTAACATTTGGGGTTTGTGCCAAAATTGGAAGAGCTGTCCCACAGACTAGTCAAGAAACAGTCTACATAGTCATACTCACTGAATCATATCTTACAATGTCCCAGACACCACCATCACCATCCTGATAGACACAGCTAAGCAATCCTACAGTAAACAGGTCAGATCAAAGTGCTGACCTGCCACATCCAGCCATGAATGGTGGTGGACAACTAAACAACTCACTGGAGGAGGTGGCTCCACAAATTTTCCCATCCTCAATGATGGGGGAGCCAAGCACATCAATGCAAAAGACAAGGTTGAAGCATTTGCAACAATCTTCAGCCAGAAGTGCAGAGTGGATGATCCATTTTGGCCTCTTCCTGAGGTCCACAGCATCACAGATGCCAGTCTTCAGCCAATTCCGTCCATTCCACATGATATCAAGGAATGGCTGAAGGCATTGGATACTGCAAAGGCTATAGGTCCTGGCAACATCCCGGCAACAGCACTGAAGACTTACGTTCCAGAACTTGTCATGCCCCGAGCCAAAATGTTCCACTACAGCCACAACGCTGGCATCTAACCAACAATGTGGAATATTGTCCAGATATGCTGCCCAGAAAAACCAGGACAAATCCAAACCAGCCAATTACAGCCCCATCAATCTTCCCTTAATCATCAGCAAAGTGATGGCAGGTGCCATCAATAGAGCTATCAAGCAACACTTACACATTAATAATCTGCTCACTGACACTCAGTTTGGGCTCCGTCAGTGCCACAAAGCTCCTGAGCTCATTACAGCCTTGGTTCAAACATGGACTAAAGAGCTGAACTCAAGAGGTGAGATAAAAGTGACTGCCTTTGGCATCAAAGCAGCATTTGACCAAGTGTGGCATCAAGAAGCTCTAGCAAAACTGAGGTCCATGGGAATCAAGGGGAGAAATCTCCACTGGTTTGAGTCATACCTAGAACAAAGGAAGATGGCTGTGGCTGTTGGAGGTCAATCGTCTCAGTCCCAGGACATCGCTGTAGGAGTTCCTCAGGGAAGTGTCCTAGGTCTAACCATCTTCAGCTTCTTCATCAATGGCCTTCCTTCCATCATAAGGTCAAAAGTGGGGATGTTTGCTGATAATTACACAATGTTCAGCACCATTTGCAACTCCTCAGATACTGAAGCAGTCTGTATTCATGTGCAGCAATATCTGGACAACATTCAAGCTTGCGCTGTTAAGTGGCAAGTAACATTCGCACCAATGTCAGGCAATGACAATCTCCAACAAGAGAGAATCCAACCATTTCCCCTTGCCATCCAATGGCATTACCATTGCTGAATCCCCCATTAGCTATATCCAGGGGGCGAACATTGACCAGAAACTGAACTGAACCACCCAAATAAATACTGTGGCAACAAGAACAGGTCAGTGGTTGGGATTCTGTGGTGAGTATCTCACCTCCTGACTCCCCAAAATCTGTCCACCATCTACAAAGCACAAGTCAGGAGTGTGATGGAATACTCTCCACATGCCTGGATGAGTGCAGCTCCCAAAACACTCAAGAAGCTTGATCCCATTCAAGACAAAACAACCTGCTTAATTCACACCACATTCATCACCTTAAATATTCATTCTCTCCACCATCGACACACAGTGGCAGCAGTGTGTACTGTCTACAAGATGCACTGCAGGAACTCACGAGGGGTCCTTTGACACCACCTTCCAAGTCCACAACCTCTACCACCTAGAAGGACAAGAGCAACAAATGCATGGGAACACCCCCACCTGTAAGTTTCCCTCCAAGCCACATACCATACTTACTTGGAACTATATTCTTCATTGTTGCCTGGTCAAAATCCTAGATCTCCCCTCCTAACAGCACTGTGGGTGTACCTTAACCAGATGGACTGCAGCGATTGAAAAAGGTGGCTCACCATCACCTTCTCAAGGGCGATTAGGGATTGGTAACAAATGCTGGCCTGGCCAACAAAGCCCTCATCCCATGAAATAATTTAAAAAACATAGAGATTGGAGAGATAAGATAGGTGATAATAAACAGGACACCAGTTACAAGGACATTGGCAGAAATAAAAAGACAGATGTTTCTCAGAGTGATAAAAAAGACAAGTGTGGGAGTTAAGTAAGATTCAAGGGGACTAACACATTACTTTTGCCTGAAAAAACAGGGAATGTAAAAGCAGATTGCTGGAAATTAAAAGCTAAACTGGTAGGGTCTGTGTGAGTTTCTGGCGTTTCTCCAGGGCATGCTGCATCATTGAGTGAAGCTTCTGAGAACTGATACAATCTAATGTATATACAGTGGGTGTAAATTGGAACATAAAAAATTACGGGAGATTTATATTTGAGGGTGAAGTAACTCCAATTTTTTCTGATAAAGGGGTCAAAGAGATCATTATTCTTAGAGATACGGAGTCAGCTCAATCCCTGACATTAGCAATAGATGTGAATTTCTCTCCAGAAAGTTTGCGAAATAAAAATGTATTGATAAAGAGCATTGATGGAACTTGCTTACCTCTTCCATTGTGTAGAGTTAATCAAAACCCTGCTTTCATTAGTGGTTCTGTTATGGTGTGTGTGATGTCTAAATTGCGTATTAATGATTTGACCTTATCTTGGGAAATGATCTAGCTGGAAGCCCTGTGCTGCCTCCAGACATTTCCACAAAATCTGTTGAAGTTTTTAAATATTGCAATTTATCAGCAAGATCGATGAACTTAGAAAACATATGCCTGTCTCTGAATCTGTTGTAAATGACAATGGTTTAACTCAAGGGGTGTCCAAAGAGTCAAAAACTCAGACTTCTGAGATTAAAAAGACATTGAAAGCTCAGACTGACAACAAAAAATTAAAGACAGCTGGAAACAAATTGGAGCTTTCTGAATTAAACTTGCCTGCAAGTCCTAACTACAGGTGTCAAAGCAAAATGCAGCAGCAGTATTTCAGACCAAGGAGAAAAAGGAGAGAGACAGTGCTTTAAAACAAAATGATTTGGTTGTAACTATGGAATTAGAAGGATGATTTTGAGTTTTAGAATGCAATTTAAAACTTCAGAATGATGAAGCCGTTGCATTTATGAGAGAGGAGTTGAACAAAGTTCATGCTGATTGGAGAAAAGGATTTAAAAGAAATTGTGAATTGGCGAAAAAAAAACTATCAGGGTTTTCTGACTGGTTATCAACGTGACCTCAACGCAATTCTTACAACAGTGAGGGAGAACGGTAATCTTGCATTTAAACAGGAGAATGACAATTCAGCTATTTCACTGGCTGAGATTTCTCTTCTTTGACCTGGGCAATAAAAACCCTACAGTCAGGAAAGAGAACAGAACCATGGGCCAGGATTTTACAGCCCCACGGCGTGTCTACCCCCGGCGGATGTGGTGAGCCATTTAAATCTCCATTCAGTTTGGTAGGACCGTAATATCCTGCCGGGCGGGAGAAGCCGTAAAACCCTGGCCCTGGAATCAAAGTCTGAACAAAGTGTTCACAGACTGTGTTTCAAAGTCAGCACACTGTTGACAATGTAGTATCTGATTTTAAAGAAGAACAAAAGAGCATTTCAAAGCTACTTGAGAAGAGGAATTGTGACAGGACATTTCATCTCAAATTACAGTTTATACCTAATTGAATTCAAAAATCACACAGATTTTCAGCAAGTGTGTTTCCTGACAATGTTATCCAGACTGAATCAATTGTGCCAAATTTTAACCAAGGACATAGAAACACTATGAAAAGAACGTGATATGAGAAAGGTGATTTACTGCAATGCATGACAGAAAGTGAGGCTACCAGTAGCAGAATTCGCCATTCAGAAGAGGCCTGGAGCTCTAAAAAATCTACTTAATTTGAACTTGGACTCCAAACTGTTACATGCATTTGTTTCATACAGGAGTTGAGAAAAGTGATTGGGGAAAAGAATTTAAAATAATTCATGAATTAGCAAAAAGAGAGTATCAGGATTTTTTAACTAATGTGACTTTAATCGGATTCTTAAAGCAGTGAAGAAGAACCGTAATGTTACATTTATGCAGGAGAATGACAGTTCAGCTGTTTTGATGGCTGAGACTTTTTTGACCTTGACAACGCGATGCTTCCAAGACAGACTGTTTAATGGTGAAATGTGACAACAAGGGAAGAGATTGATAAATATACTGTGTGTAGTAAATTTGTTATTAAAATGTGCAGGATGTTATAAGTTGTTATATTTTGTAAAGTTTTTTTGAAAACTCACTACTTCGGTGATATCATCTTTTGGGGGAGATGTTACAAATGCAAGGTTTTATAAGATTGCTATGCTTTGGGGCTGTGTCTTGAACTTAGCATAAAATGGAGGAATGAAGGGGATCATGTGACCTGTTCTGAATTCTGCTGACAAGAAGCCTGGGTGGCTTGGTTGTTAAAGATTACAAGGGGGCCCAGGTTTTGCTGGGAAGAAGGTACAGGATGTTCACACCTGTAAACAATGACCAAAATGGCTATCCTGAAAGTAGATGGACTGTTAGGGCTAAATTTTCACACCAAGTCAGATACACAGTTGGGAAATTTCCTGACTCCACAAATTTAACTCAGGAGAAGCTTCCCCGAACTTCAAAGGGGCTGCTGGGTACCAAAGCAAGCTGTTTCAAAGGACTGCCTTGGTGCTCTGGGACTTCATCCCAGTTGTAATAAAAAATCAAAAAAAGCCTCTAGCCCTCATCCCTCACACCCCTCATGCTCATACATAGCCCATCATACATTGTCAACCTATGCACTTCTACCCGCCCCATATGGCTCCTCGTACTCTCCATGTCACTTCATGCCCCTCTACTACGCTCCATGGTCCCTCATTTACCCCATGCCACCTCATGGCCCTCTATCCATCCCCATGGCCCCTCACAACCTCAATGCCAACCTTAGTGACAACTCATGCCAACCCATGACCTAACCACTTATTTCCATATCCCTTTATAGCCCCTATGTCAACATAATTCCAACTCATGCCAGTCTATGCCCCACACCCACCAACATTTGCCCTTACATCCTCCATGCCAACTCACTCAGAATCCGCCATGGGCAGACTCCAGGAGCCATGTAGAGTTGGAATAAAGTAAAGTTCTAAGTATCTATTACAGACTTCGCTATATTTAAAGAAACACTCTCATTGATGAAAGCCCATCCAATAGATTAGAATCCCTTCAACTAATAAAAGCAAACATTTTCTTCAAGGACTTAATCCCTGATAAAAACATATATTCCTTTAAGCACTGAATCCGTGAGAAAAACCAACATTTGCATTCATAGCCCCACATCAAAGACAGCTAATCTTTTTATGACTACGTGGAGCTGTCAATCAAACTGCAAATTTACAGCCCCTTAACTGTATAATAATAGGTTGTGAAAGCAGTCAAGCAGCACTAATCCTATAATGATAGTGTTCAGGCTTATGTCGACAAACATCTGTTAAAATTGCATGCAGTGATTTTATTTCAACTGAGTCACAGCAGGCTTTTTTCCCCAAAAGTTAAAGGGCAGGGGATTTTAATGACTTTACAGCTTGCCAGTTCCACAGAGCTTATCCATCTTTTATGTATATTAATGTCTACTGTTAATAATCCTAAAGGCGGACCTAACCTCTCCAAAAGTGTACCTGAACCTCTCTAAAAGGCTACCTGAACTCTTCAAAAGGTTACCTGACCTCTCCAAGATGGCACCTGACCTCTTCAAAAGGGTACCTGACATCTCCAAAGAACTCCAGTAGGTTTAGACCTTTTCCTAAAATTAGCAAAGTCCACAAGTCATGTTTCAGAACCCTGGGTGACGTAAACTGCTTCTGAGTCAAGGCACGTGCACTTTTAACTGTGCTTCTGCCTCTGTGAATTTCAGGTGTGTGAAATAAATCCTGCCCCTTCCGCTCTGTCATACCACACCACCCCACCCCTGATGAAAATGTTGGGTGCCAGTTTCGGGGGTGGAACTTCCAGAATCAGGGCTCTGGTGCCATTTTGTCTAAATTGCAGACCCTTCTCCCTTGGTGAAAATCGGGCCTTAGTCTCCAAGTCTCAGGGAGATATTATTAATGTCATGTTTTGTAAACGGTTATACTATAATCTGTCTATTTAATTCCAAAATAGGATGGAGTCGGGGGTTGTAGAGGATAACTAATTAGCATATCCACCTGGATGCAAGGCCCATATGATTCACATTGTCATGGGGATGGGCTTTGAAAGGGCAAGAGCCCTCTGGAAGACATTGTAGGATTGGGTTACAGGTTTTCATAAAAATATCACTGAACCGCAGAGACAGGGTCAGTTTGCAAGTATCTGCAAGAGACAACGAGCAGAATGGTAAATGAAGCAAGTTTCTATTGCTCACATGCAAAATATGGATGGGAGCTTGTGCTCGGATTGAAGAGACCAAGGTTGTAAGGGTTTAAACAAAACTGGAAGATTCGTCTAGCTTTGGCTAAAGGGAGGGATCTTCAGGGTGATTCTCCAGTGTGAGTCATTTGTTTTGGACCTAAGAAAGATAGATCAGAATATTTTCTAAAAGGCAAGATGATATGAACTGTGGATGATTTTTCTTTCTTTATTCTAGCAAGGGATGTGGGCATCCATCACTGGTAAGGCCAGCATAAGCATAGCAGATTTCCGTTCATAAAGGACATTAGTGAACCAGATGGGTTTTTACAACAATCAATAACAGTTTTCATGGTTATTATTACTGAATCTACCTGAGACACCCAGGCAACAAACACCAAAATCCATTGCCCAATATAATAGTGAAACGCAAAATTTTTCACTGAGTTGAGTATTTCCAAAATGCAAATAATTGATTAATCAACTAAAGTGAGATTTAATGGATTAAATCCCCTGCTAGCAAAATAGCTGGCATGGAAATTATACCATACTAATTTGACTGTTCCATTCTTATTTACAGATAAATATTTGATATTGGGCAGAATTTTCTGTGCCCACTTGCATTGGGCATATTTGGCAGCATGAGTGGACAATATGGCCAGGAGGCCAAAAATCAAAATCATGAAGCCAGTTTACGATCGTCTGCTCTGTCTGTCAATGGCGGGCCATGTTTCCCATCGTCGGATGATGGGAACCTCATTGTAATGTATCTGCACGTCATTATAAGGCCAGCCCACTGGAATCGCTCCCCCACACTGTATCATCCAAGCACATCGGCATGATTGCACACCGATGTGTTTCACAACAGCATAGATAAGGTGTGCTCTTGGCAGGCTGCACTTCGAGGGGAACTCGGAGGTGAGTGCAGAGTAATGTTGCACAGCGCTCGTGAGGGTCGCCTGTTGGACTTCAAGGTTGAGGCACCGCACCTTCAGACGAGAGCACAGGCAAGTCGCTTTTTCCCGGGTGGCTGATAGTGCAGTGCCGAGGCAAGAACTGCCCTATGGTTGAGGTGATTTGTTGGGGGGGAGCGACAGCTGCACTGTGGTTGAAGTGACTTGGGGGGGTGGGCAAGGGCTACACTGTAGCTGATGTGAATGCACAAGCACGTGCGGGTAGGTGGTGGGGGAGGGAAGCCGCCACTCATTAAGGAAACATGGAACAATTTAAGTTTGTTACGGACAAAGAAATAGACAAGTTGCTAAAAAATGTTTTGGATTGGGGGAGAGTGGATTTTAGTAAAAATAAGGCAGAATCTGGCCATGGTAGACTGGGAACAGTTACTTGTGGGGAAATCTACAGAGGAGCAGTGGGGGGTGTTCAAAAAGGAAATGGGGAGGGTACAGGCTCAACATGTTCCCTCCAGGGTGATAGGAAGGAGTAACAAGCCCAGAGAACCATGGATGACCAGAGATATTCAGGTTACGATGAGAAGGAAGAGAGAGGTTTTTAGCAGGTACAAGGGGAGCAAATCAGCAGAGGCATTAGTGGAGTACAGAAAGTGCAGGGTGGAGCTTAAGAAAGCAATGAGGAGAGCAAAGAGGGGATATGAGAAAGCTCTGGCTGGTAAAAGTAGGGAAAATCCCAAGATATTCTATAAGTATATCAATGATATAACCATAATAATATAATATAATATAATATAATATAATATAATATAATATAATATATATGATATAATATAAGAGGATAACCAGGGAAAGAGTAGGGCCCATTAGGGACCAAGGGGGCAATCTATGGGTGGAGCCAGAGGACATCGCTAGAGTGTTGGCTGAATACTTCACATCCGTCTTCACCCAAGAGAATGAGGATGAATGTATCAAACTCGGGTAGAGTAACTGCAAGGTTCTTGAGCAAATTGATATAAGGAGTGACAAGGTATTGGGGGTGTTGGCAGGCTTAAAAGTGGACAAATATCCAGATCCAGATGATTTGTGTCCCAGACTGCTGAGGGAGGCAAGGGAGGAGATCACAGGGGCTCTGACCCAAATTTTTAATTCCTCTCTGGCCACAGGGGAGGTGCCAGAGGACTGGAGAACAGCTAATGTGGTTCCGCTATTTAAGAAGGGTTGTAGAGATAAGCCAGGGAACTACAGGTCAGTGAGTCTCACGTCAGTTGTAGGGAAACTATTGGAGAAATTTCTGAAGGAGAGAATCTATCTCCACTTGGAGAGGCAAAGGTTTGATCAGGGATAGTCAGCATGGCTTTGTCAGAGGGAAGTCATGCCTAACAAATTTGATTAAATTTTTTGAGGAGGTGACCAGGTGTGTAGATGAGGGTAGTGTAGTTGATGTAGTTTATATGGATTTCAGCAAAGCCTTTGACAAGGTTCCACATGGGAAACTTATAAAGAAGGCAAATGCACATGGGATACAGGGTAATTTGATAAGGTGGATTCGAAATTGGCTTAGTTGTAGGAGACAGAGGGTGATGACAGAAGGATGTGACTGGAAGCCAGTGTCCAGTAGCGTACCACAGAGATCTGTGCTGGGTCCCCTATTATTCGTCATTTATATAAACGACATAGATGACTATGTAGGGGGTAGGATTAGTAAGTTTGCGGATGACACAAAGATTGGCCAGGTGGTTAACAGTGAGGTTGAGTGTCTTGGGCTACAGGAAGATATAGATGGGATGGTCAAATGGGCAGATAAGTGGCAGATGGAATTTAACCCTGAAAAGTGTGAGGTGATACACTTTGGAAGGAGTAATTTGACAAGGAAGTATTCAATGAACGGCATGACACTAGGAAGTTCTGAGGAACAAAGGGACCTTGGCATGTGTGTCCATAGATCTCTGAAGGCGGAGGGGCATGTTAGTGGGGTGGTGAAAAAGGCATATGGGACACTTGCCTTTATCAATCGAGGCATAGATTACAAAAGTAGGGAGGTCATGTTGGAATTGTATAGAACCTTGGTGAGGCCACAGCTGAAGTAGTATGTGCAGTCCTGGTCGCCACATTATAGGAAGGATGTGATTGCACTGGAGGGGGTGCAGAGGAGATTTACCAGGATGTTGCCAGGGATGAAACATTTAAGTTATGAAGAGAGGTTGGATAGACTTGGGTTGTTTTCGTTGGAGCAGAGAAGACTGAGGGGCGACCTGATCGAGGTGTACAAGATTATGAGGGGCACGGACAAGGTGGATAGGGAGCAGCTGTTCCCCTTAGTTGAAGGGTCAGTCACGAGGGGACATAAGTTCAAGGTGAGGGGCAGGAGGTTTAGGGGGGATGTGAGGAGAAACTTTTTTACCCAGAGGGTGGCGACAGTCTGCAATGCGCAGCCTGGGAGGGTGGTGGAGGTGGGTTGCCTCACATCCTTTAAAAAGTACCTGGATGAGCACTTGGCACGTCATAACATTCAAGGCTATGGGCCAAGTGTAGGTAAATGGGATTAGGTAGGTAGGTCAGGTGTTTCTCATGTGTCGGTGCAGACTTGATGGGCCGAAGGGCCTCTTCTGCACTGTGATTCTGTGATTCTATGAAACCTTGTATAAAGCAACCATTCCTCCACAGCTGAGACAGTTGAGAAGCAGCCACATTGACATGCTTGGATTCGGGCCTCTAGCTTATCTGCCCACTCAAGCAACGCAGAGGCATGAAATTGCCACCAAGTGCTCCAGAATTTTTCAACCCTCAGACACAGACTGCAAACTAAAGAGCAATTTAGCAGACTGCAGAACAGTTGGACGACTGGGCACATTGTACAATCTCCTTGCGAAAGCTGGCCATGTAGCAGTCACTGGCGGAGGTGCTCAAAACTCTTGCAATGTCATTATTCAGGTTTGAACCAGTCTCCTCCATGATTCAAGCTAACAGTGCAGCCATGCAGTGTGGGTTAGAAGAATGCCTGCGTCTGAGCTGAGAGGACAGCATGCAGTCCAGTGACGCTGCTACCAATTCAGGTGGAGTGGGACTGAGGTGTGTGGGATCTCGGGCAGCCTTACAATGCACTAATCCCTGGCCATCCAAGTGGTGGCCAGCACTATCCATGGTGCGTTAAGAGACCTTCAGACTTAACCAAGAGAGGTTCTTAGAACACCCAAGCTAATCCACGCGTCTCTCTCTTTCATCCTGTAGGAGGAGTACATCAGGTGCATGGAGCCTGGTGACCTATCTGTATGCCACGTGGCATACAGAGAGCAGAGGCGTAGGAGAAGAGAGTACCAGAGGCTCCTGGCTGGGCAGAGGGACAAAAAGCACCCTCATGAAGAAGGGGAGGCTGGGGCTCCCGCACATGCTGCTGAAGAGCTACAGTGAGCCATCACTGTTCGGCGCCTCACTAGACCCAGGGTCTATAGTTTCCGCCTTTCATTCCTGAAGATGACAAAGAACCAGTGTCACCGAAGACTGCACATGTCCAGGGAACTAGTCAGTCACATCTGCCAGCTGCTGCAGGATTTGGCACCACGGGGACATGGAGGGCATCCACTGCCTATGGCCATGAAAGTCAAGGCGGTGCTCAATTTTTATACCAGTGGCTCCTTTCAGGGCTCCACAGGGGACTTCTGTGGGATATCACAAGCCTCCACACACAAATGCATCCACGAGGTCATTGTCAGCATCTTCACGAAGGCACACAACTTTCTGCATTTCACCTGGGACCAGGAAAACCAGGATGTAAGAGCGCTGGGGTTTGCCCAGATCTCAGGATGCAGGGTGCCATCAACTGTACTCATGTGTGACTCAGATCTCCGTCGCAACAAGTGGTCAACTGTGAAGACTGCAAGGGTTTCCATTCGCTAAATGTGCAGCTGGTGTGCAACCACCACAAAAGGCATCCTGCAGGTCTGCGCACATTTCCTAGGGAGTGTTCATGACTCCTACATTCTCAGTCAGTCATAGATCCTTGACATCTTCCAAGGTCTGCAGAGGCTGCAGGAATGGCTCCTTGGGGACAAGAGCTACCCACAGAGGATGTGGCTGATGACATCCGTGCCGTGGCCTCAGACTGCAGCAGAGTAAAGGTATAACGAGATTCATGCTGCAACTCGCAACTTGATGGAGCAGACCATCAGGATGCTGAAAATCAGGTTCCGGTGCCTGGACTGGTCTGGTGGAGCCCTGCAATATAGTCCACAGAGAATGTCATGCATCGCTGTCACCTGCTGTGCCCTTTACAACCTGGCGCTGCCATGGGGAGAGGAGCTGGCTGGGGAGGAGGTGGAGGAGCTGAACATCTCCTCTGATGAGGAGGACATTGATGAGGATGAAGGTGAGGAGGTCCTTGAAGGTGAGGATGACGGCGATGAGGCCACCGCACTGCCCAGAAGAGGCAAGTACGCTCGGGAGGCCTTCATAGCTGCTAGATTTGTGGACGATGATGACAACATGCAGTAAGGAGACAGCATAGATCCTCACATTGTATCTGTGAACGTTTGACTCTAGTAAGGCTTATGGCAGTGCAAATATCCTCGTTGTCAAGGCTCCTGTCATGGAGACGCAGTGGAGGCTGTAACAGTTCCAAGAGGATGATGACGACATACAGTGAGGACACTCCATAGAACTTCACATAGCCTTTGTGAATGTCTGACTCCTTTTTGGCTGAGGGCAGCTCGCTTGGGCTCTATGATCAGGGTCATATCTTAGAGTTGCAGCCATGAAACTTTAAGTGCATCTGATCCTTTGTCTGCCTTCAGCACCTGACCCCTTCAGGAGCACAGTGTCACTGGTCACAGATGCTGAAGAGATGGGGGCCAGCCCCATCTCAAAGGTGCTGAGAGCGCTCAGAGAGAATGACAGAACTCTGTGGCGCCTGCCCAAGACAGTCTGGCAGCAATGACAAGCACCATCAAGGTGCAGGCATCAGTAACGTGTCCAGTGAGTGTGATGCTGGACCATCGCTTTGGTCTGAAGGCTGCACAAAGCACAGGGAAGAGGTCCTGGACTGAGACACTTGCCTTTATCTTGTGCAAGAACCAAGGTTTCACATTTCAGTGACACAAACACTGCTAAATCAGAACGAGGAGCCATAAGCAGAGAGGCATTCTTGGGAGTTTATTTACAACAGTGAACATTATGTACAAGTGATTAACGCCCATGCCCAGGCTGTGAAACTACATCTTCTTAACCTTCCTAACCCTGCTTCTACATCTTGGTGCTCCTGGTCATCCACAGCAGAGGTGCAGGCAGACTGCTGACTGCGACGCCCTGTCTGTGATGACCTTGGCAGTCGTCCTCTGGAGGGCTGAGACTTGGAGGGCCCTGACCTGCTATCGGGGACCTGCTGTGTGGCAGTGGCACTCTCCTTGGCCTGTGGAGCTGGAGCTGCTGGGGTCACAGGAAGAGGAAATTCGGATGGAATGGACACTCCGGGAATCACCTGGCTGGATGGCCCCAAGGTGTGTGCCTGCTGGTCCTCTTCCTTATGGGTGCCCGAGGGCCTCTGGCTGACTTCTTGAGAAGGGGTAGCTGGAGTGATCTCGAGCTGCCCCACACCCATCCCGGGTACACACTGTTGGAGGCCAACTATGGCTTCAGTGTTCAGACTAAGCAACAGTGCAGGAGCGACACCCTGGGCCAAGGTCCCCATGGTGGCCACCATCCTGCCAGTGTTGACCTCAGTGCATTGGCATGCCAGTGCTATCACCTCATCCTGAAGGCAGACAGACTCCGCCATCGTGCCATGCAATCTGAGGAGTGCAGTGGACATCCCTTCCTGATTTTCTTGAGCTTGCCTTTGCAGCTCCAGAAACTGAGACATGACTGAGTCCAGAAGCTCGTCATCTGACTCGGTAGCAGCACAACTGACTGAGATAGCCAAGTCCTAAAGGACATAGCTGCTAGACTGGGTCTGCGGCAGGTAGTGAGGGAACCAACAAGAGGGAAAAGCATACTTGGCCTCATCCTCACCAACCTGCCTGCCACAGATGAATCTGTCCATGACAGTACCAGTAGAAGTGACCACCGCACAGTCCTTGTGGAGACGAAGACCCACCTTCACATTGAGGATACCCTCCATCGTATTGTGTGGCACTACCACAGTGCTAAATGGGATAGATTTCAAACAGATCTCGCAACTTAAGACTGGGCATCCATGAGGCACTGTGGGCCATCAGCAACAGCAGAATTGTACTTGAACACATTCTGTAACCTCATGGCCCGGCATATCCCCCACTCTACCATTACCATCAAGCCAGGGGATCAACCCTGGTTCAATGAAGAGTGCAGGAAGGCATGCCAGGAGCAGCACCAGGCATACCTAAAAATGAGGTGTCAACCTGGTGAAGCTACAATACAGGACTACTTGCATGCCAAACAGCATAAGTAGCAAGTGATAGACAGAGTTAAGCGATGCCACAACCAACGGATCAAATCTAAGCTCTGCAGTCCTGCCACATCCAGTCGTGAATAGTGGTGGACAGTTAAACAACTCACTGAAGGAGGAGGGTCCACAAATATCCCCAACCTCAATGAAGGGGGAGCCCAACACATGAGTGCAAAAGATAAGGCTGAAGCATTTGCTACAATCCTCAGCCAGAAGTGCCGAGTGGATGATCCATCTCATCTTCCTCTGGAGGTCCCCAGCATCACAGATGCCAGTCTTCAGCCAATTTGATTCACTCCACATGATATCAAGAAACGGCTGAAGGCACCGGATAATGCAAAGGCTATGGGCCCTGACAATATTCTGGCAGTAGTACTGAAAACTTGCTCCAGAACTTGCTGCGCCCCTAGCCAAACTGTTCCACTACAGCTACATCTACCTGGCTACGTGGAAAATTACCCGAGTATGTCCTGTACATAACAAGCAGGACAAATCCAACCTGACCAATTATCGCCCCATCAGTCTACTCTCCATCATCAGTAAAGTAATGGAAGGGGTCGTCAACAATGTCATCAAGCAGCACTTGCTTAGCAATAACCTGCTCACTGACGCCCAGTTTGGATTCCGACAGGGCCACTCAGCTCCTGACCTCATTGCAGCCTTGGTTCAAACATGAACAAAAGAGCTGAACTCCAGAGGTGAGGTGAGAGTGACTGCCCT
Source organism: Cetorhinus maximus (assembly GCF_964194155.1). Taxonomy (NCBI): domain Eukaryota; kingdom Metazoa; phylum Chordata; class Chondrichthyes; order Lamniformes; family Cetorhinidae; genus Cetorhinus; species Cetorhinus maximus. Next base: position 46,063,350 of record NC_135892.1, on the reverse strand, counting down.
TGACATCAAGGCCACATTTGACCAAGTGTGGCATCAAGGAGCCCGAGCAAAACTGGAGTCAATGGGAATCAGGGGGAAAATTCTCCACTGGTTGGAGTCATACCTAGCACAAAGGAAGATGGTTGTGGCTGTTAGAGGTCAGTATTCTCAGCTCCAGGACATCACTGCAGGAGCTCCTCAGGGTAGTGTCCTTGGCCCAGCCATCATCAGCTGCTTCATCGATGACCTTCCTTCTATCATAAGGTCAGAAGTGGGGATGTTTGCTGATGATTGTGCAATGTTGACACCATTCACGATTCTTCAGATACTGAAGCAGTCCATATCCAAATACAGCAGGACCTGGACAATACTGGGCTGACAAGTGGCAAATAACATTCGCGTCACATAAGTGCCAAGCAATGACTATCTCCAACAAGAGAGAATCTAACAATCGTCCCTTGACATTCAATGGCATTACCATCAATGAATCCCCCTCTATCAACATCCTGGGGGTTAACATTGACCAGAAACTGAACTGGACTAGCCATATAAATACTGTGGCTACACGAGCAGGTCAGAGGACAGGAATCCTGCAACAAGTAACTCATCTCCTGACTTCCCAAAGCCTGTCCACCATCTACAAGGCACAAGTCAGGAGTGTGATGGAATACTCCCCACTTGCCTGGATGAATGCAGCTCCCACAACACTCAAGAAGCTTGACACCGTCTAGGAGAAAGCAGCTCGCTTGATTGGCACCACATCCACAAACATTCACTCCCTCCACCACCAACTCACAGCAGCTGCAGTGAGTACCATCTACAAGGTGCACTGCAGGAATCCACCAAGGCTCCTTAGACAGCACCTTCCAAGCACATGACCGCTACCATCTAGAAGGACAAGGGTAACAGATAGATGGGAACACCACCACCTGGAAGTTCCCCTCCAAGACACTCACCATCCTGATTTGGAAATATATCGCCGTTCCTTCACTGTCACTGGGTCAAAATCCTCGCGCTCCCTTCCTAATAGCACTGTGGGTATACCTACGCCACATGGACTACAGCAGTTCAAGAAGGCAGCTCAACACCACCTTCTCAAGGGCAACTAGGAATGGGCAATAAATGCTGGCCCAGCCAGAGGAGCCCACATCCCGTGAATGAATAAAAAAAAACTAGACAGATTTCTGGCCTCCAGCAGTCCTCCGTGTGCCAGGGAGCTGGGAAGTCGCTGCCACCACTGCTGTGGCTCAGACAGTGCAATGTGCTCACCAGATTGTGACCCTGAGGCTGCGCTAAAGCTAGGTCCCACCAAGGTGTGTGTCTCTGCGCTGGTCCTCAATGAAGGTGCCTTTAGATTCCTCTTCAGAGGTTTCTTCAGGGATTGATTGGAGGCCCTGGGTTGTGGACTCTCTTGGCTGTTTCCCAGATATACCTGCGAAAGCAAGGGGAGATAATTAGTACTTGGCAGGGGACTGTGGAACAGGAAACATCACTCACAGCATGGTTGTCTGATGGATGTTGCATTGCGGGATCCCCACTTTGTAGAGCACCACCAACCACACCGTCAGCACAGGAATGGTCCAAATCCTCACCAGCCAGCTGGATGGCTCTGTTTTCAAAGTCTCTGAGGACCTTGATTTCAGACATTCCTCCACCAGTCTGCGACCTCTCCCTCTTGTGTGCCAGCTTGTCCTGCAAGAATAGAGATGGAGACAGTGTAAGCGGGACCCTTGCAGAATAGATGATAAGTATGCCTGGCATGTGTAGGTCCCATGGATGGGATGAAGGTATATATGAGTGAATGGTGATGTCCCTTGAATTGGCAGTGAGTGAGATCCATTTCAATGTGTGATGGGCTTGAGAGTGTGTGAGTTCAGAGTGATGAGAAGAGCGACTTACCCTGGTGGAACGGAGATCATTCATCCTCTTTTGGCACTGAATGGCTGTCCTCTTTTGTAACATGTTAGCGCTTCCACCGCCTCCCATGCTGGATTGGTCATGTTGCTGCCCCTCCTGCAGCCAGAGCAAGGGTAGAGGACATAACAGCGGGCCTCCACTGTGTCCAAAGGGACGTGTCATTAAACCGGGGTGGGGAGCTGCAGTCTCCTTGCCTTTCAGGGCCATGTCTTCTTTGCAGCAGTCCCTATCTGGAAGCACTGAGAGGTGTTCGTGCTGCACTTTAAATATGTGCCCAGCGTGATGAAGTGGCAACCTGATGGCATGGCGGGTGAATGACAGCCCGCCCGCCATTGAAACGGCACGTTTCCCGGAAATGCATTATTAATGAGGTGGGATTGGGATGACACAGCGTGAAAAGCCACCATTGCGGCTGGCGTATAAAATGTCCTTTTTCCCACCCACTTCCACACTTAGTGCCAATCTGGGACGATTCCATCCATTGTTTCTATAAACAAGCAAACATTGTATCACACTTAGCCTATTAGCCTATGAATAAGCAGGTTGGTGGATTAGTGCATCAATTGCCAGGATATAGAGTGCACATTTAACCATGAAATACTGTGAGTTTTTGTGTCCAAAGATTCACTTAGTCATTTCAACAATCAACAGAACACTTTTGCTGTTTTTGTTTCTTTTCTATTTAATTTGTTTCTAATTTACCATTTTGCTTCCCTCTTTTCCAGAAAGCAGTAACAGATGCTGAGGCAAAAGAAAGAAAAGAAATAATTGCATGCAACCGCAGAAGGTGCAACACCAGCCCTTTTACTTCCTCCCTCTTCACTGTCCAAGGGCCCAAACACTCCTTTCAAGTGAAGCAGCGCTTCACTTGCACTTCCCTCAATTTAGTCTACTGCATTCGCTGCTCCCAATGCGGTCTCCTCTACATTGGAGAGACCAAATGCAGACTGGGTGACCACTTTGCAGAACACCTTCGGTCTGTCCGCAAGCATGACCCAGACCTCCCTGTCGCTTGCCATTTCAACACTCCACCCTGCTTTCATGCCTACATGTCCATCCTTGGCCTGCTGCAATGTTCCAGTGAAGCTCAACAGAAACTGGAGGAACAGCATCTCATCTTCCGACTAGGCACTTTACAGCCTTCCGGACTGAATATTGAGTTCAACAACTTTAGATCATGAACTCTCTCCTCCATCCCCACCCCCCTTTCCGATCCCACTTTTTCCAATAATTTATATAGATTTTTCTTTTCCCACCTATTTCCATTATTTTAAAATGTATTTCCATCCATTGTTTTATCTCTACCTTTTAGCCTATTTTGATCCCTTCCCCCCACCTCACCCCCACTAGGGCTATCTGTACCTTGCTCGTCCTGCTTTCTACCCTTAATGTCACCTATTATCACGTTCCTTAGATAATATCATCACCTTCAACACCTCTTTGTCCTTTTATCTATGGCATTTTTTGGCAATCTCCACCTATCACTGGCCCCCTATCCAGCTCTACCTGTCCCACCACCCCTTAAACCAGCTTATATTTTACCTCTTTTCTATTTTTCCTTAGTTCTGGTGAAGAGTCATTCGGACTCAAAACGTTAACTGTGCTCCTCTCCACAGATGCTGTCAGACCTGCTGAGTTTTTCCAGGTATTTTTGTTTTTGTAAAGAAATAATTGTATTGATATAGCACCTTTCATGACTCCAGGATGTCCCAAGGTATTTTACAACCAATGAAGTGCTTTTGAATTGCAGTCACTGATGCTAAGTAGGAATTGCGGCAGCTAATTTGCACGTAGCGAGTTCCACACACAACAATGTGATGATGACCTGATAATCTGCTTTTTAGTGATGCCAGTTGAGGGATAAACATTGGCCAGGACATCAGAATGAATTCCCTTGTTCATCTTTTAATAGTGCCACCAGATTTTTGTGCCCACCTGAGAAAACAGACTGGGCCTTTGTTTAATGTGTCACCCAAAAGATGGTACCGTGGAGCTCAGCACTCCATCAATACTGCAATACAATGTTAACCTAAAGTTTTTGGCTCAATTTTCTGGAGTGAAACTTAAACCCACAGCCTTCTGACTCTGTCAAGCAAGAGTGCTACTAACCGAACAATAGCTGGCACATAACTTATTGATGTACAGTAATAAAAACAGAAAATGTTGGAAAAACTCAGCAGGTCTGGCAACATCTGTGAAGAGAGAAACAGGGTTAATGTTTCGAGTCTACTATGGCTCTTCATCAGAACTCAATGTACAAAACGGATGGACAGTTTGTCTCTGATACCTCACTCTAGTTGCTATTCTTCATTTTTCACCCTATAACTGAGTGTCAGCAGGCTAATTGATCATGGCATAAGAAGAACCCAAGCTCAGACCCGCTCTCCAAGATACATTTTGGTTCCAACACCAGAAGAACTGACTGTTCTTCTTCAAACCATAATATGGGGGTCTAAATATTAATTCCCCATAAGTGGTGGGAGAGGAACAGATGAGTTAAATGGTAAAATATGCAAAGTATGACCCTAACCCTCTGCATACACACCCATTGGCTTTTTAACTGTGATGGGTATAGTGGCGCCTGTGTATCCTGCTTTGAGGAGCAAGACAGTCATTGATATTTATGTGTGAATTGTGGCTCCATTAGCAGCACGCTTGCCCCTGAGTCACAGGACTGGATTTTTGCAGAAACCGACCAACTCTGAAGACCTTTAAAAATTGTGAGTGGGACCCGGATGCAGGAGTCCAGCCTCCAATTCTGCCAGATCCCATTTTTGTTAAAAGGAGGAAGTGGGAGGGACATGAATGACACAGGTGGGAAACACAAACTCAGCAGGGTTATTTGAAATTAGCACTGGGTTAAAACATACCCCATTTTTACTGTTCCAGTGACCTTAACCTGATATGCGGGAGTCACAAATTTATGGAGTAGACATAAATGTTCTTGAATGGCAGATAAGGTCTGTTTAAGTGTCATGATCTGAGGTTCTAAAATTACCATCCCTTTAAACATGAAAAAAACAGGCTAAAGCTCTCAGTGAGAGTTAAAAAAAATCACCCTTTGCTGGACTTCTTTGATTAACAGGCCATCTGGTGTAGGTTAGAAAAAAACCATTATCATCTGTTCCTGCGGTTTCCAGAGAGTTCTTTGTTGACATATCCCATGAGCTGTTATTACAGCTGAGGTCATTATGAATGTTTGGCTGAGTTTCAAAAGCTACAATAGCACATCTCACAATTTTATTGACAATTTAAAGAGGCTAAGAAAGGATTAGTTGCCTTTGATTTGGTTGCTGAATAAACATTTGTTTTTATAACTGATTGAACACTTAAAGGGATCTGAAATCTTTGAATGGGTTTTATGAATGGGTGTTTTTTTCAGTATCAAGTATGCATAAGTATGAAGCCTATTAGATTGCTAGATGCTTAACTTTTTAAATCTCCACATGGCTCCTGAAGTCTGCCCATAGTGGATACTGGGTGAATGGCTATGGAGGTGACATTGGGGCATGAGTTGGCATGTGGGGAGGCATGGGGTGTGAGGGGGCATGGGGTTGGGTGGGGGCATGAGTAGGCATGTAGGATGGCATGGGGAGTGGGTGAGGCTGAGGGCATTTGAAGGCAAAAGGGCCTAACCACTTTTAAAACAAGTAGTATGAAATTCCAGAGAATGAAGGTGGGCCTTCTAACCAGTCTGGCATGGCACGCACCATCCCCAATGGCCGCCTATGATTTTCTCCCCGTGTTGGCGAGCCCAACTATGGTGGGCCCAACTATCCTGCTGCCTCCTCTCAGGAGTCGAACTTGTGTGAAATGGGACCTTTGAAGCAGGTCATCCGAATCAGGGAATTTTCTAAGCGAAAACCCAGCAAACCATGTCTGAGGTTAAGTCTCAAACCAGAGCTTGAATACAAAAATAAAGGTGGACACTCCAATGCAGTAGCAAGGGAGTGCTGCTCTGCTGGAGGTGCTCATTCATGGGTAGAATGTTAAAATGAAGTTGCATCTGCCTGCTTAGGTGGATATAAAAAATCCCAAGGCACAATGAAGAAGTAACATTCGCGCCACACAAGTACCAGGCAATGACCATCTCCAACAAGAGAGGATGTAACCATCACCCCTTGACATTCAATGGCATTACCATCACTGAATCCCAGGGTTACCATATACCAGAAACTGAACTGGATTAGACATATAAATACTGCGACTATAAGAACAGGTCAGAGGCTGGGATTTTGTGGCACCTCCAGACTTCCCAAAGACTGTCCACTACCTACAAGGCACAAGTCATAGATGGAATACTCTCCACTTGCCTGCATGAGTGAAGCTCCAACAACACTCGAGTAGCTCAAAGGCATCCAAGACAAAGCAGCCCACTTGATTGGTACCCCATCCACCATGTTAAACATTCACTCCCTTCACCACAGATGCATATTGGCAGCTGTGTGTACCATTTACAAGATGCACTGCAGCAATTCAATAAGACTCCTTTGGCAGCACTTTCCAAACTTGCAACCTCTACCAACTAGAAGGGCAGCAGATGCATGGGAACACCATCATCTGCAAGTTCCCCTTCAAGCCACTCAACATTCTGACTTGGAACTATATTGCTGTGCCTTCACTGTCACTGGGTCAAAATCCTGGAACTCCCTTCTGAGCAGCGCTCTGGGTTTACCTAAACCACATAGACTGCAGTGGTTCAAGAAGGCAGCTCACCACCATCTTCTCAAGGGCAATTAGGGATGGGCAATAAGCGTTGGCCTAGCCAGCAATGTCCATGACCCATGAATGAATAAGCAAAAAAATTTAAAAGAAAAGCAGGGAAGTTATCCTCAGTGTCCTGGTCAATATTTATCCCTCAATCAACATCACAAAAACAGATTCTCTAGTCATTAACACATTGCTGTTTATTTGAATTACTGTGTCTGGAAAAGTGCTACATAACTGCAAGTTTCTTTCTTTTAAACATACACAATGCAGTAATTTAACAGGAATAATTCTCATCCAGTACTAAGTGTTCTCCACTGGGTTCTGAAATTGAGCAGCAGTTTATTGGGGTGGTTAAAGTTCAGAAGGCCCAATCTGAATAAATGTTTAGTGCTCAGAACTGTTCTTCCATTTCCCCCCAGAACATGGTCTAGTGAGAGCATCAGGTACAAGAGAGTTATTTGGAGAGTTTTGAGTTGCAGATGGCCAGAGAAGACAACAACCAAGGAGTCAAGTTTTCAGAAGACACTATCCACCTAACAGAGGCCGGAATTTTCCATGCCTGCTGGCATTGGGCATGTTCGGTGGCGTGAGTGGACAACATGGCAAGGCCAAAAATTGGTTTCACAATGTTGTAAAACCAGTTTGCAATCGCCCACTCAGCCCATCGATGGCAGTTCGCATTTCCCGTCATCGGACGTCGGGAACCTCATTGTAATACACCGGCATATCATTATAAGGCCAGCCTGCTGGACTCATCCCCCGCCCGCTGGATCGTCCACCCACGTCAGCAGGAAAACACATCGACGTGTTTCACAACAGCACATATAAGGTGTGCACTTGGTGGGCTGCATTTCACCTGAGACTTCAAGGTTTGTTTACCTACCTTGCTTCAATCAGCACTTGCAGTCATCAGTGGCAGGCTTCACAAACAGCACCACATCGCTTTTAGAGGGGCTCATGGGTAGATCTCTACCTACCAGGTCAGCAATGTGTGGGTGGCTTTTCAATGGCTGCAGGGCCAGGTCTTGCTTGAGGAAGTGGGCGAAGTGGCCTCAGATAAGGGAAGAGGCTGCAGGACGAGAGCTGTACTCGGGAAGGGGGGTATCCCAGGATGTGTGTAGGGGCACATGTTGATCTGTGCAAGTAGCCTCATGATGGTGAGTACTGAGGAGGCAGTTTGCAGAGGAGATGAGGCCAGATGGACATGTGAGGGTATGTGTGTGAGAATGGGTGGTGATGTCCCTTGAGCTGGCAGTGAGTGAGGTGCCAGTGAATGTGTGATGGGCTTGAGTGTGTGAGTTTAGAGTTTTAAAATGGTTGCCATACCTTGGCTACATGGATGAGATCATTCATCCTCTATGTGCATTGGATGGCCAACCTCTTCTGTGCAGCATTGGCACTGATCACCACTGCCATCGCCTACCAAGCTGGAGTGGTAATATAGCTGCCCCTCCTACGGCCAGAGCGGGGGCAGGGCACATCAAGCAGGCCTCCACGGCATCCAAAAGGCGCTCGAGGGTTGCAATCTTCTTGCCTTTCAGGGCCATGTCTTCTTTGCTGTAGTCCTGGGTTGGAAGCACTGAGCGCAGCTATGCTTTAAATATGGTGCCTGGCGTGATGAAATGGCGAAGGATGGTGTGGCCGGCGAATCGAAGCCCGCCCGCCATCGAAGCGGCGTGTATGCCGGGAATGTATAATTGATATAGCGGGCTTGGGACGATACAGCATGAAAAGCTGCTATTGTGGCCGGCGGGTAAAACGTTGTTTTTCCCACCCGCTACTGCACTTAGTGCAAATCTGGGATCATTCCACCCAGGGTCTACATACAGAGGCTATGCTTTCGTGACCAGAGGAGCAGTGCATCTGAAAGTTGAGATTGTCACATCACACAGTCATAGACAACTGCAGCATCCTGCAAGAAGCGGGAGATCACATCGGGCGAGTGTCCCGACATCATCGTACACTCGCGCGATATTTCGTTGGGCGGGTGCACGCAGAAGTCAGAAGAGCGCCCACCAACAATTAAGCAGCTAATTCAGCTCATTACTGGCCCGATTGTCAGTGATTTTTCGTTGCCTGTCCAACCTTACGGTTGGCGGATGGGCCAATTGGCCAGGGAGCTTTACAATTTTGATGAAACCTCATCCAAGGGCAGGATGAAATCTCCATTAGGATTTGAAATAAAAAGAAATATCTGGGGACTTTTTTTTAATGAGGTATTCTTTCAGGTGCTTGATTGTGCTGCATGGATATTTTTTGCAGCATTTTTGTGCTTTCTTTTATTATTTGGAGGCCTGCAGCTCCCTGAGGTAGCTGTCTGCCTTCAGGGAGCTCAGTGGATGCGCTCACCAGCAGCCGCGGTGACGTCAGTGCCCACCTTCTCCCTGCCCCCACCCCGGCAGTGCTGAGCCTTTCTCAGGGCACGTTTCACACTGGCTGGCTGTTAATTGGCCAGCCAGCGTGAGATTGCAGTTGGGGGCAAATCGCGGTTGGGGGATGGTTTCCCATCCACTCCCAGGCCAACAATTGCGCGCGCCTGACGAGTGCAAAATTCAAGCCCATATTTATTTACTGAATCAATTGACTTAAATTCCCCAGCTGCCATGGTAGGTTTGGAACTCATGTTTCTGAATCATTTGTCCAGACCTCTGGATTACTAGTCCAGTAACATAACCACTGTGCTACCATTCCCAGGAATTACAACGTGGGTTATTTGCCAGGGTTAGGAGATATATAAACTCCTGTCATGACAATAGCCAGTATAAATAGACACTTCTCTGGCTAGCTTCCAACAAGTGTGGAGTGCCGTCAACTGCACACTCATGGGATTGCGAACATCCCCTGGACACCCAGAAGCATTCAACAACTGCAAAGGAATTAATTCCATCGATATTCAGCTGGTGTGCAACCACAAAAAAATGGTTCATGCAGGTTTGCACCAGATTCCCCAGGAGCTTTCATGATGCTTGGACAGTCCCTGCCATTTTCAGACATGGATCAACCCTTAAGGGTTGGCTGCCAGGTGACACAGGATACACCCTTCAAAAGTGGCTGATGATTCTTCCAAGCAGCCCCACTGATAAGCACCAAGAGGAGTATAACTCATGCTATATGGCAGTTAGACATTTAAGCGAGAAAGCCATCTGCATGCTTAAGATGCACTTCAGGTTTCTGGATGTGCCTGTCAGTACTCACCAGCAAAGGTGCCCAGGATAATGGCTGGCTGTTACATTCTGCACAACTTAGCACAGCAGGTAGGGCTAGAGATTAAAGAGGAACAAGCCACTCAGCATTCCTCATCTGATGAGAATTCCAATGGTGAGGAGGGAGATGAAGATGGGTTACTCAATGCCACATGATCCAATCTGTTACTGCTCGAAGTGCCAGTGTTGCCCTAATAGCTTGAAGGTTCAGTTAGTCAATCACACTGCACCAAAGTAACTCCATCCCTCCACAATCTATCTACCCACCACTATCACTTGCACAAGCAGCCCTGTAACTATCTGTCCACTCATTGCACATCAAATAATTGCAATAAATTCATGTCTTCACAATGGAATGAAAAGCATAGTTGGCATTCAACATACAATAGGGAACACAGGAAAGGTGCAAAATAATACATTTAATGTGACTTAATGAATTAATTATTTTAACAAATTTTCAAAAACACCCCTGTGGAGCCTCTGTAAGCCACAAAACCTTTCTCTTCTGCTTTATGGCACTTCCTAGTGGCATAATCCCTTTGGTTTCAGCAGAGGTAGAGGCAAGCTGCCCAGATCCTTGATTTGACTTTTGAAGTGCTTGTGGCCAATAACAACTGTGCGTTGGATCCTGTGAGGGTCCCCCAAAGACTGCTCCACCTATACCTGTGCAAGGGAAGAGGAAGACTCGGCCGGTGGGAGAAGAGGCAGCATGTCGGTACTGGTTGAAGTGGGAGCTGAGGCAAAGTGTGAGAGGTGGAAATGCTTTGAGCAGAGTTTGCATGTTCAACTTCTCTATCATTTCTCTAGCATTTCTGCAAAGCAGCTTGGAGGCAATTAGTGAGGCCTCGAAAGCCCAAATTCAAAATGTCTGTCATCCTCTGTAAGGCTGTAGGCATGTTAGTATTCATAGTTTACAAGGCCGCTATCTGGACCTGCAGGGATTCATTAATGCAACTAGATTCAAGTTCCACAGAAAAGACCAGTCTCTCAATGGAACACACCATCCCAAGGGTCTGCAATAATGCTCCACAAATGCTTGAACTGGATGCTATGATGCAAGATGCACGTTGTTTGTAAGTGCATGGCTTCTGAGTCATGGAATTCAGTATGTGACTCATCATTGGTGATCCCCTTTGTATTTTTCTCTCTTTATTCCGTATGTGTTCCAATAAACAACAAACAATTAAAACTCCCAAAAACTACAGTAAGTTAACTTGATAGTCTATATTAATAAATAAAACTTTGATACTCTTTATAACTTGTTATATACCCTGTAGGGGAAACCATCAACCAACATAACCAAATTTACCAAATGACCCCCAAAAAAGAAATGCATGATTTCACTTTTTGAAACTTTTATTTTAATATGAATCCAAATCAATGAAAATTAAACATAAAATAACAGGGAAATGATACTTTGAATAAAAAGGTAAATTTCACTTTAAATAGTTGATACAGCAAAGAATATTTGAAAAGGCTTTTTAAGACTTTGCATAAGTTATAAAGGGATCAGTTGTAATCTTCTTGGATAATAAGAAATACTGCTCCATGTAACCTGGTAACCCTTGATCTGGAAGCAGTACCAACAGGAAGGTAATTAAGAAAGGAGCCGTGTGACTGGCAGACACAGAGAGCTGCAAACAAAGGAGACTGAGGTGAAGGCAGTCAGCGCACAGATAAAGACACAAAGAGAAAGCAGACAGAGACAGAAAGAGGCACAAAGAGAATTCTTGTGAGGAGAAGAAGCAAATCACTCTCAGGAAGAGGTCTGCTTTTCTGTTTGGCAGAAAAGGAGACAGGAGCTCTTGGAAGTACTGTGCAAGTTAGCTAAAAGGTTCTTAAGCCTGGAAAGCTGGTGAATATCTCAGAGACGCAAAGGACCTGGGTGCTTTCCTAGAAATGGCCAAACCATTAACCAGGGTATTATTGGATTGTCATTTGAAAACCAACCACAAACATTCACATCACACCCCACACAAATGTGGCACAATGTGGCTACACAGTTCTACAAGATGCTGTTTTTAATGCATGCAGGGTAGGTCAGGAGTCCTATCCGGCAACAGCGTTCACTTTTGAGTTTTATGGGTACGATTATTATCAGTAAGACACACTTCTATGAACCTTCTCTTCCTTTGATTATGACAGTCTTGAAGGTGCACCTTTCCAGAATTCCTTTTCAAGTAACAATCCAATAATACCCTGGTTAATGGTTTGGTCACTTCTAGGAAAGCACCCAGGTCCTTAGCGTCTCTGAGATATTCACCAGCTTTCCAGGCTTAAGAACTTTTTAGCTAACTTGCACACTACTTCCAAGAGCTCCTGTCTCCTTTTCTGCCAAACAGAAAAACAGACCTCTTCCTGAGAGTGATTTGCTTCTTCTCCTCACAAGAATTCTCTTTGTGCCTCTTTCTGTCCCTGTCTGCTTTCTCTTCGTGTCTTTATCTTGTCTTGACATGAGAAGTGATGTGAATGGAGTACGTTTGTCAAGACAGTGAGAGTGGCCGCATTGGGCCATTAAAATGCTTCTGCACTTTACCCATGAGCGGAATTTTACATCCCCTCCTGCCGGTGGCACCTTCCAGCCCGGGCAAAGTCAATGAAGTTTTGAACAGATTGCCACATTTTCCAGCCCCACCCCCACTGCAACAGGGCCCCTAAAATTCCACACATGTCAACATGCTGGTGCTTCTGCTGCTACATTTTGCTCCATGTCCGAATACACCTTCTGTGTGGGTGCAGGTTACTTTTTCCTGTTGTTGGGAAACATGACCTCATTCCTCAACAGTGTTGCAACCCAGAACCATGATGGGGTTCCCCTCATCCTTACCTTCCACCCCAGCAACCTCTGTATTCAATGGATCAATGGATCATCCTCTGTCATTTCCATCAGCTTCAGCATGATGCCACCAACAAGCATTCAATATTCCAAAGGGACCATTGCTTCTGTGACACCCTAGTCCACTCCTCAGTCACCCCTTATACCCTCTCCCTTCCCCACGGCACCTTTCCGTGCAAGGGCAGGAGATGCAACACCCCTCCTTTCACCTCGTCCCTTCTCACCACCTAAGGCCCCAAACACTCCTGAAGTGAAACAGCAATTTACTTGTACTTCTCTCAATTTATTATATTGCATTCACTGTTCATGATGTGGTCTCCTCTACAACGGGGAGACCAAACGTAGACCAGGGCAGAATTTTTTGCTGAGCAGGCGGACGTGCGCCCAACCTGCTTGGACATAAAGCAGCACATGGTTGGCAGGCGGGCGCGGGTGCCGGAGTCATGCTCGCCATTAATTAAGAGGCCAATTAAGGCCATTAAAAAGGCAATTGACGCCAATTTTACATTGCCAGTTCGATTTTGCACTCATCACATGGGCAAACCGGGCAGGTGGCCAGCTGACAATTTGCACAACCTCATTCATGGTGAGATAAAAAGGGTGAGCAGCTTTGCTGGTGTGAGTAGTGAGGAGTTTGGTAGAAAGTTTGCTGCTGGTGACTTAATTGGTACTTGGCAGCTTCAAATCTGTTCGGGGCTTCATTCTTAGTATTCCAGGCTTCATTTCAGGTCTCCTTGGTGCCTCCAAGGACCCCGGAGGATTGTGACTGTGCAAACACTTCCAGGTATCAGGCAGCCTTCTGTTACCCTAGCAATGGGGATTGCAGTCTCCACTGGAGGCACCTCCTCTGAGGAGGAAGAGAGGGACAGAAGGGAAAGGAGGCCAGGAATCCCAATGCAGCTTGTAGGGGAGTGACCTGCGGGAGGAGGGATGCAGGCAAAAGGGGCACAAGGCAGCAGGACAGTTCAAGGTGTTAGGGGCCGCAGAAGATGCCACTATCCTGCTGTCAGGGTTTACAGGTGGCACTGCAGCTACCTCAATATGTCTGAGGTGCAATGCCGAAGGAGGGTCCGCCTCTCAAGGGAGACTGTGACCTCCATTTGTCAGATAATTGGGCCTTAGATCACCTCTAACTGCATGGGTGGACACCCCATGCCAGTGGCTCTGAATGTCACAGGGGCCCACAACTTCTATGCATCCAGCTCCTTTCCAGGGGTCAGTGGGGGATCTGTGTGGAGTGTCCCAATCAGCTGTCCATAGCTGTGTCAAGCTGGTGACAGAAGTTCTATTCAGTTGGGTACTGACTTTCATTCATTTCAATATGGATGAGGGCAGCCAGGCTGAACAAGCCAGGGGCTACGCGGTGATTGCTGGGTTCCCCCATATCCAGGGTGTAATTGACTGCACACACATGGCCATCAAGGCGTCAGTGGGTCAGCCGGGTGCCTTTGTCAACAGGAAGGGCTTCCACTCCATGAACGTGCAGATAGTGTGTGACCACAGGATGCATATTCCGCAAGTCTGTGCAAGGTACCCTGGCAGCTCCCATGATGCGTACATCCTGAGACATTCCCAGGTGCCAAGGCTCTTCAGTTCTCCAGCGCAGCTGGATGGATGACTGCTGGGTGACAAGGGCTATCTGCTGAAAAGCTGGCTTATGCCACCTGTCCGTCACCCAAGAACAGAGACAGGCAGCGGCATAACAGGAGCCATGGCTCCACAAGAGTGGTGATAGAGAGAAGCATAGGTCTTCTTAAGATTCTTTTCCAATGCCTGGACCAATCAGGGGGAGTACTACAATACTGCCACTGATCGTGGTCGCATGCTGCACTCTCCACAATCTGGCACTGGCAAGGGGGGACCCACTGGAGGAAGAGGATCTTGTCGCGGCTCCACAGGCCACAGATGATGAATCCAGTAGTGAGTCTGAAGAGGAGCATGGTGAGGAGAACGCTGAGGATGTGGAGGCAGACCTCAGTAACCTCCAGGGAGGCAGAGACACCAGGGAAGCCTTGATCCAACGCTCCTTCAGATAGGCTATCAAATAAGCACTACCACCTCATACCAAGGCTGTAGCCTCCATGCCGGATGTCTGAAATGACCCTTTCCTTTGACCCTAAAGTCCACTCAGTGCCTGTGCAATAACATTTGGAGCCACCCATGTCCGGCATTACATACTGACATACCCTGCACTACATTAAATAAAAAAAATATGAAGCATACTCAGGCCATTACGACAAATGAAAATATATCTAATTTTGACAGTCCAAACAACAGAAAAGGTCTTCAACCCCAGACCAGTACACATAAATAAAACATTGCACAACAGAAGACCCGTGACCAGTCCCTTTTTTGCTCATGGTGCCTTAAACTTATGTTTGTGATCTTAGTGCTCCCCCACCCGCTGGCACTGGCATTGGAGACAGCCTGCTGACTCTGCTGTCCTGTTGGCCTTGATGGCCTTGGTTGTCGTCCTCTGGCCAGTGGAGCCTGTGTTGGCCCTGCCTGGCAGGTGCATCTGGAGCCTGGCGGTCCTCTGGGGTCAGGGGTGGCTCTTCAGGGTTTGCGATTGGATGCGTGGTAGCAAATCTAAGGGAGAACAATGACATGTCATTACTTTAAGTCATCACACTGTCACTGTACATGCCAGGCACCCTGGTGAAACCATGGAGATCTGCATCATGATGCCATCATCTTTCAATGATCCACAGGGATTCCAGTTTTGAGGCTCCCATCAGTGATGAGGCTACACAAGAGTGTTTGCACCATCCAAAACTCTCACCTCTGTGCACTGCAGTCTTACCTTCGTCTGACACCCCAGCCTTTCCATAGCCAGTTGACCGAGGTGCATGCCAACTCTCCAGCTCCAAGACGTCCTGCTCATACCTCATGAACATTCGGAGGTTTTGGGGGCTTCTGCCGGTCTGCGATCTTTCAATGTTGTTATGGGCCATCTTCTCCTGAAAGGGTAGAGGAGCATTGATTAGTCCATTCTCTGCAGCGCCATTGCAGCCTGGCAAACCCCACCTGAGGAGCATCTTACAGGACACATCCAAGTCGTGGCCCTCGAGTCGCAAGGCACTCAGTCATAGCAGCCAGGGCTCACTTCCTTGGCCAGCTCTGGCGTCATTGACAGTTGGCATGCAGACTCTAACACCCCTAAGCTCCACGGGGGGGATGGCCAGAGCTTAACACTTCAACACATTGTTCCATGCCAACATGGTATTCACCCTTCCTGAGCGCAGCAGGTCATTAAACCTCTTGTGGCACTGGACCCAGGTGCGCTGCACAACACCGTGGCTGCTGACCAGCGCTGCCACCTCCTCCCAAGCTCATTTTGTAAAGTGCAGTGGCCTCCTCCTTCCATCCCTGGGGACAAGGGTGTCCCTCTTGGCAGCCACCTCCTCCAGGAGGACCTCGAGGCACTCATCAGAAAACCAGGGAGTTGAGTGCCCACTCAACCTGCCCTCCTGCCTGGCATCTGCAGCCACACATGAAGCCTCAATCTCCTGTTGACAACACCAAAGATGTCTTCGTCACCGGCAGGGGCTTACTGCGCTGTTTTTAAACCAGCCGCCGTAGGCCAACAGGCCCCATCCCTGCCCGCCACTTCCCGACCATTGGGGAGCCACCGTTCACATTGGGCGGGCCTTAATTGGCTCACCAGCATGAAATCGCTGCCGGGCACCGATCGCGGGCAGCGGCACCTTTCTCGACTGCTCCCGGGCCCACCAATTGTGCCTGCCCACCAAACTCAAAATTCTGTCCTGGGTGACCGCTTTGCAGAACACCACCATTCAGTCCGTAAGCATGACCCTGAGCTTCCTGTTGCTTATCATTTTAATTCTCCACCTTGCTCCCAGCCTGAACTTTCTGTCCATGGCCTGCTACAGTGTTCCAGTCAAGCTCAACGCAAGCTCGAGGAACAGCAGCTCACCTTTCGTCTCAGCATTTTCATGCCTTCTGGACTCAACATTGAGTTCAACAACTTTATATCATTACCTCTGTCCCCATCTTGTTCTATGTTTTATTTCGTCTTTTTTTTTTGCCGGCTTGTTTCTTTCTTTATCCCTTCATGTTGTATCCAGATTATTATATTGAATATAACCATTCACGCCTCAATGGACACAACCTTTGTTTCTTTGCTATATCCATTACCACTCCATTGGCTTTTGCACCATGAAATATTTTGCCCTTTAATCTCTCCTGCTCTCCACCCCATAACAGATTTTCCCTTTTGTCCTTTCTGCCCTTCCCCACTTCTGCTGGTTTAAAAGTTATTACATTTCTTTCTTCAGTTCTCATCGACTTGAAATGTTAACTCTGTTCCTCTCCACAGATGCTACCAAAGCATTGTTTGTTTTTATTTCAGATTTCCAGTATCCCGAGTATTTTGTTTTTGCCCTCAGTTCTTAATTGATTCATCCTTCAGAGTTTGATATAGTTCTCGCCATCCCTTAAATAAGTTTTGCATTTAACTTGTAACTTGTAGTCTCTTTCACAATGTTAGTCAGTAGTAAACAAGCTGCGTACCAGTGGTAGTTACTTAATTAAGTGGCTAGTTAGAATTGGTAATTACTGTCAGCAGGGCCTGACTTAGGTCTTTGGAATTTTTGCTAGTGTGAATACAGGAGACTACAAGAGACAGCGAGACCTGAGGTCGAGAGGCATTAATTAAAATTAATAGTTTAAACAAGATACTAGCTAGATTCTAAAAGAGGGAATAGAGATGTTTTTTTAGATCGTGGATACAAACATACGAACAAGGAGCAGGAGTAGGCCATTCAGCCCCTTGAGCCTGCTTCACCATTTAATAAGATCATGGCTGACCTGATAGTAACCTGAAATCTGTATCCCACCTACCGCCGATAACCTATCATCCCCTTGCTTTCCAAGAATCCATCCACCTCTGCCATAAAAATATTCAAACATTTTGCTTCCACCGCCTTTTCAGGAAGAGAATTCCAAAGACTTACAACCATCTGAGAGAAAAAAACTTTGCCTCATCTCCATTTTAAATGGGTGACTCCTTATTTTTAAACAGTGACCCCTAGTTCTAGATTCTCCCATGAGAGGAAACATCCTCTCCATATCCACCCTGTCAAGTCCCTCAGGATCTTATATGTTTCAATCAAGTCGCCTCTTATTCTTCTAAACTCCAGCAGATATAAGCCTAGCCTGCCCAACTTTTCCTCATAAGACAACTCACCCACCCCAGGTATTAGTCTGGTAAACCTTCTCTGAAGTGCAGCTGAGACCTCTTGCTTGCAATTCCTGCACCATCTGGGGACTTCAGGACACCATATATATTGGAGGAACTACATGTATAGGAAACAGTGAAAGTGGTTAAGTGGACCAAGTGTCTGTGGGAGAACCATTGGGTAAGAGTGATCATTGTATCGTAAGGATAGCAATTCTGCTTTTGCTTTACTTGTGTTGGCATCACAGACTAATATCCATATTCCGTCAACATGTATAAAGATAGTGCTAGCTACAACAGCAAGGAACAATCTAAAGTACAACTTCTAAATTGGATGAGGGCTTAACTTAATGGGATGAGGGAGGATCTAGACAGGGTAAAATGGAACCAAAGTTTGACAGGAAACACTCTTAACAAAACAACTGGCGATTATGTGGGATGAGATGTTTCAGGTACACGCTAAGTAGATTCAAACAAAGACGAAAGGCAGGGGAACCAACGCGAGGATGAGGGAGATAGTGAATATGATTAAACAAAAATAGAAAGTGTACGATGCATGTCAGTTGAATTCTTCAAGCAAGAACCAGACCAAATACAATAAGTTGAGAAGCGAAGCGAAGAGGAAAATTATGCTGACAAAGAAAAAATATGAGAACAGAATGGCAGTTAACTTAAAAGATAACCCAAAAATCTTCCAACAGCATGTAAATAGCAAGCAACTAGTAAGAGATGGAGTGGCGCCATAGAAGGTGATATATACTTCGAGGCTTAGGGTAGGGCAAAAATAGTTAATGAGTACTTTGTATTGGTGTTTAGTAAGAAAGAGGATGATGACATAATATCAGTAGAAGCAACGACGCTAGAGCAAATGGATGGGGTGAAAATACATGGGCAGGATGTACTGGAAAGGCTGGTTATGCTTAGAGTGAATAAGCCTCCTGGTCCGGATGGCCTGAATCTCAGGTTGCTAAGGGAACTGCAGTTGAGATAGTGGAAGAGTTTACCCTTCTTCTAATCTTCCCTAGATATAGGGGAGGTGCCAGAGGACTGGAAAAATGTGATAACCTTATTCAAGAAAGGGTCTAAGGACAGTCATAGCAAATACAGGCTGGTTAATTTAACATCAGATTTTAGAAACAATAACCAGGGGAAAAGTTAACTGGCACCTGGAGGTGTTTAAGTTAAGGAAAGCCAGCATAGATTTGTAAAAGGCAGATCGTGTTTGACTAACCTAATTGAATTTTTTGATCAAGTAACAGAGAAGGTTGAGCAGGGAAATTCAGTGGACGTTGTCTATATGAATTTTAAGAAAATGTTTGACAAAATACCACGTAAAAGGCTGGCCAACAAAATCAAGGCTCATTGAATAAGAGAGTCAACGTCAACTTGAATAAAATCTGGCTGAAGGACAAAAAACAGTGAGTCATGGTATGTGGTTGTTTTTCAGACTGGAATTAGGTAGACAGCAGTGTTCCCCAAGGGTCAGTGATTTTATCAAACTGTAGCAAACGGTGAGCATGATACCAGTCGATTGCAACAGGATATAGGCTAGCAGAATGGGCAGGCAAGTGGCAGATAGAATTAAATACAGAGAAGTATGAAGTGATTCATTTTGCAGAAGGGATAGGGAGAGGTAATATAGACTTAATGCCACAGTTCTAAAGATTGTGCAGGGACAGAGAGACCTAAGGTTCATCTGCATAGATCTTTAAGTTAGCAGAATATATTAAGCATACAGGATTTGGGGCTTCATAAATGTAGGTATTGAGAACAAAAGTAGGGAAGTTATGCTGAACCTTTTAAAGCTCTGGTTAGGGCACAACTAGTGTGTTGTGTCCAGTTCTGGTGACTAAAATTTAGGAAGAATGTGAAGGTCCTTGAAATAGTGCTAAGGAGACTTACCAGAAAGGTTCCAAGGATGAGGGAATTTAGCTACAAGGTTAGGTTGGAGATGCTGCAGTTGTTCTCTTTGGAACAAAAGAGATCGAAGGGAGGTCCAATAGAGGTTTATAAGATTATGACAGATTTAGATAAGGTAGACAAAGAAAAGCAGTTCCTGTTAAACTGATGATCCAAGGGCTCGAGGACTCAGATTTAAAGTTTTAGGCAAGAGATAGTAGGGAATATGAGGAAGAACTTTGCTGCCTATGAGGGTGGTGGAAGCAGAGATGATCAATGATTTCAAGAGGAAATTGGATAGGTGCTTGAGGGAAATAAACTTGCAGGGCTATGGGGATACAACAGGGAAATGGGTCTAATTGAATTGATCTACAGAGAGATGGCAAGGACTCGATGGGCTGAATGATCTCTTTCTGTGTTGTAATGACACTATGATCCCAAGACTTGACTCTGATCCTGAGCAAAGAACCTTATAAAAGGTGAATGGGGTACTGGGTTTTATCGCAAGATGTATGGAACTTAAAAGTTGATGTGTAATGGTGAATCCTTATAAAATCTTAGTATGGCCAAAGTTGGAGTACTGTGTGCAGCTTTGGCACCAAGATGTAGGAAAGATATTGACGCAATAGAGGTGGCACGGTACAGATTTATTAGGTTGTTCCCTGCCATAAGGAGATACAAATATGAAGAATATTTTTCATTAGGGCTGAGGTGATTTGGGGTTACTTAATAGAGGTGTGTAAAATTATGAAGGGATTGGGAAGCATAAATAGAAATAATTAGCTGACTTTGGTGGAAGCGTAAAATGGGAGGTAGCAAATCAGCTGCGTATTACACCTCCAACTCTATTTTTCTTTCCAATGAATTCAAGGAGCAGGAGAAATATTTTTACACAGTGAACGTGAGGCTCTGTATTACACTGTATGTTATTTAAAAGTAAGTGAGATAGGTGGCTGAGGGGAAAAAAATGAAGGGATATGGGAACAGAGTGGACTCAAGGAATGTGGTCCTGCAGCTCACGTGGACAGTAAACACAAACACCGACTTAGTTGAGCTAAACAGCCTGTTTCCATGTTGTAATTCTTGTATAATTCTCAGCTGACATCAGCACTTATGAAAGTTCCAGTATGATTACCACAAGGCGATCATAGAATTACATAGAATTTACAGCACATAAGCAGGCAATTTGGCCCAACTGTTCTGGGCCTGTCCCACCCGGCTATATTTAACCCGATCAGAATATTGTTCTTTCTTTACCCTTTTGTACTTATTTAGCTTCCCCTTAGGTGCATCTATGCTATTTGTCTCAACTGCTTCTTGTAACAGCAAGTTCACATTCTAATCACCCTCTGCATAAACAAGCTTGTCCTGAATTCCTTAGTCGATTTATTAGTTGTCATCTTATATTTATGGCCCTATTTTTGGACTTTCTCACAAGTAAAAACATTTTCTCTATGTCTATCTGATTGAATTTTTTCTGGAGCATGGTTAGATTTTGGAGTTCACTACCACATGAGTAGTTGAGATAAATAACATTTATGCCTTTAAAGAGGTTGGATAAGTACGTGAAAGTGAAAGCAATAGAAGGACATGCAGATGGGATGAAGTAGGGTGGGAGGGGGCTCATGTGGGGCATAAACACCTCTTGCACTAGACAGGGCAAGTGTCTTTCTGTACTCTAAATTCAATGTAATTCTATGAAGTCAAATCTTAAATCTCAGAGTCTCACAAGGTTCAGTGCAATTCATATTATGTTATTCACCAAAATATTTGGCATCCAGTAGATTTTTATTTATTGTTGATTCACAGAATCATAGAATAGTTATTGCAATTTAGAAAATATCACTGAATTCTCCAATTCGTTTTGTTCAGTTTTACTATTTGTTGTGGCCTTTTATCTGGTTTGCAGATTATAAATCTATATGTGGCATCTGCTGTTAAGAAACTTGTATTCCAGACCCTTAGAGTCATTGAAATTTGACAAAAAAAAATGAAAGCCTTAATTCTGGAGACAAATAAGTGTGTGATATCATTATGCTTGAATGTAACATAAAACTGTTATCACATCCATTGTTTTAAAATAGTAACTGGCATCATTGTCCCTTGGTGATATCTGCACTTTGTAGATTTGTTTTAAACATTCAGAGTTCATGATGCGGTGAATGCATGTGAGTATGCTTTTAAAATAAATAACAGTACTTTTATACCAGCCACCCTGTAAATAAAGTTCTTAAATTAGTTGTTTGAGAAAAATTCACATTGCTCATTGTTTCAAAACTTCAGTGTCTTTTTCATTGCCACACTGACCATTTGTATTGACATGATACCTTGAACATAATAAACATCTCAGATCACTGCACAGACATGAAACAAGATACCAAGCAGTGATCGGAAATGGCAAACAGAGGTGACCAATGACATGACCAAAGAGCTTTTTGAAGGGTGAATGAGAGCTTGCAAGAAGGAAAGGCTTAGGGTGAGTCTTAAGGAATGTGCTGCTTAAGACGGGTGAAAGTCCAAAGAAATTTGGGATGCATGTATATAGACCATCAAAATTTCATTGACTGTGCAAGTGGGCCAAATGGCTTCCTTTTGGACTCTAATCATTTTCTGATTCTACATGTGCAATGCCTAAGAGGACTCATAGGATAGCAATTAAGTAGGAATCCTGGTTAAATTTTTTCCCCTTCCTAGCTCAGCTGAAATGTGCTAAATCTGCACAAATCAGGGATTAAGCTTTGAATTTCTGCAGCTAATTTTTATGGTGGGATTCACAGTAAGAGATGCTAAACACTGCTGAGATCATTGGAACTTTGATGTCGCAATAGCAGTTGTCACTGCAGGCAGAAGTTCGTTTTCTCCCTCAGCTCCAAACTGGAGCTAAAATCTATGGCAAGGAATTGTTTCTGCTTGCATCAATCAATGTACGGTAGCATGCAATGTCACCCTGAGCATCCTCCATGTTTCCCCTTAATATCTTGAAAACTTCTATCAAATCATCCTTTAACTTTCCAAATTCCAAGAGTACAATCCGAGTTTTGTGATCTCAAATATCATTCTGATAAGTCAACAGTGCATTTGCTCCAAGGTCAATATATTCTTTATAAGTGTGGTCCTTACAACTGCTCACAGTTCTCCAGGTGTGGCCCAACCAGATCTTTGTGTCACTGTAGCTTAACATTGACCTTTTCATACTTTAGGCATCTGGATATAAAGGCCATCATTCCATTAGTTTATTTTATTCTATTCTTTTTAGATCCAAAGTAGATGACCACACATTTTCATACATTGAAATCCACTTGCCACAGTTTTGCCCATTTGTTTAACCTATCAATATCTCTTTGTAGTTTTACACTTTCATCTACACCGCTTACAATGTCAGCCATCTTTGTGTCATCGGCAAACTTGGATATGTGGCTTTCTATCCTATCTGTTAAGGCATTGATAAATGACAATGTTGAGACCACATAGACCCTTGTGTGACACCACAAGTCACATTCTGCCAATTAGAGTAACTGCCCATTATTCCTACTATCTCCTGTCACTTAGCCAATTAGCCAGGTCAAATATTGATAAATAACTGACTTGATAACCTCTTTTAATGGTATTGGTTGTGGGATAAATATTTACCATGATACTTTCCTTGTTCTTCTTTAAATAATGTCATGGGATCTTTTACATCCATCTGAGAGGGAAAACAAGCACCCTTAATTTAATATTGCATCAGCACCTCCAGTATAGCGAGCCTTCACTACTGCACTAGTTTCAGACTGGATTACGCACTCAAATCTCTGGAATGAGGCTTGAAATCACGATCACCTGACTGAAAGGTGTGGGTGTTACTGCTGAACCAAGGCTCATTGAAGTCCCCTCCTTTTCTCACCTTTGAAAGGATTTTCTCCCTACCCCTTCCCTTGTCATCTTTGCCTGAGAGGTGGGATGATTTTCTGGCTGCCAGTAATGTTGGTTATATAATGGGAATGTAAGGGTGACAGCTTTACTTACCTCCAGTTGGCAGAGTACACACGAGCCTGGAAATGTAATCTTCACTATAGAGGACACAAGTAACACCACAGAAGCAGCTATAAATCAAGAAATAGAAGGGAGAGAGGAACTCAGGAAAATTAAAATCACCAGAGAAGTGGTACTGAGTAAATTGTTGGAGCTGTGGGCTGACAAGTGCCGAGGTCCTGATGGATTTCATCCTACGGTCTTAAAAGAAGCGGCTAGTGATATAGTTGATGCATTGGTTTTAATTTTCTGAAACTCCCTAGAATCAGGGAAAGTCCCATTAGATTGGAAGATAGCAAATGTAACTCCATTACTCAAAAAGGGAGGGAGACTGAAAGCAAGAAACTACAGGCCAGTTAGCTTAACATCTGTCATCCCATCCATCTCTTCATCCAAATCATTTATATAAGTTGTAAACAGTTGAGGTCCCAGCACTGATCCCTGTGGCACACCACTCATTACATCTTGCCAACCTGAAAAAGGCCCATTTATGCCTACTGTCTGCTTCCTGTTAGCCAGCCTATCCATGCCAATATGTTAATGCCTATACCATGAGCTTTGAAAATGTTAGAAGCTATTATTAAAGAAGCTAGAGCAGGACACTTGGATAAGTTCAAGGTAATCAGGCAGAGTCAACATGGTTTTGTGAAAAGGAAATCATGTTTAACCAACTTATTGGAGTTCATTGAGGAGGTAACATGTGCTGTGGATAAAGGGGAACTTGTGGATGTTCTGTACTTAGATTTCCAGAAGACATTTGATAAAGTGCCACATCAAAAAAAACATATTGCGGAAAATCAAAGCTCATGGTATAGGCAGTAACATATTGGCATGGATAGGGGATTGGCTGGCTAACAGGAAGCAGAGAGTAGGCATAAATGGGTCTTTTTCAGGTGGGCAAGATGTAATGAGTGATGTGCCACAAGGATCAGTGCTGGGGCCTCAACTGTTTACAATTTATATAAATGATTTGGATGAAGACATAGATGTGGATGGTTGCCAAATTTGCTGATGACACAAAGATAGGTTGGAAAGTAAGTTGTGAAGAGGACATAAAGAGGCTACAAAAAAAAGATAGGTTAAGTGAGTGGGCAAAGATCTGGCAAATGGAATAAAATGTAGGAAAATGTGAAATTGTCCATTTTGGCAGGAAGAATAAAAAAGAAGTATATTATCTAAATGGTGAGAGATTGCAGAGCTCTGAAATGCAGAGGGATCTGGGTGCCTAACTGTTTGAATCGCAAAACACTAGTATGCAGGTACAGCAAGTAATTAGGAAAGCTAATAGAATTTTATCATTTATTCCAAGGGGAATTGAATACAAAAGTAGGGAGGTTATGCTTCAGCGAGACCACATCTGAAGAACTGTGTACAGTATTGGTCACCATATTTAAGGAAGGATGTAAATGCGTTGAAGCAGTTCAGAGAAGGTTTACCAGGCTAATACCTGGATTGGCGGGTTATTTTTTGAGGAATGTTTGGACAGGCTAGGCTTGTACCCACTGGAGTTTAGAAGAGTAAGAGGCGAATTGATCGAAACATATAAGAACCTGAGGTTTCTTGACAGGGTGGATGTGGAGAGAATGTTTCTTCTTGTGGGAGAATCTAGAATTAGGGGTCACTGTTTAAAAATAAGGGGTCACACATTCAAAGTGGAGATGAGGCAAAATTTTTTCTTTCAGGGGGTCATGAGTCTTTGGAACTCTCTTCCTGAAAAGGTGGTGGAAACAGAGTGTTTGAATATTTTTAAGGCAGAGGTGGATAGATTCTTGGTAAGCAAGGGGGTGATAGGTTATTGGGGGGGGTGGGGTAGGCGGGATGCAGATTTGAGGTTACTATCAGATCAGCCATGATCTTATTAAATGGCAGAGCAGGCTCAACGGGCCGAATAGTCTACTCCTGCTCCTTGTTCATAGGTTCTTAAATTCCCATGGCCCTCTGGCAAAAGTGCAGAGGGTCAGTTGTTATGCCTGAGTGGCTAAATGGCCTCCTCCTATTCCTAGGTTTGCAAAACCTTGCTGAAACAAATTCACTGCTGTGTTGGCCTACATTAACAGTAATTACATTTCAAAAATATTTCATTGTTTGGAATGTCCTAAAAATATAAAGAAGGACTGGTAGATTAATTTCCAGATTGAAGCATTTTATTTATTGATGAATGAGCTCAAAAAGCTGAGGCTCGACGTTTCAGAAAAGCCTAGACTGAGTCGTGATTTCATTGAGGTTTTGTTTATAAGATGATTAAACAAATAGATTGTGGCTATGCAGACAAGTATGTTCCAACTAAATAGGTTAGAGAGAACCAGGAGACACAATTCAATTTATGTAATCCAGAACTAGTTTTGACTTTAGGAGATGGTGCTTTTCCCAGAGAATATTTGGGACCTGTGCACCAGGCTGACAGCTGGTGTGATGATCCCTGATTTACTGAATTCCTTCAAATACAATCTGAAATTCTTCCTCACTGAAGGGGTTATCACCCCAAACAACATGTAGGTGCATTAGTCATGGTTAGAGTGAACTCCTCGTTTATTTTTGATGATTAAGAGAGTCAAAGAGGAAAAAAAAAAGCAAAACACTGCGGATGCTGGGAATCCAAAACAAAAACAAAAATACCTGGAAAAACTCAACAGGTCTGGCAGCATCTGCGGAGAGGAACACAGTTAACGTTTCGAGTCCGAGGACCCTTCAAGGGTTTTTTTTCTTTTGTTTTTCTTTGCCTTTCCCAGGAGATGGTTTTGGGATGGAGTTGAAAGGATCAACCAGTCTTTACCTGTCCATCAATGTTCCTATGTCAGGGGTAGCATATATATAAATTATTTTTTTACATACCATCGAAGAATTATTTTAAGCTTTTGGTTTGAACCATACAGAATCCACTATCAACCATCTGTTGCTGTTTTCTGTTTTGCTTTGAGATAGCCTTGAAGCGAGGACCACTATACAGTGTATAGCTTGTTGATCTAGAATGCGTGTTAAGAATGATTTATCATTGTTTTTGGATGACTTAAAAGGTCCCGCGAGGTGTCATAGTGAAGTTCTGTCTCTGTGCTGTGAATAATATATTTGTTCATTATGGACACAGGAAGCTTTCCAGTGCAGATTACAGGCGCTCCAGGATCCTTTAAGTATGAATAATACTTACCGCGTGGAGCACGGCTCTACCTTTAAATCCAAACTTTTTGGAAAGTAGGAATACCCAGGCTCTTTATTTTTTTTTTCACGTATAATTATCGAAGGGGGAAGAGCGCAATGGGAACTTGTTTTCACCTTGGGCGCGTTTTTTTAAGTCGGCAAAGACAAATAATGATCACAATAATAAGCAAAGCACGCTGGGTGGAGCGGTCCCTTCCCTTTAAGGAGTTTCGACGGAAGTGGTGGCGAATGCAACCTGATACCCTGGTGAAATGCAGAGGTCCTGGAGGAGGAGGCTGAGTTTGCAGGGACACAGAGGAGGTGGGAAGCGGCTCGGAGCCCAGCGCAAAGCACCATGTGAGCTGTTGAACACCGCAATATTGGCGAGAGGACAGGGGCCGAGTTCACCCCGACACACGGATACCTCTAGATACACACACAAACTTTCTGTAACCCCCCTTCCCCAAACCTTTCAAACCAATGGAACCTATCACCAAGTGGTCGCCGAAACAAGTGGTGGAGTGGATTAAAGGTAAAAACTTTCAGCTGTTTGGAGCGGCTTCTTGACAACTACTTCCAGCGGGAAGTAACAGCGCTTTTCTCCTTTAGAACAATGTTCTTACATTTGACCATTCGGCGCTGTGTTTAAACTTGGCTGGATTCAAACAAAACTACTTTCTTAGCTTCGTTTAGATTTGATTTCGTTTCTTTTTCATTTTTGGTTCCCTGTCCTTAGTTTCCTATTCCAGTGTTATATGGTTTTGTTTATTTTTTTTGTCACAACCCTGGACGTTTTCTTAATGCTTTCTCCACAATCCTCCCTCCCACAAACTTAAATGTGCCCGCGTTCACTCCTGTTACTGGGGGAAATGTCCTAATGGGCGAGTAAACCTGCTCTCTGTGTACTTTTTGTTTATTTTTCTCCCAATCTGACGGGTGTTTTGACCGATGACTCACTTGGGATTCCCGTTTGCTGCCTCCGTGGTTACTTGGCCGCTGTTAGATTTCCAGGGGAATGTTGCCGGACTCAGTTTCAGCAGGCGGCCGCTGCTGCGACCAATGTTTTGTTTTCAAGCTGAAACCGTAGACAGTCCCCGCTGTCTATTTGCTTAAACATTATGGTATAACTCTCCAACTTCTGTGGGTGGACAAACTAATTTTGGGTTGAAAGGATCGAATTTAAACTTGCAAAATGCAGTGTAACGAATGTCACAGTAACTGTTCAGCATCGTCCAATTAACCTTGAAAGAAAAAATGTGAACTTTAAACAGTGGGCCACTTTTTTTTTTGGTTTTGAACCATATAGACAGGGAAGGACCTAGTTTAATCCCCATGCTGAGTCAGCTCACCTCGGGGTGGAGAGGAGGGGACCTCCGTTACAAGGGGTTGGGGAGTCAACCATGGCATCTACTGTTTACAGTAATCTAGTGACTCCTGGCGGAAAATGCAAATATCTGGACGCCCTGGGAGGATGGGATCAAACTTGTTAAAATGGTCTGACTGCTGAACAGTTCATTGACATTTGGGGCTTGCACGTGATCAGTGGCTATTTGGGTGAGATGAAGATTCCGTGGGAATAATTCTAGTTTTGGGTGACGGAAGAAACCTTTCTTCCAATATGCTGCCTAACAACTGGAGTACAGGGTGACAGTAGAAAAAGTGGGGCCAGCCAAGATGTCTTTTTGCGTGTTCTCACCTCTGGCACCATGACATTTGAAAGCATATGACTTGCGTTTAGATTGCTGCTGATCATAAAAACATGTTAATAGTTCTTTTGTTAATTAAATAATATGTCTACTGTCCTATCCCCACTTGCTTTGATGTCCAGTTGTGAAAATGTACCATTAAGCACTAACCTTAGACTGTTCCTACTGAAAATATAAGCTTAT
Source organism: Cetorhinus maximus (assembly GCF_964194155.1). NCBI lineage: Eukaryota > Metazoa > Chordata > Chondrichthyes > Lamniformes > Cetorhinidae > Cetorhinus > Cetorhinus maximus. Next base: position 46,034,571 of record NC_135892.1, on the reverse strand, counting down.
GCGTCACTTGGCATTTGGAACTTTGGTCTCTTTGGGTCAGCTCATTGTGTTAATTTTTTTTCCTATTAATTCCCTTCTTCATCGGCTGTGTAGTTTAGAAAGAGAGTCAATATTGAGGACTGCAACAAATTATAGAATTGGCAAATGAAATTCAATACAGTTAAATGAAAGCAAAATACTGCGGATGCTGGAAATCTGAAACAAAAACAAAAATAATAGTTCTGAAGAAGAGTCTCGGGCTCGAAACGTTAACTGTCTTCCTCTCCGCAGATGCTGTCAGACCTGCTGAGTTTTTCCAGCTGTTTTTGTTTCAATACAGTTAAATGTGAGTGTGCATTTTGGTAGGAAGAATAGGGAGGTCACATTACTTGACAAGTGCAAGTCTGAGTGAGGTAGAGTAACAAAGGGATCTCAGAGTACAACTACACCAATCACTAAAAGTTATGCCATGGATTAACAAGGCATAAAGCAAACCAAACCCTCGGCTTTTATTTCTAGAGGGATAGAATTGAAAAGTAGGGAAGTTGTTCTAAACCCGCATTGAACCTTTGAGTATTGCATGCAGTCCTGGTCACCATATCATAAAAGGCATATAGAGGCACTGAGAAGGTGCAGAGAATTTACAAGGATGATATCAGAATTGCATGGGTATACACATCAGGAAAGGAAAGGATTGACAGAGTGGGTCACCTTTCTCTTCGGATGGGGGGGGTGGAAAGTTGAGGGATGACCTAATCAAGGTTTTTAAAATGATGTAAGGTTTTGATAAGGTGGCTACAGAGAGAATGTTTCCTCTTGTGGGGAAAAGCATAACCTAACTAGAGACCATCAATATAAGATAGTCACCAAGAAATCCAATAAGGGATTCAGAAGAAACTTCTTTACCCAAAGGGTGATAAGAATGTAGAACTTGCTACCACAGGTAATGGTTGAAGCGCATGGTAAAGATGCATTTAAGGGGAAGCTACACAAGCATGCGAAGGAATAAAAACAAAGTGCTGGAAATACTCAGCAAAGCAGGCAGCAAATGAGGAGAGAAACAGATAATAATTCAGGTCGATGACTCTTCATTTCATGTTCTTATCAATGGTCATCAGCCTGAAACATTAATTCTGTTTCTCTCCACAAATGCTGCCTGACCTGAACATTTCCAACATTTTCTGATTTCAGATTTTCAGCACATGCAGTATTTTGTTTTTGCAAGCATTTGAGAGAGAAAGGAATAGGAGGTGAGATTAGTCGTCTCAATTTCTCTGCTCCTCTCACCCATTCTAATCTGTCTCTCTCTGAACTTACTGCACTCCGTTCTCTCAGGTCCAACCCCAACATTGTCATCAAACCCGCTGACAAGGGTGGTGCTGTTGTTGTCTGGCGCACTGACCTCTACCTCGTGGAGGCTGAGCGTCAACTCGCAGACACTTCCTCCTACCTCTCCCTGGACCATGACCCCACCACTGAACATCAAGCCATTGTTTCCAGGACTGTCACTGACCTCATCTCCTCTGGAGATCTTCCTCCCACAGCTTCCAACCTGATGGATCATGTCAGCCTGTTCCTGCCCCATGGAGCTCATTTCTCGTTATCTTGACTCCCTTCTCTCTCCCCTTGTCCAGTCACTTCCCACCTACATCCGTGATTCCTCTGACACCTTACGTCACATCAACAATTTCCAGTTCCCTGGCCCCAACCGCTTCCTCTTCACCATGGACGTCCAATCCCTCTACACCTCCATCCCCCACCAGGCTGGTCTGAGGGCCCTTAGCTTCTTCCTTGAACAGAGGCCTGAACAATCCCCATCCAACACCACTCTCCTCTGTCTGGCTGAACTTGTTCTGACACTGAACAATTTCTCCTTTAACTCCTCTCACTTCCTCCAAATAAAAGGTATGGCTATGGATACCCACATGGGGCCCCAGTTATGCCTGTCTCTTTATGGGGTATGTGGAACATTCCTTGTTCCAGTCCTACTCCGGCCCCCTCCCACAACTCTTTCTCCGGAACATTGATGATTACTTCGGTGCTGCTTCATGCTCTCGTCGGGACCTGGAAAAATTTATTAATTTTGCTTCCAATCTCCACCCCTCCATCATTTTCACATGGTCCATCACTGACACTTCCCTTCCCTTCCTTGACCTCTCTGTTTCAATTTCTGGTGATAGACCGTCCACCAATATCCATTACAAGCCTACTGACTCCCACAGCTACCTCGACTACAGCTCCTCACACCCCGCTTCCTGTAAGGACTCCATCCCATTCTCTCGGTTCCTTCGCCTCCATTGCATCTGTTCTGATGATGCTCCCTTCAAAAACAGTTCCTCTGACATGTCCTCCTTCTTCCTTAACCGAGGTTTTCCACCCACGGTCGTTGACAGGGCCCTCAACCGTGTCCGGCCCATCTCCTGTGCATCCACCCTCAAGCCTTCTCCTCCCTCCCAGAAACATGATAGGGTCCCCCTTGTCCTCACTTATCACCCCACCAGCCTCCGCATTCAAAGGATCATCCTCCGCCATTTCCGCCAACTCCAGCATGATGCCACCACCAAACACATCTTCCCTTCACCCCCCCGGCGGCATTCCGTAGGGATCGTTTCCTCCGGGACACCCTGGTCCACTCCTCCATCACCCCTTACTCCTCAACCCCCACCTATGGCACCTCCCCATGCCCACGCAAAAGATGCAACACCAGCCCCTTCACTTCCTCTCTCCTCACCGTCCAAGGGCCCAAACACTCCTTTCAAGTGAAGCAGCATTTCACTTACATATCCCCTAACTTAGTCTACTACATTCATTGCTCCCAATGCGGTTTCCTCTACATTGGAGAGACCAAACGTAAACTGGGCGACCGCTTTGCAGAACACCTGTGGTCTGTCCGCAAGAAAGGCCCAAACCTCCCTGTCGCTTGCCATTTTAACACTCCACCCTGCTCTCTTGCCCACATGTCTGTCCTTGGCTTGCTACATTGTTCCAGTGAAGCCCGACGCAAACTGGAGGAACAGCACCTCATCTTCCGACTAGGCACTTTACAGCCTTCCGGGCTGAATATTGAATTCAAAAACTTTAGATCTTGAACTCCCTCATCCATCCCCACCCCCTTTCCGTTTCTTCCCCCTCACTTTTGTTTTTTCCAATAATTTATATAGATTTTTCTTTTCCCACCTATTTCCATTATTTTTAAATTTAATGCCCTAACGTTAGTCTTTCCACCCCACCCCCACTAGAGCTGTACCTTGCGTGTCCTGCCATCCATTCTTAATTAGCACATTCGTTTAGATAATATCACCACCTTCAACACCTCTTTGTTCCTTTGTCTGTGACATCTTTTGATTATCTTCTCCTATCACTGCTTGCTTGACCCTACAAACGCCCCCCCCCCCCCCCACCCACCCCCCCACCACCACTTCTCTCCCCCCACCCCACCACCTTAAACCAGCTTATAATTCCCTCTCCTAACATTACTCAGTTCTGTTGAAGGGTCATGAGGACTTGAAACGTCAACTCTTTTCTTCTCCGCCGATGCTGCCAGTCCTGCTGAGTTTTTCCAGGTAATTCTGTTTTTGCTGTGGAGGTGGCAATAGTAGATTTAAATGAGGAGAAGTGGGAGTAGTGGGCATGAGTGGAGCATAAAAGTCAGTATGAAAAGGTTGGGTATACAGCACAGAAACAGGCTGTCATTTGTAATCTTGTTTATTTTGCTTTATAGTCAGGTTCTCCTATGTAAATAATATAAACAGCTTAGATTTTAGCAAAGGGTACTTCAATTTTTCTAGCAGCCAAAATGAAGATGTTTTTCTATGCCTTAAGGAGTCTACAGTCTACCACTGATGATTTGCACTATTGAAAGATAATGAAGATTACATGGAAACCACTTGTACAAATCCAGACTCAATCTTATGGGTTTCATTTTTTTTAAAGAAATCTGTAGGGATAAATTCTTCATTGCATACCTTGTAATTCACCCCTATTATTGGCTTAGCTCAACTTGCTGAGAAGAGGACCCAGAGAAAACAGAGGCCAGTGAATCATGCAACTTCTCAGCCCACTGTCTTCCTCTGCAGCAAATGTGGTGAAAACTGCCATGCTAGATTGCGGTACCTGAGCTACACCAGGTGATGCTGAACACAGAGTTGACCTTCACACTGTTAACCATCATATTACGAGATGGAAGGCTGCCAAGACCCCCATTTTTGGCCCCATTTCATATAGGTACTTGCTTCTTGGCAGTTCCCCTATAACTATATTGCTAGAGTGCAGTAGTATTCTGCTTAAAAAGCTCTCTTAATTCCAGAATTAACCTGTGGAAATGCTAAAAAAGAATGTCTGTAATATCCATATGCAGGCCAAGCTGACAATTTCGTTATTCACTGTTGATCTAATTAGCCAAGAAAAGATGATGTCCAATCATTTCCTTGTGGTGATGAGATCCATAATATTACGTGAAACTGGATTCGGACTAGAATTCGGGGACTTGTAATGCAAAAAGATCCAGTTGCTGACATTAATTAGGACTTGCCAAAGTTTGTCATAGATGTGGACCTATTTACACCTTTTTTAAATTTTAGGATGAATTCTCACTCATGGTGCAAGGTCTGAGTCCTGGGCATTGAGGTACCTCTAATGGTTTAATCACCCTGTGTCAGTATCCATCTGCAATGTGTTTGTTTGCCATTGGAGCTTTCTCAGACTAAAGCCCCAGGATGTGCCATTAATGATCAGACCAATGTGAAATTTTCTACTTGCCACATTTGCCATTTTTATGCCTTCTGAGTCTCTCCATAGTAAAATTATCGATACGGTGCCAAATTAGGACTATTTATTGCGCTGGAATTATGCCCAAATAGCAAGCGCACACACACTTATGCCTGGATTTGAATTAAAAACGCGGTGTTGAAAAAGTCAGTGTCCATCCCAGTCCAGTTTCCACTTTGTTGTTTTTTGAAGTCTTTGCCAATTAACTGTGTTACATTCATAGGCAAAGTCCAAAATTTGAAATTGAACTTCAGGTGCTTAGACTCTTGAGAAATTGGATCAAAAACCTAAAATAATACTGAACATCATCTGACAAGATACAGCAGTGCTTACTCCCATTTTTTTTTGTTTCTGACTGTGGGCAGCCTTGTCTGTGCAAACTGGCAATGACTCCCTGCATATATTCTTGAAGCAGTTTGTGATATTAATGTAATTATACTACTTTGGCTACTACTTGCTTGTTTCAAATATTAACTTTTGTAGTTGGTGAATAAAACACAGAAGTAACTTGACCATCAATGAGGCTCTCCTTTATAAAAGTAAACCAGCTTTGATTCATATGCACCATTACACTTTAGTGTTACTCCAACATTTTTAATTTTTAGCTTATGTTTGAAGTTGGTTTGAGAGGGAAAGGATAAAAAAGACATGAGTTGAAGACAACTGTCTGTTGAACTTCAATGAACTAGAGTAATGTCTGGTGGACACCGCTCTCCTCCGTCTGGCTGAACTTGTTCTCTCACTGAACAATTTCTCCTTAAACTCATCTCACTTCCTCCAAATAAAAGGTGTGGCTATGGGTAACAGCATGGGCCCCAATTTTACCTGTCTCTTTATGGGGTATGTGGAACATTCCTTGTTTCAGTCCTACTCAGGCACCCTCCCACAACTTTTTCTCTGGTACATTGATGCCACTTCATGCTCTCGTCTGGACCTGGAAAAATGTATTAATTTTGCTTCCAATTTCCACCCCTCCATCATTTTCACATGGTCCATCACTGACACTTCCCTTCCCTTCCTTGACCTCTCTGTCTCAATTTCTGGTGATAGACTGTCCACCAATATCCATTACAAGCCTACTGACTCCCACAGCTACCTCGACTACAGCTCATCACACCCTGCTTCCTGTAAGGACTCCAGCCCATTCTCTCAGTTCCTTTGCCTCTGTCGCATCTTTTCTGATGATGCCACTTTCCAAAACACTTCTTCTGACACGTCTTCCTTAACCGAGGTTTTCCACCCACTGTGGTTGACAGGGCCCTCAACCATGTCCGGCCCATCTCCCATGCATCCGCACTCACACCTTCCTCTCCCTCCCAGAACCATGATAGGGTCCCCCTTGTCCTCACTTATCACCCCACCAGCCTCCGCATTCAAAGGATCATCTTCCGCCAACTCCAGCATAATGCCACCACCAAACACATCTTCCCTCCACCCCCCTGTCGGCATTCTGTAGGGATTGTTCCCTCCGGGACACCGTGGTCCACTCCTCCATCACCCCGTACACTTCAACCCCCTCCCACGGCTCCTTCCCATGCCACCGCAGAAGGTGCAACACCAGTCCCTTTACTCCCCCCATCCCTCCCCCCTCCTCACCATCCAAGGGCCCAAACACTCCTTTCAAGTGAAGCAGCATTTCACTTGCATTTCCCTCAATTTAGTCTACTGCATTTGCTGCTCCCAATGCGGTCTCCTCTACATTGGAGAGACCAAACGCAGACTGGGTGACCGCTTTGCGGAACACCTTTGGTCTGTCCGCAAGTTTGACCCAGACCTCCCTGTCGCTTGCCATTTCAACACACCACCCTGCTCTCATGCCCACATGTCCATCCTTGGCCTGCTGCAATGTTCCAGTGAAGCTCAACACAAACTGGAGGAACAGCACCTCATCTTCCGACGAGGCACTTTACAGCCTTCCGGACTGAATATTGAGTTCAACAACTTTAAATCATGAACTCTCTCCTCCATCCCCACCCCTTTTCCGATCCCCCTTTTTTCTAATAATTTATATATTTTTAAAATATCTTTCTTTTCCCACCTATTTCTATTATTATTTTTAAATGTATTTCCATCCATTGTTTTATCTCTACCTTTTAGCCTATTTCGATCCCATCCCCCCACCCCACCCCCACTAGGGCTATCTGTCACTTGATCGTCCTGCTTTCCACCCTAATGTCATCATTAGCACATCCTTTAGCTAATATCACCACTGTCAACACCCCTTTGTCCTTTTGTCTATGACATCTTTGGCAATCTCTTCCTTGCCTCCACCTATCACTGGCCCTATATCCAGCTCCACCTGTCCCACTCCCCTCAACCAGTTTATATTTCACCTCATTTCTATTTTTCTTTAGTCCTGATGAAGATTACGGACTCGAAACGTAAACTCTGTCTTCCTCTCCACAGACGCTGTCAGACCTGCTGAATTTTTCCAGCTATTTTTGTTTTTGATTTCCAGCATCCACAGTATTTATCTTTTATCTTAATCTCTGGTGGAGATCAGCACCTCCAGGTGAGGCTGGTGGCTTAGAATCAGTGCAAGAATGAATGTACCTTGGTCACTATAACTGCAGAATGTATGTGATTTGAGTTATTAATAAACTCTGCTTTTAATTTCTAATTTTTCCATTTTCAATGCTCAGTGTGCCTTATGACCGCTAATTACCAGGGCAGCTATATTTTGTTTTAAAATCAAATTTTTGATAAGTGATCTCTTGCTGAAAATAACCATGCTTAGAATTGCCTGAAATTTCAACTGTGCACCCATCAATAATAAATTGTCACCATTAATGCTTATTTCTTGAGCCACATAATTGATATTCTATGACATTTCACTTCTCAAAAAGGAACAGAATAAACAGTCCAGGAATTTCTTACTGGGAAAAAGCAAAAACTCTTTTATAATTTTGAAATCTCAAGTTAATACATAATGCCTAATTTTGTGTTTGAATTTTTAACTGACTCATTTCAAGCCTGCTACATAAGCATGATTTTATCTAAATGCACAACACTGTTTATAAACTATCTTCAGTATCCTGCCTGGAATATTCTACCCCAAAAGGCTGCATGTAGTTGCTGCATCAATTGAAAATTTCAAATCTGATACGGACAGCTTTTTATAAAGTAAAAGTAGCAAGGGATATGCAATTGAGGTACAGATTGGTCATGATCTGATTGGCTGAACAGGCTCTAGGGGCAGAATGGCCTTCTCTTTCTATGCCTGAATCTTACCAGAGAGTTTGTCCAATCTCAAACTGTCTGTGCTTTACTAAATTTAAGTTTATGCATGTGCTAAGCAGGTATTTTACTACCTGTTGGTTCTTCGACCAACTCTTAGATCAGGGTTAAGTATAAATATTGAATGATGGTGTTCATGTTCTGTTGGAATGGCACAAATTGAAAAACACATTGTGTTGTCCTTGCTCCCGCTCTTTGACAGTGTCATTTCTTTATGATGTAGAAATAACTGCTTGAAATTGGCAAGTAGAAGAAAGAGTTCCTTTGGCGGGGGGAATTTAAGATTTATTTTGGCAGGGCACTGAATCAAACCATTAATTTAATACGCACGCCTCTCCCAGGTTTTGCAATGGGAAAAGAAATCCCGTTCTTGTCTGTCCTAGAACTTTGGGAAAGTACGGCTCCGTTAAGTTTTTTGTTTCAAGACTTTGATCTTCAGTTCAGTGTTACAGACTATAAATACTGAGATCAGAATTGACTGCATGGAAACTGTATGAAGCTAGGTTACGAGGGAGGATTGAACATTGGGCTCCTTGTTCTTTGGAGAACAGGAGACTTTGAGCTGACTCAACTGAAGTTTAAATTGTTTTCATATTGGTCTCAGAGGAATGTTTGAGCAGATGGCTCTCAACGCATGGAACTGTCATTGTGCAGCTGACAGCAACCCTAGTAAATTTGCCAGATTTGCCAAGACTGGCTGTTGTGAAGTCCAAAACATGGGGAGTAAGTCTCATGTCACCTTTAAATTAATTCTGGAGATGTGGATGCCACTGGCAAGGCCAGCATTCATTACCCATCTCCACTTGTCTTTGAGAAGGTCTTCAGGAACTGCTACAGTCCATATCGTGTTTATTTCTCTTTCTTTTGTAGCTGCTTGATATAATGGAGTGACTTTCTGGTGTGGAACTGATTAAGTGCCACACGTTTTTTATCCCTCAAAGGGTTGATTGAACCACTTTAGTTTTCATGATGGTTCAATAGCTTCATGGCCAATTTTACTGATACCAGCTTTTTATTTTAGGTTTATCTAGTGTATTTTTTTAAAAACTAAATTTAAATTCACAAGTTGTTGTGGAATTTAAGCTTGTTCCCCTGGAATACTGGCCCAGTAAAATAAACACTCTGCTCCTGTAACATTGTTAAAGGAGCTGATGATTCTGTAGGGAGTTCACTAAGTCAGTACAGGGCAATAATTCCAACATCTGGGTGCAAATGTTCCGAATTAGGATGTTGGTTTGAAGGGAAGGGATGCAATTTATTCATCCAAAGGATGGTGACCTCTGGAATATGATTTTGGAAAGGCTAATGCAGCAAATCATATATTTGGATGCAGGAGGCAAGTGGGTGTGTTTCCAGAGACTGGGATTGTTTGACCTAATTATCTGTTGAGGGAAGCTCTTGTGTACCTGAAAAAAAAAGCAATCTCCACCTTATCCAATGCTTGTATCTGTGTTTGTGACATGGATACCAGAAGTGAATACAACACTCCAAATGTGGTCTGGCCAGTACATTGTTAAGCCTTGTATAAAGCACGAGGACTGTCCCATAGCCATTTTTAACATTTGTATGGGTAATGTGCTAGTGCTGCCAGCTTCAGATGTGTGAATCTTGTATAGGCAGTGACATTCTCGTAGCAAACTTGCTAGGGCCAGTTGGTGGCAACACTCATTAAAGGGTCTTCCTGGTTGCTGGCCTTTGTGAATGTGGCAAATTTACTTTTGATTTGCTGCTGACCGCAAAATCATGTGTTGGGAAGTGGCAGCTTAAAATGGCTGTTGTCTAGAAATTCTCAAACTGAATCCATTCCTCTTATTGAATTCCTCCCTGTGTTACAGTTTTCATTGGTGTATACCTATGCTTTTTTTTTTGTCCAGTGTGCTGTACTATACATGTTGCATTACCAATCCAAAGTAAAATTGAAAACTGTCAACCCATCTCTCAAACCCTTTCTCCAAAATAATTGAGCTGCCTTTAAAGCACATTTATACTGTTGAGCTCAATAATCACAACCCAGTAAACAGAAACCTAGTCAGAGTACAAGCCACTGTCTACACTTCAGACCACCAATATGTACATCACAGCATACCATTAAAGCATTTTGCATTCTTATTGGCTCATTTTCAGAATGCAGTGGACAGCAGTCTGTATTGAATGAACATTATGTCTAATCACTGAACGAATTATGTTTTTTTTAAAAAAGCAGACTTATATTCATGTAGCGTTTTTCGTGACCACCAACATCTCAAAGCACTTTACAGTTGGAGTACGACTGAAGTGTAATTGCAGTTGTAATGTACGAAAAATGCAGCCAATTTGTGCACAGCAACTCCCAGAGACAGCAATGTGATAATGATCAGATAATCTGTTTTTGTGATGTTGATTGAGGGATAAATATTGGTCAGGACACTGAGGATAACTCCTTTGCCCTCCTTCAAGATATTGCCATGGAATCTTTTACACCCACCTGAGCAGGCAGATGGGACCTTGGTTTAATATCTCATCAGAAAAACAGCACACTCAACAGTGCAGCACTCCCTCAGTACTGCACTCGAGTTGATGTGGATTTTTGTGCTCGAGCCTGGAGTAGGATCTGAATGCGAAACCTTATGACTCGGGTGAGTGCTACCAACTGAACCGCAACTGTAACTTGCATTGGAATTTAATCTGTCAGCTGTTAACAGTTGAATGGTGCAAACCTGTATTAAACACTTATTACTTGAAACCACTGAATTTGTTTTCTAACTGGATATTAAGATGTTTTTAGGGTCATTTGTCAAAAGCAGTTTGTAACAGCCTCACACCATAAAATGCCAGAATCAATCAGTCTCTCCTGAGCTAATGGAGTTTAGTTGAGCTTAATTGATGTGTTATAATTGACTTGCTGAATGAAGGAGGAAAGGAAATCTGCCAATTTCTGCTCCTGATGGTGAGCCACTAACTAGCGTTAAAAGTATATGCCTTGAATGAAGGTAGAATTGAAATTGTTTTACATGCTCCACAGTCAAATAGCCTGGTACTGTTAACAGTCCAGGCTTGCACATTAACAGTGTCCTGTGGGGGAAAGCACAGGGTTGTGTTTTGTGATAAGATTCTACAGGCACCAATGTGAGTCAGGAAGATAAATGAGAAGGGAATAAAAATTACACACAGTGGAACTTGGGTGATCCACTATAATGGAGGGAGCCCCATGGGTACTACATACTGCCAGACAGACCACCCGGCATTGAACCAAGCCACGGCAGTGATAACGGCAAATCCTTCCAACTGAACCTTGCAAAGTCCTCCTTAACAACATTTGGGGACTTGTGCCAAAGTTGGGAGAGCTAGTTAGTTGAGCAAGTTGGGAGAGCTAGTTAGTTGAGCAAGTTGGGAGAGCTAGTTAGTTGAGCAAGTGGGGAGAGCTAGTTAGTTGAGCAACAGCCTGACTTTGTCTGTAAGGTAGGATTTGGTGAGTGTGACTCTGTCCCAGACTCATCCATCACCATTCCTGGCTATGACCTTAACCACCAGCTGGAAAGATCCACAAGAGGGGAGTGGCAAAGTGGCATACATTTGGGAGGGAATTGCCCTGAATATTGATTCCAGAGCCCATGAAGTCTCATGATCCTCCTTCATATTGAACACCATTTGGAAGAAGCACTAACTAAGGGTAGCAAGGGCAGAGGATGTACTTGAGGTGAGGCTTCAATGTCCATCACCAAGAGTGACTTGGTAGCACCACTACTGACTGAACTGGCTGAGTCCTCCAGAAAATATATGCCAGTTTGCCTGCGATGGGTGGTAAGGGAAACAACAAGGAAAAACCTATGAAACCTCACTTGCCAATCTACCTGCCACGGATGCATCTATCCAAGGCAGTATTGGTAGGAGTGAGCACCTCACAGCCCTTTTGAAGACAACATCCTGTCTTCATATTGAGGATACCCTCCTGTGTGTTGCATGGCACTACCACTATGCTAGATGGGATAGATTCAGAACAGATCTAGCAGCTCAAAACAACTGGGCATCTATGAAGCGGTGTGGACCACTAGCAGCAGCAAAATTGTATAGAACCACAATCTGTAACCTCATGGCCTTGTACAACTCCCACTCTAACATCAAGCAGGGGATTGACACTAGGTTCAATGAATAGTGCAGGAGAGCAGGCCAGGATCAGCACCAGGCACACCTAAAAATGAGGTGTCAACCTGTTAAACCTGCAACGCAGGATTACAGGTGTGCTAAACAGCAGAAGCAGCATTCGGTAGACAGAGCTAAGAGATCCCACAACCACAGATCAGACCTAAGCTCTGCAGTCCTGCTACATCCAGTTGTGAACCATTAAACATCTAACCAGAGGAGGAGGCTCCACAAATATCCCCATCCTCAATGATTTGGGGAGCCCAATACACCAGTGCATAAGATAAGGCTGAAGCATTTGCATCTGTCCTCAGTCAGAACTGCTGAGTGGATGATCTATCTCGGCCTCCTTTGGAGGTCCCCAGCATCACAGATGGCAGTGTTCAGCCAGTTTGATTCACTTCCCATGATATCAAGAAATGCTGAAGGTGCTTGATGCAACAAAGCTCATAAGCCCTGACAGCATCCTAGCAGTATCACTGAAGACTTGTGCTCCAGAACTAGCTGCACCCCTAACCAAGCTGATCCAGTACAGCTACATATTCTAACCGAAAATGTGGAAAATTGTCCACGCATGTCCTGTGCACAAAAAGCAAGACAAATCCAATCTAACCAGTTCCTGCCCCAACAGTCTACTCTCAATCATCAGCAAAGTGATTGAGGGTGTCGTTGATGGTGCTATCAAGAGACACTTAACACAGCAATAACCTGCTCACTAATGCTCAGTTTGGGTTCCACCAAGACCACTCTGCTCCTGGCCAACACTAATAAGAGCTGAATTCCAGAAGTAGGGTGAGAGTAACTGCCTTTGACATCAAGGCAGCATTTGACTGAGTGTGCTAGGAGCCCTAGAAAATCTGGAGTGAATGGGAGTCAATGGGCAAACTCTTTGCTGGTTGGAGTAATACCTAGCACAAAGGAAGATGGTTGTGTTTGTGGGAGGTCAATCATCTCAGCTCCAGGGCATCATTCCAGGTGTTCTTCAGGGTAGTGTCCGAGGTTCAACCATCTTCAGCTGCTTCATCAATGCCTTCCCTCCATCATAAGGTCAGAACGGGGCATGTTTGTTGATGATTGCACAATATTCAGCATCATTCACGACTCTTCGCATACTGAAGCGGTCTTTGTCCACATGCAGCAAGACCTGGACATCATTCAATTTTGGGCTGATGTGTTGTTCAAATATTGCTTGCCACTTGAGTGACAGGCAATGACTATCTCCAACAAGAGACAATCTAATCATCTTTTGACATTCAACAGCATTAACATTGCTGAATCCCCCACCATTAATATCCTAGCTATTACCATTGACCAAAACTGGACCAGCCATATAAGTACTGTTGCTATAAGTACTGTTGCTATAAGTATAGCTCGGAAGTTCAGAACTCTGAGGCATGTAATTCTCTCCTCCTGACTCCTCTAAAGCCTGTTCACCATCTACAAGGCACAAGTTGGGAGTGTGTTGGAATACTCTCCACTTGCCTGGATGAATGCAGCTCCAACAGCACACAAGAAACTCAGCACCATCCAAGACAAAGCAGCCCACTCGATCACCCCATCCATCTCCTTTATACATTGACACCCACCACCACAATTGCACAGTGACAGCAGTGTGTACCATTTACATGATGCACTGAAGCAAATCATGTAGCCTCCTTCAACAGCAACTTCCAAACCCATGACCTTTACCATCTAGGAGGACAAGGGTAGCAGACACATGGGAACAGCACCTGCAAGTTCCCCTCCACACCATGTCCCTTCCTGACTTAGAACTATATTGCCATTCGTTCACAATTATTGGGTCAAAAACCTGGATCTCCCTTCCTCATAGCACTCTAGGTTACCCATACCAGACAGACTGCAGCAGTTCAAGACGCTGGCTGACTACCACCTTCTCCAGGGCAGTTAGAGATGGATAGCAAATGTTGGGCTTGCCAGCAATGCTCATGTCCCATGAAAGAATGAGAAAAAAACTAAACTCCCATTACCTGCAGGTTTTGTAGCTTCTTTCTGCTTTTTAAATGATTTTGAAAAAAATAATCCAGCTTGTTGTTTTCATGCCTTATTTTTTCCCCACTGAATTAGACCTTGACTCCCAAAAAATATTAGAACTATTTTACACCCCCCGCCCATACCACCTCTTCTGCCCCAGCTGTTAACGAACAATGTTGTCTGTGGAAAGTCGCTGTGACGGAGATATGAAATTAAATTTACAAAATCTTTCAACGAGGTTTTAAATTTCTGTTCTTTTCTGAGCTAAGCAATACATCCCTGCTGATCATGGGCAGGTGATCTCTCCAAATCCACACTTTCTGGAACAGTTTGTAACTTGTTTTCTCTCAGACTCTGGTGAGAGTATTTATTTTCTGTTGGGTAATGTGAACTTTCTTTTCTATTTGGCTTTAATAAACAGTTTCCACAGCATGAGCCTTTGACCCACCCCATTTTAAAATGGGAAAACTATATTTGAGTACAAGTGTTAGTGAACTAGTAATGATCTCTGAGTAAGGAGGACGGTGTGTTGTGAAATCGAAGCTGGTTAAAACCTATTTCAGATTGTGATGAGGATCCAATATGCATTTACAGGCATCAGGGAGTTTTTTGTAGAGTCAGAACCACATACCCATTTCTTTCCCTCACACTTTGTCAGGATCCAATCTTGGGGAAGTTTATGTTCAGCAGTAACCAGTTTTGGTAGTTTACTCGGCCTTTTCTCTCCGACACTGCCCGTTCCCCCCTCACTTAATTTTAGCATTAAATTAAAAATCAAAATACAATGCATACTAATTGTGTACTGATGGTGCCCTTTCACGCTACTTATTCCAACAGACATATTTAACTGTTTTAAGAACAAATCTCATCAGCTGACAAAGTAAACCAGGCCATCTGTTCTTAATCCCCTGCCAAGTTATGCACCTTAATGCTAGGAGGTGCAGGCTTGGTTGACTCCTTTCCAGTAAAACACATTTTGGACTTAAAGCCATGTTCAGTCGTTGCTCTATACTAGCACTTTAACCTTCTGTTGAATGTTCATCCACAGTTCCATTGTGATTCATTTTCTACACCATTTGAATATTGTGTTAAACTTATTTTGGAAAGTAAGAGCTGGCAAATGAGTAAAACCACTGGAGGTGGGGTGGGAGCAGAAAGAGGGGCAAGGCTTCAATTAGGTTAGTTTAATGACTTATTTATAAATAATTCTTTGGCAATAAGGCAGTTTTTAAAGCTATTGATGAGGTCAATTAGGAGTTAGATTAGGAACCTGTCTTGTGCTTTTACATTCATTCATTTGCAGCAACAGGAATCAAAATGCATCTCTCTTTTGGCATACGTATAGATTGCACCTCATTCTTGAATCTTTTCCTCAGGGTGCTTCCTCACTTAGGATTTGCTTTCAAAACAGAGAAAAGCAATACTGTTTGTAGGCTACAGTCAATGGCATAATCCTTTGCCTGTATGTGAAGCTGTAACACCTGTGAGACTGCAAGAGGGTTATCATAATAAATGTGGTTCTCTGACAAGTGGCACAATTCACAACTATCGATGACCTGATCTCTCCAAAGGCATCTTCTGTGGGTTTCTGTGATATATTAAATTGGGGCACTGAAAATTTACTTGACTTGGACATCCAGACCTGTAGAACAAGCTCCATCAATTTTCAGGCTTGCTTGTGTTCATAAAAGTTAAAGAAAACTTCATCCATTAAAGTTATCTGATTTTTGCGCGACTATAATAGAAACCATTCACTGTACTGTTTATACAATCTAATTTATATATTTTTCTCCTGCAACATTTTGATGGATTGTATTCATTGGGATACAAAAAGTCAGCATCCTCACTGCATGGTACCTAAAGAGGATGGGATCATGAAGCCTGCTACAATCCCCAGGTACAGTCCGCTACTCTCACTTTGCAGCTTAGAATATCTAGTCCCACCATGTGTACAACCACTGACAATACACCAGATTTCTCTAGGAGATGGGAACATGGGAACTCCTGGCATTAAGAATTTCTACCTCTGGTCCTGCATTAATGGCATTTTTTAGAGCAAAAGATTGCTGCACCTCTAATAAGCCAATGGAGAAGCTTCTTCGTTAGGAGAAATCTCTCACTATCAGCTGATTTAAGACACCTTGATTCGCCTTGCGGATTTTAGATATCCTTGAGTCACTGGAGCTGATTGTAATGAAAAAGTTATAGATATAGTCACTGTTCTGTGTGACTGTAGCCAAAAGTCCAAAGCATAAAATTGAACATCAAGAGATGAGTTTTGCTCCCATACTGCTTTATCCTTATCTGAACATCAGGAGTGCTGATGGAGGCAGTCCTTGTGCAGACAAGTCTGAGGTGCTTCAACCATCGTTTCCATGAGATGTTGCTCAATGGCTGTCTACCTGGGACTTATAAACTTTCTTTTTGCCTAGTCTAGAGGAACTTGGACCAATGTACCTCGGACAAGTTAAATCAGTGCAGATCAAAATCCTGTTAGATATTAACTCAACTATTCACTGCTGACGCCAGCTGAGTACTGGGGTGAAGTTTGACTTCAATTTTAATGTTTTTAAGATATATATGCTTCCCCACACAAAAGCATGTATCCAATGGAGAAGTTCATATAGAGATGGTTAGTGTACATACATTAAAACATTCCTTCCTGCTTTCTAAATTTTGCTTTGCTCTCTGTCACCATACTTTGGCTGAGAGACTAGCAAAGCAGCTGGTTCCCGGGTCCCGGCAAGGTATCCAAGATCTGTCATGTACAGATGCTACTCCCTCCATGAAGCTAACCGACTTGGAGATTTCCTACTGGTGGCTTGGCTGTGATCAAAACTTTGCTTGTGGAGAATGCAAATTTGTACTACTATTCTACTACACTGCATGTTGGAACACCAATATTGGGACTTATACAAATAGACTAAGATTAAGTAAGAACTGTAATTTTCATTTGTGTGAGCAGATTACACAAGGCAAGCATGTAAAGACATGACTTTATTTTTAAAAAAATGTTTGTGCACTAAACTTCTTATTAACCTATGTTCTAGTAGAAAATGAATCTTGGCTACCCTATTTTTTTAAACTAAATGTGAGAACAAACCCTTTGCAACTGATTATTTATGACCATTGGAGCCCTTTGCTATATTCCATATTTTCATGTTAGTGGAGAATGTCTGCCTGAGGAATTGGAAATAGTTTTACAAAATAAAAATAGTGTGGATGTGAATCAGAAAATGCTGTAAATACTCATCAGGCAGCATCTGTGGCAAGAGAAGCAGAGTTAATGTTTCAGGTCTGTGACCATTTATCAGAACTGGGAGCAGTTAGAAATGTAAAAGGTTTTGAGCTAGTGAGAAGGTTGAGGTGGGTTGTGGGGAGGGTGGAGCAAAGAACAAAAGGGAAGGTCTTTGAAAGGGTGGAGGCCAGGAGAGATTAACTAACAAAAGTTTTCATGGTGTAAAGCCAAAGGGAGTGGTCATTGGACAAGTAAAGAAACAAAAACTGTGTCCAGAGGTGGTGTGAATGGCAGGATAGCTGCCTTCCAAACGCAAAGTAAAGGGAGGGAAAATAGAGAAAAACGTGAGATAAAACCAAACCAGCAAAGAAATACAAAACTAAATGGGTGCAGCGGATGTGATCTAAAATTTTTGAACTCAGTGTTAGGTCTGTAAGGCTATAAAGTGTCCAGTTTGAGCTTTCCTTGAGTTTCGTTAGAACACTGTAGGCATGCCAAGGGTAGAAAGGCTAGAGTTGGAGGAAGGTGGAGAATTGAAATGATAAGCAACTGGAAGTTCCAGGGCATGTTTGTGGACTAAATGGAGGTGCTTCTCAAAGTGGTTACCCAGTTTGTGTCTTGCCTCCCCAAGGTAGAGACCACCACATTGCGAACGGTAAATACATTATGCTAAATCGAAGATGTACAAGTAAATTGCTGTTTCACTTGAATAAGTGTGTTCAGGGCCTTGGACAGTGAGAAGAGAGGAGGTAAAAGGGCAGGTGTTGCTTTTCTATTGCATGGACGTTGGGTGTGACTGAGGAGCAAATCAGGGTGTTGTGAAAGGAATGGTCCTTTCAGACTGCTGTAAGAAGAGGGCAAAATATTTGGTGGCATCACACTGTAGGCGGTAAAAAATGGAGGAGGATGATCTATTGACCCTGGGGGTGGGTGGAAGGTGAGGACAAGGGGAACACCATTGTCGTTTTGGGAGGAAGGGGAAGGAGTGAGAGCAAAAGTGTGTGAAATAGAACAGAAATACTTCCAAACTTTCCATAGCGTTGGTAGCTCAAGGAGGATTTACCTAAGAGGTTAGTTCCATTTTAAACTTAGCAGTTGTAGACTGATTTTAAATTCTAGTTTTAAGAATTGTTCTTGGCATGCTTTTGTGAAATTAATTTAACCTTCAGTGCTAGCTCTGAATTCCACACATGGCTGCAATAAAAATTGCACATTATCTACATGGACTTTGGGCACCAGTCTGTGGTTGCTGTGTCTTTTTTATCGGTAGGGGAAGAGAATGGTGCTGACCTGAAGATGGGCTCTTTGGAGAGCGGAAGAGGGAGGAGTTGTCCTCATTCAGCTATATTATGCTTTTCCTAGTAGTAAATATTGGTAGTGGACCTGGACACTTTCTTCGCTTAATCTTGCCTTCATTGTTATTTAGGTATTTGAGGTACTATTTGGCCATAGTTACTTATATAGCCTTGGGTTTATTTTTGTGAAGCTGTCAAGATATTTAATAAATATGGTGAATTCTAAAGAATCTGACTCTTTAAAGTATTAAACCCAATGGGACAAAATTTACCTCTTTTGTTGACTATAAAAGATTATGTGAAGGTAGGAAAGAAAAATCAGGCATGCTCCAATACAGGCATGGAAACCTCTCTGCGATGTCTAGCTGATCATTCTCATGAAGTGCAAGAAGAGAATAGTCTGACCCAGCATCTCTCATATTGGAATTTAGTATGGCAGAGAAATAGGCAGGTGTAACTATTTAGTAGCTCCATTTCAGTGGATTTATGCATATTGTTATAGTTTAATTCTGTCCATGTAGGATAGTGTTAATGGATATCTAGCTGTTGTCAGCTGATCAGTTCCACTGGGTTGAGCACCAAAAGTATTCTTATTCTCTTGCATCGTCAAGATTTTAACGACCTTAATCTAAACTCTGTGCTTTGCTAAGGGTATTTTGCGCAGGTGTAAGAGGTATAGTCTGGAGACCATAATGGACAAATAAACTCGCTGCAGTTTTTTTTTGCATTGTTCAGATTGGAAGTTTGTTTTTATCCAAGTTGGGCATTCAGCTGACCAAATTAAAAAGGTAAATCTTTGTACTCCGATTGTGTGTTTAATAAAGTGATTGTTCTTGTGTATTTGGAGGCTATTTGTTGTAGTGTTTGTTGACTATAAAAGATTATGTGAAGATAGGAAAGAAAAATCAGGCATGCTCCAATACAGGCATGGAAACCTCTCTGCGATGTCTAGCTGATCATTCTCATGAAGTGCAAGAAGAGAATAGTCTGACCCAGCATCTCTCATATTGGAATTTAGTATGGCAGAGAAATAGGCAGGTGTAACTATTTAGTAGCTCCATTTCAGTGGATTTATGCATATTGTTATAGTTTAATTCTGTCCATTGTAGTGTTTGGGAACTTCATATGTGCTGCTTTTAATGTATTTACCCTTGTGATGCAGTCATAGGATATTGCCGTAGTCATTGTGGTTTTCTTCACTCCACTGTACCATGCGTTATACATGATTTTGCAGGCATTTGTGCCAGTGCCTCATGCCACTGCTCGTATTTCACGTCAGTCTAGGAGATAAGTGTAAGCAAGTTATTGGACTAAAGTGCCCATCACACTTGATGCCTATTCTGTCCACACACCTGCATTTTTCATCATGAATGACTGGGTAGTGATCAGAAATGATATCCCTAATTTTCTCCTCCGTTCAGTGTTGTTGAGACTGATTGTGAGGCCCAAGTTCTGTCTGAGCAGAGATTAACCACAGCAAGAATTAAATCTGGGCACCATTTGAAGTTATGCCATTAATTGGTGACCTAACCACTGACCCTCCATGGGAGTTAGTGTCATTTGTTTGAAGAATTTTGGCTTTTTTGTTAATGAACTCCTGAGTTTAGCTAGGGTAGGATAATTTAAATTTTGAACAGTAGTTCAAACTGTTTGAAGACTTGATCTATCTGCCATGAGCTTCTGGATGTATAGTAAACTAATTTTTCATCTTCACCTGAATTCTTCCTGATACCCATTTAAAACACGTTTAATGGCTGTTGCATTTTCCAGTGCTAAGGTACTGTCTTGGGAACTTTGAAGTGAATGGTTTAGTGATCATATGAGGATTAATAAGAGTCACAAGCGGATAACAATTGCAACAGATGTTTTTAAATTTAATAGTTGTAGATGAGGGGAAGGGAGGGGACTTTTACAAATGTGTATCATTAATAAGAGAGAATTCAGCTGTTATTGGCTTTGACTTCAAGTATATATTTCAAATTCTGTTGACCCAGCAATTATAAATCCATACATACTATCAGCCACTTGGCATAAGTATCATTACTTAGGATGGATTCGTATGCAGTAAATAA
The DNA here is from genome assembly GCF_964194155.1 of Cetorhinus maximus. Lineage (NCBI taxonomy): Eukaryota > Metazoa > Chordata > Chondrichthyes > Lamniformes > Cetorhinidae > Cetorhinus > Cetorhinus maximus. Next base: position 46,013,872 of record NC_135892.1, on the reverse strand, counting down.
AAAGGGCAAACCTTGGCGATTCAACATTAAAGCAAGAGAAGAGTGTTCGGCATTCTAATGGTAATATAAGGTCACCATGGTAGGTGACTGGTCACCTTCCAGTAACCCTTGCTGGAATGCACATGTGCAAGTGTCTGGCAAAGACTTGAGTTCAGCTTTCTTTTCCTTCTGCTCCATTTGTCATTCTTGAATGGTAGGTGATCTGCCCTTGGTTGCAAAAGATAATTGTATTTTTACTCCTTGGTTTCTGAAATTGAAAGGGATTCATTTTTTTGATAGATCTTCAGTTCTGTAATTTTTCCTTTGCACTGTTGAAAAGGACACATTCGGCTGTATTCTAATAATGTGCTACTTGCCACAAGTTTTGGGTTGCAGCACTATTAATTTTGGCCATGTTACTAGTCAACTGGATCTCAATTGCATGAAGATTTTGTCAATGAGGGACAGTAAAAATGTCAACTTGCTTTTCACACAATCTTCAAAGCAATGTTTCTTCATTCAGTGATGGGAATGTAAATATTTAAAATACTTAATCCAAATAGACAGTAAGGTGTTTGACTCCCCTTGTATCTGTTTTAGATTACTCTTTATTTGCCGTAACTTGCATCTTTACCTGGCCTGCTCCTGATTGTATTTATTTTTGTAGCATGCTTGGTTATTGCAATAGTTTTAACCAATAAAATTTTCATTTATATTTCAGGGGGGAAAAAAGTGTTGTTAGAAAGTTGGGGAAGTCTGGTTTCATTGTGCAACTTGAATTTAGGACTCCTGTTTGACATGGCTAGCAAAGACTTTAATTTTAGAAAATTTGCATAGATTTGTTTATGTGCAAGATAAGTCTCTTGTGTTTTGTTACTTGAGTCAAGCAAAATGGTACCAGGACTCAGATTCTTATTTGAAGGGATAGGAAGTTAACGTTCATAATTAGGAAAAGAGGCAGAAAACAACACCTAAAGTTGTGGGTTCAGGAATCACTCCAGGACTTGAGCACAAAAAAACAGGAGTGACACTCCAGTGGCACTGGGGGAGCACAGCACTGTTGAAGGCGCTATCTTTCAGATAGACATTAAAACCATGTCCCACCTGCCCTCTCAGGTGAACGGAAAAGATTCCATGGCACTATTTTGGAAAAGAGAAGAGAACCTCCTGAGTCCTGGCCATTAATTATCCTTCAGTCAACACCACAGAAGCAGATTATCTGGTCACTATCACATAACCATTTGTAAGAGTTTGCTGTGTACAAATTGGCTGCTGTGTTTCCTACATGATGACAATGACTACAAAAAAACTTCATTGACTGTGACAGTAAAGTGCTCTGGGACATTGTGGTCATAAAAGGTGCTAAATAAATGCAGTTCCCTATTTTTGGTCATCTGTCTACTACTGAAAGTAGCTAATATGCTTAATTACTAAGATCAAAGGAAATTAGCTTGTAGGTTGTACAGGACTTTAGATTAATAAAAGCTACTGAGCAAACTATAGATATATTTCTGTTGACATTACATGCTTTGATAACAGAAGCGAGGGAGGGAGATGACTGAAGTGATTGAGAAAGGCAAATTGAAAAGGGTGAGCTGTTTTGATATGTAGATCCTCTTTAAAATGATCAGTACTGTGTTTATTTGAAGACAAAACTTACAGGTGACCAAATTTGAAAGAATGATGTTTAAATTTAGCTGACAGGATTGCCTTAACCAACAAATGACACTGAAACATATTCTATCTCTTCACCGCTACTACTTTAGATACTCAGTATGGTTAAGAATCGACCCATGGTTATTTTGGAACGTTCTTTTAATTCATCCATTAATTAAATTGAGCTAGTAATTTTTTTTTCTCAGAAATGGGACCAACCCTGGATTTATGCAGAATTGTCTAAAAATAAGTTCCTATCCTATTTCTTAAATTCTGTAAGCTACTTGAAACCTAAATTACAAAATCTGTCGGGGGGATGACAAGGACTTTATGTTAACAAATGTCTGGTTATTGTATGGGTTTCCTAGACCGCTTTTATAGATATTAGACTACTTATTCACAGGTGGGTGAGGCTTATAAAACATGTAAGCAGATAGCATTAGAAACACACCATTGAAAGAAAGCATCAATCACAATATTTTCATTGCTTTTTAAGTTTTTTTTGTAGTTTCTTGTACAAGTGCATTCTCTAAAACTATTTGAATGTTTCAGTACGATGTAATGGTATACTTCACATTTTGACACTTGCATCTGTGCATTTAAAGCAACAGCTGTTTATTGTTTGAGAAAAATCAATGTACGAAGACGTGGAGTAAATTAAACTGGTGGTTGAATTAAACAAAAGCTGAATAATGCTGGTGTAAATCAAATTGAGTGTTTGCCTGCAATAAGAGTGTCATTTTACACATTATATTCAATATGCTGCAAAAACTAGGACAATACTTTTTGGAATACAAAACGGTGAGAGCCTGTTGGGGAAGTCATTGTAGAACTTAAAACCTTCAGGCATATTATTCATATGCACTGGCTGAAACTGAACAACTGAATAAAAGACTTCTGACATCCTCCTCTTACTTTCCTTAGCTCTCCTTCAGGTGGAATTTCCATACTTGTGTAATTTTACAGGTGGTGCCATTTTTCACATATGATTTCCTTTAGTTTACACTTTTCCTTTTTGGGAATAAATTTAAGTAGTATTGGAAGCAATCTGGCATTTTAGCAGTCTCTATTTTGCTGCTGTATTTCAGTTTTTACCATGTCTGCTAACTCGATTGTGGAGACTTGAAGTATTGGTATTTTCCAGCCTGGAATTGTGATGAAATTTGTCTTGGCAATGATATCTAAAATACATTACATTACTTGTATATTTTCCACTGGAGGGCTATTATGGAAACTGGCCTCTACATGAGTTGCCACTGCTTGGGTGAGATAATTAGTGGACCTCAAACTTGAATCTTTAGAATGACCATCTTAAGTAGATGAGGGTTCTGACGTATTCCCACAGACTTCCTGTTTCATTGTTCTTTGACCAAATTATACCCTATTTATTAGACCCTATAGATTAGACCCTATTTATACCATATGTATTCTACTCACTTTAATGACTTGCTTGAGGAATGTACTGAGGTAGCAGATGCTAAGTGCTTACACAGTTAAAATATCTACTTGACTGACTTCCAATTCTGGTTCTTGTCGTCTGCAGTATGTATTTGGCTCACGAGGGAAATTAGTCCATCAGCATACATGGAATCTCGCACTCTACATACAATAAGCAGAAATCCAAGATGGATGAGAATTTGTGATAAAGATTGGAGTACAATTTTAAAATAATCATCACGATGGACTATTTATTAATTGGAAGTCAGATTTTGTAAAAGTAGAAATTCACATTTGCAATTTTAATTGAGTTGAGGAGCAGACTGTAATGTTCTTTCATGGCAGTAACATAATAGCTGTCTCTGAAGAAGAGGGAATATCATTCATGGCAGCAAGGTATAATTAACCATTTTTGAATTAAGGCTGCATTGAGAAATTGAGAATTTAGAAAGACTAAGCAGTTTGGATTTTTGGGTGCCTGATTCCTCATGGTACAGTACTAGAGTATATTGCAGACTTTTTTTTTCTTTCAAACTTTGCCCTAGTACATTGGTGAATTTCACTTAGCAAGCCCACTGACAGGTGCTTTCAAGATATTTAGTCTTTACTGTACCTTTTGAACGAAAACCTCGAGTTTTTTTTCCCTTTACCTTGCTTATTGGATGCCAGTCTCACTGGTCGCAATGCAAAAATCTGTTATTGTCCTGTGCAACAGTCAATTGTTTATCCAGTGTTTTTGTAGAGTTATTTCTCCAAGGACTAGAGTGCTTAGTTCCCTAAGCATTGGAGGCATTTTATGCAATTGATGGCATCTGATTAAGGAAGATTACCATGCCACCAGTCGGTTGCACTTGCGTAGAATAAAAGTGCTTTAGAGTGAGTGCTGAAAGAGTAATGAAACACTGAAATAAAAACAGAAAATGCTGGAAATACTCAGACTGGCAACTTCGGTGGAGAGAGAAACAGAGTGAATATTTCATGTTGATCTGTTGCCGTCATTAACTATGTTTCTCTCTATAAATGCAACTTTTTAAAAAATTCTTTCACGGGACGTGGGTGTTGCTGGCTAGGCCGACATTTTTATTGCCCATCCTTATTTGCCCTTGAGAAGGTGATGAGCTGCTGCCTTGAACCGCTGCAGTCCATATGGTGTCAGTACATCCACAAACAGTACTGTTGGGGAAGGAGTTCCAGGATTTTGACCCAGTGACAGTGAAAGAATGGCGATTATAGTTCCAAGTCAGGATGGTGTGTGGCTTGGTGGGGAACTTGCAGGTAGTGGTGTTCCCATGTATCTGCTGTCCTTGTTCTTCTAGGTGGTAAAAGTCACAGGTTTAGAAGGTGCTGTTGAAGGAGCCTTGGTGAAATATGCAGTGCATCTTGTAGGTGGCATGCACTGCTGCCACTGTGCATCGGTGTGGAGGGAGAGGTCGTTGAAGGTGATGGATGGTGTCGAGCTTTGTGAGTCTTGAAGCTGCACTCATCCAGATAAGTGGAGTATTCCATCACACTCCTGACTGCCTTGTAGATGGTGGACAGGCTTTAGGGAGTCAGGAGGTGAGTTACCCAGCACAGAATTCCCAGCCTCTGACTTGCCCTTATAGCCACAGTATTTATATAGCTGGCCCAGTTCAGTTTCTGGTCTATGGTAGCCCCCAGATTGTTGACCATGGAGGAATCAGTGATGGCGATGCCATTGAACATCAAGGGGTGATGGTTGGACCCTCTCTTGTTGGAGATGGTCATTACTTAACACGTGTGTGGCTTGAATGTTACTTGCCACTTATCAACCCAAGCCCAATGGTTGTCCAGGTCTTGCTACATATGGGCACGGACTGTTTCAGTATTTGAGCTGTCTCGAATGGTGGTGAACTTCTGACCTTTATGATAGCGGGAAGATCATTGATGAAGCAGCTGAAGGTGGTTGGGCCGAGGACATTACCCTGAGGAACTGCTGCAGTGATGTCCTGGGACTGAGCTGATTGACCTCCAACAGCCACAGCCATCTTGCTTTGTGCTAGGTATGACTCCAACCAGCGGTGAGTTTTCCCCTGATTCCCATTGACTCCAACTTTGCTAAGGCTCTTTGGTGCTATACTCGCTCAAATGCTGCCTCAATACCAAGGGCAGTCACTCTCTCCTTGACTTCATGAGTATTTCCAGCATTTTGTTTTTATTTCAGGTTTCCTATATCAGCAATACTTTGTTTTTGTAAAAGTATTGTGCAGATTTTTTGATGGGCTGCTTTGTCTTCTATATTCTTGTGATTATCTTTTATTTCTGTACTTACTGTAGATAAACAATTTATATTTAAGTGATGCCTTTTGCAACCTTAGCCCATAACTGGCAATAAAGCACAGTGTTAAGTGCTTTTTGAAGGGTCATTGTTGTAATATAGAAAACATGCTAACTAGCTTGCACACAGCAAATCCCACCAACAGCATTGTAATAATATGATTTCCTAGCCACTGATTACAATTCATTCCCAGAACAGTTTGATCCTGAGTTGTGCATCCGACTCCATGTGATCACCTTCGCTGTGATCGCATCCATCCATCTCCATAGCATCACCTACCTCTTCCCCTGCCTCAGCAAATCCTTATACATGCCTTTGTTACCTTAGGCTTAACTATTCCAATGGTCTCTTGGCCAGCATTTCACCTTGCACCCTCCATAAACTCAAACTGATCCAAGACTATGCTTCTTGCATTCTAACACATAGCAAGTCTCAGTCATGCTTCACTCGTGCTTGCTGACCTATGTTGGCCCTTGGTTAGGCAGCACTTCGATTTTAAAAATTCTCATCCTTGGTTTTCAGATCCCTCCATGGCCTTTCCCCTCTCTGAGGCGTCAACAGCCCTCTGTGATCTCTGCATACCTCAAATTCTAGCTTCTTGCGAATCCTTGATTTTTTTTTTCTGATTCCATCAGTAGCAGCGATGCCTTTAGCTGCCTGTGTCCCAAGCTCTGGGATTCACTCCATAAACTTTTCTGGCTCTGTTTCTTTTAAGATGCTTGTTAAAACCCACCTCTTTGGTCAAGCTTTTGGTCTCCTATCTGAATAACTAATGTGGCATGGTGTCAAGTTTTGTTTGGTAATGGCTCCTGTGAAGCACCTTAGGACATTAAATGCAAATTGTTGTTGCTGATGACCAAACAATCTGATGTTTGAGGAATAAATATTAGCCAGGAATGCTCTCCTCCTCTTTGAAATAGTGCTGTATTCACTTGAGAGGGAAGATAGGCATTTTTATATTCGTTCATGGGATGTAGGCATCACCGGCATGGCCAGAATTTATTGCCCACCCCCAATTGCCCTCGCAAGTGGTGGTGATCAAAAACTTTCTTGAACCACTAGCCTGTGAAGGTATTCCTATATTGCTGTTTAGGGAGGGAGTTCCAGGATTTTGATCCAGCAACGACGAAGGAATGGAAATATATTTCCAAGTCAGGATGTTGTTTGACTTGGAGGCGAACTTCCAGGTGATGGTGATTCCATGTGCTGTCATCCTAGCTGTTTTTGAGAGGTCAAGGTTGTGGATTTGGAAGGTGGTGTTGAAGCCTTTGTGAATGCTGCAGTGCATCTTGTAGATGGTGAACAATGCTGTCTGTGTGTGCTGCTGATGGAGGGAGTGAATGTTTAAGGTGGCGGATTGGGTAGAAATGAAGTGGGCTGTTTTGTTGTTCAATTGTTGGAGCTGCAGGCAAAGGAAAAGGGCAATTCAGATGCTCAAGCCTCTTCTACAAATCAATGGATTATGACTGCTCTGTGACCTAATTCTTATGTTCAAACCTTTTCCGCATGTCTCTTTAATACCTGTGGAAAAGACAAGTATGTTAATCTTGGATTTTAAAATTGATCTAGCATCAGCTGCTGTTTGCAAAAGAGTTCCAACTTTTTCCATTGTATGTAGAAATGTTTCCTAATTTCTCTCATGAAAGGTCTGGCTGTAATTTTTCGTCTATGCCCCTAGCCCTAGACTCCACAACCAGTGGAGATACTTCCTTTTTTCCACCCTATCTGTTTTCCCCTTGAAAACTTGACCAAACCACCCCTTAACCTCCTAAATTCCAGAGAATACAGTCCTAGCTTGTGTAATCTTTCCGAATAATTAATACTTGGACTTGGAGTTAAATTTGGTAGAACTGCTGTGTACTTCCTCTATCTCCCATAAGGTGTGGTTGAACCAGGGCTCAGCCAGGCAAATGGTTTCTGACATTCTCCTAACTTGTGCTGTGTAGATGGTGAAAAGGTTTAGTGGAGTCAGGAAGTGAGCACTCGCTGCAGAATACCAATCTTCTGAACTGCTCTTTTGTGGAATCTTAACACCTTTAAATTTTCATCAGTAATCAGGATCATTTCTGGGTCCAACCCCAATGGTTTCTGAGGCCTGCCCATCTGCACGATCTTGAGGGAACAATTAAGAGGCCATCTCTGGGAGCCCTGTCCAATTAAAGACAGCAGGTGGAAGCGCCAGTGGGGACACCCAAGGTGTCCAGCAGCCCCATAGGGAGAGGTGGGCATTGCCAACGTAGGTGGGGGACCGTAATGGTGCCCCTAGATGGAGTTGCCCTCTGAAGACTTCACAGCTGCCAGGCCGTCATTGTGGAGGGGGTTCCCCTCCTCTGGATAGTCTGTGACAACAGCTGTGGCACTCTGGCCTTGCAGCTGGGATGGGGATGTGGGGACTTCGTGGAGGCCCCCTGCCAAGAGGCTACCTCCAGTCAATTGCTGGGCTTCAACTACTAAGCTACTAAGTAAGCTACTAAGATCCTGGTCAAAAATAAAAATACCTGGAAAAACTCAGCAGGTCTGGCAGCATCTGTGGAGAGGAACACAGTTAACGCTTCGAGTCCGTATGACTTCAACAGAACTAAGTAAAAATAGAAAAGAGGTGAAATATAAGCTGGTTTAAGGGGCTGGGGCGGGGGGGAGGGACAGGTAGAGCTGGATAGAGGGTCAGTGATAGGTGGAGATAACCAAAAGATGTCACAGACAAAAGGACAAAGAGGTGTTGAAGGTGGTGATATTATCTAAGGAATGTGCTAATTAAGGGTAGAAAGCGGGACGAGCAAGGTACAGATAGCCCTAGTGGGGGTGGGGTGGGGGGAAGGGAAGGGATCAAAATAGGCTAAAAGGTGGAGATAAAACAATGGATGGAAATACATTTAAAAATAATGGAAATAGGTGGGAAAAGAAAAATCTATATAAATTATTGGAAAAAGGGGGATCGGAAAGGGGGTGAGGATGGAGGAGAGAGTTCATGATCTAAAATTGTTGAACTCAATATTCAGCCTGGAAGGCTGTAAAGTGCCAAGTCGGAAGATGAGGTGCTGTTCCTCCAGTTTGCGTTGAGCTTCACTGGAACAATGCAGCAAGCCAAGGACGGACATGTGGGCATGAGAGCAGGGTGGAGTGTTGAAATGGCAAGCGACAGGGAGGTCTGGGTCATGCTTGCGGACAGACCAAAGGTGTTCTGCAAAGCGGTCACCCAGTCTGCGTTTGGTCTCTTCAATGTAGAGGAGACCGCATTGGGAGCAACGAATGCAGTAGACTAAGTTGGGGGAAATGCAAGTGGAATGCTGCTTCACTTGAAAAGAGTGTTTGGGCCCTTGGACGGTGAGGATAGGGGAAGTAAAGGGGCAGGTGTTGCACCTTCTGCGGTTGCGTGGGAAGGTGCCGTGGGAGGTGGTTGAGGTGTAAGGGGTGACGGAGGAGTGGACCAGGGTGTCACAGAGGGAACAATCCCTACGGAATGCCGCAAGGGGGGGTGAAGGGAAGATGTGTTTGGTGGTGGCATCATGCTGGAGTTGGCGGAAATGGCGGAGGATGATCCTTTGAATGCGGAGGCTGGTGGGGTGATAAGTGAGGACAAGGGGGACCCTATCATGGTTCTGGGAGGGACAGGAAGGTGTGAGGGTGGATGCGCGGGAGATGGGCCGGACACGGTTGAGGGCCCTGTCAACCACCGTGGGTGGAAAACCTCGGTCAAGGAAGAAGGAAGACATGTCAGAGGAACTGTTCTTGAAAGTGGCATCATTAGAACAGATGCGACGGAGGCGAAGGAACTGAGAGAATGGGATGGAGTCCTTACAGGAAGTGGGGTGTGAGGAGCTGTAGTCGAGGTAGCTGTGGGAGTTGGTAGGTTTGTAATGGATATTGGTGGACAGTCTATCACCAGAAATTGAAACAGAGAGGTCAAGGAAGGGAAGGGAAGTGTCAGAGATGGACCATGTGAAAATGATGGAGGGGTGGAAATTGGAAGCAAAATTAATAAATTTTTCCAGGTCCCGACGAGAGCATGAAGCAGCACCGAAGTAATCATCGATGTACCGGAGAAAGAGTTGTGGGAGGGGGCCAGAATAGGACTGGAACAAGGAAGTTTCCACATACCCGATAAAGAGACAGGCATAACTGGGGCCCATGCGGGTACCCATAGCCCCAACTTTTATTTGGAGGAAGTGAGAGGAGTTTAAGGAGAAATTGTTCAGTGTGAGAACAAGTTCAGCCAGACGGAGGAGAGTAGGTGGATGGGGATTGTTCGGGCCTCTGTTCGAGGAAGAAGCAGAGAGCCATCAGACCATCCTGATGGGGAATGGAGGTGTAGATGGATTGGACGTCCATGGTGAAGAGGAGGCGGTTGGGGCCAGGGAACTGGAAATTGTTGATATGATGTAGGGTGTCAGAGGAATCACGGATGTAGGTGGGAAGGGACTGGACAAAGGGGAGAGAGAATGGAGTCAAGATAGCCAGAAATGAGTTCCGTGGGACAGAAACAGGCTGACACGATCGGTCTGCCGGGACAGTCCTGTTTGTGGGTTTTCGGTAGGAGATAGAAGCGGGCTGTCTGAGGTTGGGAGACTATCAGGTTGGAAGCTGTGGAAGGAAGATCTCCAGAGGAACTGAGGTCAGTGACAGTCCTGGAAACAATGGCTTGATGTTCAGTGGTGGGGTCATGGTCCAGGGGGAGGTAGGAGGAAGTGTCTGTGAGTTGACGCTCAGCCTCTGTGAGGTAGAGGTCAGTGCGCCAGACAACAACAGATCCTGGTTAAGTTGCCAATTTGACCTAATTGGGCACTTAATTGCTTCAAATTAGCTAAGGTGCTGGTCTTGTCCCACCTCGGATAAAATTACTCAAAGGCAACAGTGTCGGGGAGATTTTTCTTTCAATTCCCCTGCCCACCCAAACGGCCTTTGCATAATTGATTCATTCTACCTGTCGTCTCAGTATTTATGTGGCTGGTCCAGTTAGGTTGCAGAACAGGGAGGTATGAGTTTGATGCCTGTTTTGTGCTGAGTAATCTAGTGTCAGGCAGGGTAGCAGTCTCTCATTTCCATACTGGTCTTGGCTTTGTTTATGGTTAATGGTGGAAGCAGGGAAATCAAGGAATCAAGAGTTTTACTGTTGGCTCTAGCCGAATGACAATAGGTTGGAGTTTTGCCGTAGCTGTTTTGGGTTGCCACTGTCTATTGTTCAGGTTCTCTGAAATAATACTGATGAGGGCCTCAAAGGCTGCTGCTGCTCACAAAGTCCTTTTTAGAACCATCTCTTTGCTATGTTATGGAAAAGAAACAGTGAAATTTTTGCTGGTGATATTTATTCCATTAAATACAGAACCAAGAATCATTGTTTTTTTTTCAAAAGTTGATCCCCTCAACTCTCAGCAAGAACTTTGGTCATCAGAGTGGGAAATGGAAGAACTTACACGTTGGTTTCAACTGCCATTACACCCAAAGTAGAAAGAATTGCATTTCCCAGCACTGCCGTATGCCCCAGACCCACTACCCCCAATTCTTTGTGCACAAAGATCTAGCCCCAAAAAAATCCTGATGACTGACTGGCTGATTTAAGATAAGTCTTCCATGTTTATCTTCAAGCCCAAGGATCATTTAGAGCCCACTGAAGTTTGTCTTGTAACATTAAACCTGTCTACAGGATAGCAGAGTGAGACCAGTTTGTCACTGTTTTCTGAAAGCAGCTATAATTTACAAAAATTTATCAATCCAGTTCAAACACAAAATCAAGGAGCAGGAGTAGGCCATTTGGCCCCTCAAGTCTGACCCGCCATTTAATAAGATCAAGGCTAATCTGATAGTAACCTCCAAATCTGCATCCCGTCTACCCCCCGATTAACCTATCACCCCCTTGCATACCAAGAATCTATCCACCTATGCCTTAAAAATATTCAAAGACTCTCTCTTCCTGAAAAGGTGGTGGAAGCAGAGTTCCAAAGACTCACGATCCTCAGAGGGCCAATTTCCCCTCTAGTGTTTGTTAAAGATATCTGCCTGGTGGTATGCATTATTCTTTCTCATAACAGAATATTTCTAAATGTCAGGGGGTTGTGAAAAGAGGTGATACTTGTTTTGTGAAATGTCAGCACCTAGAAATGGTTGGAAAAAGTTTTTTGATAAATAGTGTATCTCAGTTATTTTTTGTCCCCCCCAAGATGAAATCCCCTGGTGTCTATACTTAGTTTGGATCTTGTCATGGAACTTCCACAGCAAATAATGGCTGTTTCCCATTCATGGCATTCACTAATTATAGATAAAAGCAAAAAGCTAATGTCACCATTAGCACATATCTTAGCTAACGTCATCACCATCAACACCTCTTTGTCCTTTTGTCTATGACATCTTTTGGCAATCTCCACCTATCACTGGCCCTCTATCCAGCTCTACCTGTCCCACCCCCCCCCCCACCCCACCAAACCTGCTTATATTTCACCTCCTTTCTATTTTTCCTTTGTTCTGATGAAGAGTCATTTGGACTCGAAACGTTAACTGTATTCCGTTCCACAGATGCTGTCAGACCTGCTGAGTTTTTCCAGGTATTTTTGTTTTTGCACTAATTATGGAGTTCTATTTATTTGTTGCCCTTGGGTACTGTCCTAAGAGGGAATTTTCATGTAAAGAGGACTCTGATGCCTTGTGACACATTACGAAAAGAGCTTTGCAATTCAATAGGTGTTGACATTGGCTCAATGGTAACATACTCACTCCTGTGCCAGGAGGCTATTTTGCACTCCAGCAATTTGAGCGCACAATCTAGGATGGGGCTTCGATGCGGTATTGTAAAAGTGCTGCATTGTTTGAGATACTATCTTTTGGATGAGACATTAAAACGAGGCCTTAACCAGCTCGTTCAGCAGCTGTAAAATATTTACCTCTGAAACATCGGTAAAACGGATTATTTGGTCACCTATCTCATTCTGGTTTGAGGGACATTACCATGTGCACATTGCCTTGTTTCTCTATGTTACAACAGTAACCACACTTCAAAAGTACTTCACTGCCTGCAAAGTGCTTTGGGGTGTTCTGAGGTTATGAAAAGCACTACAGGAGCAGTGTCTCAAAAATCCAGCTATCTAAAAACTGGGCAATTTTTTTAAGCTGCCATGCATGAATTCTGATTCTTCTTAGATGAGTAAAATAACTTAACAGCTTGTTTGGCTGGGTGCTGCATTGGCATGGTGGCATGCTATTTATTGGCTTTGCACGCCTACCTTTTCCAGCACTCAGTGGTCTGAGCAACCCTTGACCCCACCTGGCTCAGCTTGGCTCGATGTAGTCTGCTTGACCCGACCTAGTCATAGAAGTAAAGTTCCGATTTTTAAAATTTCTCTCTCCAAAAACCTGCGAGAGCCAAAATCTGGCACGGACTTGATCCAACGGTTGCCAGTTTTGCAACACTCTGCCTGTATATGTAAATGCTTTTCAAAAAAAAAATCTTTTTTCTTTGTTCTCTTTCTCCTTTTATAACACTCTCCTTCATAACATTTCGAAATGTAGTCACTGTTGTATTGGTGAGCATGGCATCAATTCTGCAGCAAGATTGACCAAACCACACTGAGATGCAATCAGTCTGAGGGAGGAATATTGATCAGCACCCTCATGAGAACTCCCTGCCCTGCTTCACAGTGCCATTGGATTATTTTCTTTAAAAAGAAGCCGCTTTTCATGCGACACAATGTGTCAGGTATTCCTGGCTCATCTGTGTCTCCCCACATCATTAGGGGAGTTCGCCTTTTTCTGTGCTCTTGGGTAAAAGCAGGTTACAGTTGGTTTATGCTGGACGTGCAAGGATGTGGCATAGCATGACTGCTGCAGTATTCCAATATTTGGGGAGAGATTATTCATAAATTATCATTCTCAATCAAACATTAACGCCCAGGACTACTGCTGCACATGACTAAGGGTCATTATAATAGATAAAAGTCATCTAGACATTTACGCATCTGTCAACTTGTCAATTGTGCTGACACATAAGCACATTTCTGAAATGTAACAAGTATGCATGACTATTAGTTACTGTTGCTTTTAGGAATGAATCATTTAATACTTGGAGCGCCTAAGATCCGGTTCACTTTCTCCCAGAGGCTAAACTGTTATATTGCATAACAAAACAGAAATACCTGGAAAATCTCAGCAGGTCTGGCAGCATCGGCAGAGAAGAACAAAGTTGATATAATATAAGCTGGTTTAAGGTGGAGGGGTGGGGGGAGAGAAGTGGCGGGGGGTGGTGGGGGGGTGGTTGTAGGGACAAGCAAGCTGTGATAGGAGCGGATAATCAAAAGATATCACAGACAAAAGATCAAAGAGGTGTTGAAGGTGGTGATATTATCTAAAAGAATGTGCTAATTAAGAGGACAAGCAAGGTACAGATAGCTCTAGTGGGGGTGGGGTGAAATAAGACTAAAAGGGCATAAAAGGTATACATTTAAAAATAATGGAAATAGGTGGGAAAAGAAAAATCTATATAAATTATTGGAAAAAACTAAAGGGAGGGGGAAGAAACGGAAAGGGGGTGGGGATGGAGGAGGGAGTTCAAGATCTAAAGTTGTTGAACTCAATATTCAGTCCGGAAGGCTGTAAAGTGCCTAGTTGGAAGATGAGGTGCTGTTCCTGCAGTTTGCGTTGAGCTTCACTGGAACAATGCAGCAGGCTAAGGACAGACATGTGAGCATGAGAGCAGGGTGGAGTGTTAAAATGGCAAGCGACAGGGAGGTCTGGGTCATTCTTGCGGACAGACCGAAGGTATTCTGCAAAGCGGTCGCCCAGTCTGCGTTTGGTCTCTCCTATGTAGAGGAGACCGCATTGGGAGCAACGAATGCAGTAGACTAAGTTGGGGGAAATGCAAGTGAAATGCTGCTTCACTTGAAAGGAGTGTTTGGGCCCTTGGACGGTGAGGAGAGAGGAAGTAAAGGGGCAGGTGTTGCATATTTTGCGTATGCATGGGGTGGTGCCGTAGGTGGGGGTTGAGGAGTAGGGGGTGATGGAGGAGTGGACCAGGGTGTCACGGAGGGAACGATCCCTATGGAATGCCACCGGGGGGGTGAAGTGAAGATGTGTTTGGTGGCATCATGCTGGAGTTGGCGGAAATGGCGGAGGATGATCCTTTGAATGCGGAGGCTGGTGGGGTGATAAGTGAGGACAAGGGGGACCCTATCATGTTTCTGGGAGGGAGGAGAAGGTGTGAGGGCGAATGCGCGGGAGATGGGCCGGACACGGTTGAGGGCCCTGTCAACGACAGTGGGTGGAAAACCTCGGTTAAGGAAGAAGGAGGACATGTCAGAGGAACTGTTTTTGAAGGTAGCATCATCAGAACAGATGCGATGGAGGCGAAGGAACTGAGAATGGGATGGAGTCCTTACAGGAAGCGGGGTGTGAGGAGCTGTAGTCAAGGTAGCTGTGGGAGTCGGTAGGTTTGTAATAGATATTGGTGGACAGTCCATCACCAGAAATTGAGACAGAGAGGTCAAGGAAGGGAAGGGAAGTGTCAGAGATGGACCATGTGAGAATGATGGAGGGGTGGAGATTGGAAGCAAAATTAATAAATTTTCCCAGGTCCCGACGAGAGCATGAAGCAGCACCGAAGGAATCATCAATGTACCGGAGAAAGAGTTGTGGGAGGGGGCCTGAGTAGGACTGGAACAAGGAATGTTCCACATACCCCTTAAAGAGACAGGCATAGCTGGGGCCCATGTGGGTACCCATAGCCACACCTTTTATTTGGAGGAAGTGAGAGGAGTTAAAGGAGAAATTGTTCAGTGTGAGAACAAGTTCAGCCAGACGGAGGAGAGTAGTGGTGGATGGGGATTGTTCGGGCCTCTGTTCGAGGAAGAAGCTGAGAGCCATCAGACCATCTTGGTGGGGGACGGAGGTATAGAGGGATTGGACGTCCATGGTGAAGAGGAGGCATTTAGGGCCAGGGAACTGGAAATTGTTGATGTGACGTAAGGTGTCAGAGGAAACACGGATGTAGGTGGGAAGGGACTGGACAAGGGGAGAGAGAAGGGAGTCAAGATAACAAGAAATGAGTTCCGTGGGGCAGGAACAGGCTGACACGATCGGTCTGCCGGGACAGTCCTGTTTGTGGATTTTGGGTAGGAGGTAGAAGCGGGCCATCGGAGGTTGGGTGACTACCAGGTTGGAAGCTGTGGGAGGAAGATCTCCAGAGGAGATGAGGTCAGTGACAGTCCTGGAAACAATGGCTTGATGTTCAGTGGTGGGGTCATGGTCCAAGGAGAGGTAGGAGGAAGTGTCTGCGAGTTGACGCTCAGCCTCCGCGAGGTAGAGGTCAGTGCGCCAGACAACAACAGCACCACCCTTGTCAGCGGGTTTGATGACAATGTTAGGGTTGGACCTGAGAGAACGGAGTGCAGTAAGTTCAGAGAGAGACAGATTAGAATGGGTGAGAGGAGCAGAGAAATTGAGACGACTAATATCACGCCGACAGTTCTCAATGAAAAGATCAAGAGAAGGTAAGAATCCAGAGGGAGGGGTCCAGTTGGAGGGAGAATATTGGAGGTGGGTAAAAGGATCCGTTGAACGGGGGGAGGACTCCTGCCCAAAGAAGTGAGCACGGATCGAAGGCGGCGGAAGAAGAGTTCAGCATCGTGCCGAGCCCGAAATTCATTGAGATGAGGGCGTAAGGGTGTGGAACTAAGTCCTTTGCTGAGCACTGAACGTTCAGCGTCGGAGAGGGGAAGGTCAGGGGGTATACTGAATACACGGCCGGGGCTGGGATTGGAAGATGGGGTGGGGACGGAGGGACAGGCAGGGATGGATATAATGGTATATTGCATAGTTTGAAATAAGCAACATGGGAAACATGATACTGTCTGCCTATCTATTTTACATAAATTTCATAAACCTCAGCAAAATATTTTGATAGCTATTTGAATCTACAGTGATTTGCATGGTTTATTTTTATAAACACTATATACAATAAGTTTAACGAAGTGGGCATTGACAGAACGCGTCCTTTTAATTATTCTAGTGATTAAATTTACCTTTCCAATATTTTTCTTCACAAAATTGATCAATAACACAGTTCTTAATTTTGGGTGTCTCCAACTAACAAACATACAAATTGATCACTTGACAAGACTCTAGTAAAGCCTGTTCCATATTTCTCAGCTGGCACCTGCAGTTTGCTAGCACAGAGACACATGGGCAAGAATGCTTTTTGCAGACCTTCCGCCCCCACATTGGCTTTAAGTGATGAGCTTGTTCTTTTATTCTTCATTTGGTGTTGCTAGCAAAGCCAGCAGTTATTGACCATCCCTGATTGTCTTAAGGCATTGGTGAGTCTTGAACCACTGCAGTAATGTGACGCAGATACTGTTAAGTGGTGAGTTCCTGGATTTTGCCCCAGCGATGAGGAAGGAACAGTGATGTTGAGATGGTTTGTGACTTGAAGGCAACTTAAGTGCATGGCAATGCCATCAACTCTTGGTGCCCCTGTCCTTTTAGATAGTGGAATGTGTGGGTTTGGGAGGTCCTTCAAGGGTTGTTGAATAGTACAGGTTGTAACCATGGTCATGGGAACAGATGTTTTAACTGATGGGTGGGTTGCTAATCATAGTGTTAAGCTGCTTGAGTGTTACAGTTGTGCTTGTCTAGATAAGTGGAAGCATTCCATAACACTCCTGACTTTTGCCTTGTGAATGATGGGAGTCTAAGAGGTAAGCCATTTATCACTGAATACTCAGGCTCTGACATACTCCAGGGTCACAAAATTCAGGGTATATGACTGTTCTAGTTGCAGTTCAATTGATAGCTGCCCCCAGGATGTTATGATGTCAGTGATGCCAATGTCAATGATTGTCAACAGGAGGTGATTAGATTCATTGGCTATTATGCTTGCTGAAGATGTTTATTTCCTGCCATTTGTGTGGTAAGTAAATTATTTGCCAGATACCAGCTGAGCTTGCTGCTTACAGGCTATACTGCTTCATTTAGTTGCGAATGAAGCTGAATGCTGCAATCATAAGCGAATAGGTTACTTCTAGGATCTTAAATCTGAACAAGGGAAACTATGAAGGTATGAAGGACAAGTTGGCTGTGGTGGATTGGGCAAATAAACTATAAGATTTAATGGTAGACAGGCAGTGGCTAGTATTTAATGCAGTACAAATGGTCTACAACAGATATTAATTCCTGTAAGGCACAAACGTCCAATGGGAAAGGTGAGTCAACTGTGGCTAACAAAAGAAGTTAATGATTGTGTTAGATCAAAGGAAGTGCATATAAGGATGCCAGAAAAAGTGCTAAGCCTGAGGATTGGGAGAAATTTAGAACCCAGCAAAGGCTGACCAACAAACTGGTCAAGGGGAAGGCAGCGAGAAACATAAAGGCGGACTGTAAAAGCTTCTTTAGGTGTGAAAAGGAAGAGATTATCTAGAACAAATGTGGGCTGTTACAGGTGGA
This sequence comes from Cetorhinus maximus, assembly GCF_964194155.1. Taxonomy (NCBI): domain Eukaryota; kingdom Metazoa; phylum Chordata; class Chondrichthyes; order Lamniformes; family Cetorhinidae; genus Cetorhinus; species Cetorhinus maximus. Next base: position 45,996,084 of record NC_135892.1, on the reverse strand, counting down.
GGCAGGAGAATTTATAGTGGAGAATAGGGAAATAGCAGAGGAACTGAGCAATTAGTTTTGTGTCTGTCTTCATGGAAGGAGATTGAGAATTGTTCAACAGACAGAAAGCGGAGAGTAGGAATAAACGGATCATTCTCTAGATGGCAGGCTGTTACTAGTGGGGTACCGCAAGGATTGGTGCTAGGCCCACAGCCGTTCACAATCTATTTAAATTATTTGGATGTGGGAACCAATTGTAATATTTCCAAATTTGCTGATGACACAAAACTAGGTGGGAATGCAACTTGAGGAGGATGCAAGGAGGTTTTGAGCAGACTTGGACAGGTTAAGTGAATGGGCAAGAACATGGCAGATGGAATATAATGTGGATAAGTGTGAAGTTATCCACTTTGATAGAGAAAAAAAGACACACAAATGGTGAGAGGTTGGGGAGTGTTGGTGCCCAAAGTGACCTGGGTATCCTTGTTCATGAGCCACTAAAAGCTAGCATGCAGGTGCAACAATAAATAAGGAAGGCAAAAGGTATGTTGCAAGGGGATTTGAGTACAGAAATAAAGATGTCTTGCAATTGTACAGTGCCTGGGTGAGACCACACCTGAAGTATTGTGTACAATTTTGGTCTCCTTTTCTTAGGAAGCATATGCTTGCCATTGAGGAAATGCAGCAGAGGGTCACCAGCCTAATCCCTTGGGTTTTATGAGGAGAGATTGAGGACACTGGACCTGTGTCAAAACTAGAGTTTTTAAGAATGAGAGGCGATCTCATTTGAGGCTTGCAAAATTCTTTACAGGGCTTGACAGGGTGGGTGTAAATAGGATGTTCCCCCTGGCTGGTGAGTCTAGGACCAGGGGGCATAATCTCAGGATAAGGGGTAGGCCCTTTAAAACTGAGATCAGGTGGAATTTCTTCACTCGAGAGAGTGGCAAAGCTTTGGAATTCTTTACATCACAGGGCTGTGGAAGCTCAATCATTGAGCATGTTCAAGATATAAATTGATAGATTTATAGAGACTAATGACATCAAGGGGTATGGAGAGAGCACAGGAAAATGGCATTGAGGTAAATGATCAGCCATGATCTAATTGAATGGTGGAGCAGGTTCAATGGGCTGAATGGCCTACTTCCGTTCCTATGCACCTATTTATGATATAGGGAAATTGTGGATTAAGTAGCTGAGGTTGGTTGGGCCTTGGACACTATCCTGAGGAATGCCTGCTGTGATGTTCTGAGGCAAAGATGGTTCCCCCTCAACAACCACAACTATCTTCCTTTATGTTAAGTATGACTCCAACCAAGAAAGGTTTTCTTTTCCCAGTTGACCTAGTTCCATGAGCCTTTTGGTGCCAAACCTCTAAATGCTGTTTTATATTAAGGAGAGTCGCTCTCCCTTAACATCTGAAATTCAGCATTTTGTCCATGTTTCCACCAAGATTATAATGAGGTCTAGTGCCTACTGGTCCCAGCAAAATGCTAACTGACCATTGGTGTGCAGGTTACTGATGAGTAGTTGCTGCTTGAATATCGATGACATTTTCCATCACCACCGATGGGCCAGTAATTTGCCAATTGTGTCTTTTTTTTGATGGATAGGCCGTACCTTGATAATGCTCCACGTTATCAACTAGATGCCAATATTGTAGCTTTAACTGGGACAGATTGGCTCGTGCTGCAGCTGGTTCTAGAATACTGGGCTTCAATGCTGCGACCGGCAGGATGTTGTTGGACCCCAAAGCATTTTCTATGTCAGTTGCACTCTGCCATTTCTTGATGATATAATGTGGGGTGAATTGAATTAGCTGAAGACAGATTGTGTTTTTCTCCTAACCAGATGGGGGTTAAGGGTTTGGTAATTGTAGGTGCATGTATTGCCACCCACCATGCAATCCCATTACAAAAAACTCCTGATTAGATTCTGCCACCTTTAATCTCTCCACCATACCAAAGATTGAAGAAAAATGGGTGAAACATCTTGGCCATCAACAACCTTGAGATGCAGTTGAACTGGTAAATAAAACTAATTATTTTGCAATTTTCTTAGTCATAGTGAATATATTCAGATTTATAGGAAACTAGTGGTGTGCCAAAGACTACTGGTTACAACTTTGTCAAAATATGCAGGTGCCTTTGATCCAGGGAATGCTGGGTGTCATGACCACTTTAATCAAAGAAAATGGTTCATCTTCAAGGACTAAGGACATTCTGGAAGAATTTGTTTTAAAAGACACTGTCCGTTAAAGGGTTAATGCAAGACTCTGCTATTCCTGGAAAATCATCCTTTTGCAAGAAAGGGTAATTAAGCAGTTGGGGAAAAAAAGGCAGGAAACCTCTTGACCCTAGTGGATGGTGGACTAAGGGGGTAACATGGTTTTTATGGCTCTGAAAACAAACCATGCCTGGAAGACTGTTTTAAAAGGGGGTTTTGGTTTTGGTTTTGAGAAAAGAAGGACCAACTGCTTGAGAAGAAAGACAGCAGCCTTTTTGCAGTCCAGAGCCAGTCCACAGCTGGAAGTAAATGCAAGCTGCTTCTAAGTTGCTATGTGCTTGCATAGAATACCTCTGAGTGTTCCTCAAGCCCACCTGCAAAGTAGTGCCAGAGTAATGGATGATTTTGCAGATCAGTGCTGAGACACCAACTGTATAACCCAAAAGCCATTTCAAGGCCTCCACCATCCATCCTTTGCCTTTGAACCATCTCAAAAGTAATTTGTACAATTTTCATATTCCATACTGTATGTTGATAAGCTTTGCCTTTATTTGACAACACTGGTTTTACAATCTAATAAGTTTGCTGTTTATTGGGAGAAGCCTGGTTAAAGTCTCTTTATTCTGAGTACCAGTAGTGAAGATAGACAATCAATCATTTTGGTGAGTAAATTAAAAGTTTAAACTAATGATACAACCTGTAGAGTAGCGGGGCTAGATCGACTGCGTGCTCCTCCCATCCCGTAACATAGGGCTATGTATGATGGGATTAAAAAGGCAACTGTTCAATCAGCAAACAAAACAGCTCCATTGAAAACAAAGGCAGGGGAGGTCATCGCTAACTGCAATCAACATATGGAGAGATGGTGGAACACTACCTTGTGTTGTACTTCCAGGTGAACATGGTCACTGAGGTCACGCTAGGCACCATAGAGAACTTGTCTGTTGTGGAAGAGCTGGATATCGAGCCCACAGTGGAGGGGCTTAGCAAAGCTATTGACTCACTTGCCCTGGGCAAAGCTCCAGCTGATGCTATAGCACCTGAACTAATCAAGCCTGGAAACCAGCACTCCTGCATCTGCATGGACTACTTCTGCCTTTGCCCTTGTCAGACTGCAGATCATAGCTTAACATATCTATCCTGGATCCCAGCGTGGTTTGAGAACGGAAAGATCAACAACTGACATGATCCTTTCAGTCCAGGGACTGCAAGAGAAATGCTGTCAACAAAGGAGACCACTATATATTGCCTTCATCAATCTCCACGAAGCATTCAAACATATGAACTAGGAGCAGGAGTAGGCCACTTTCCTCCTCGAGCCTGCTTCGCCATTCAATAAGATCATGGCTGATCTGAATGTAAGCTCAACCCCACATTCCTGCCTACCTCCGATAACATTTCACCCCTTTGTTAATCAAGAACGCCTTAAAAATATTCAAAGACTCTGCTTCCACCGCCTTTTTAGGAAGAGCATTTCAAAGACACGCTACCCTCAGGAAAAATTCCTCCTCTTGAATGAGCAACCCCTTGTTTTTAAACAGTGACCCCTAGTTCTAGATTCGCCCACAAGAGGAAACATCCTCTCCACATCCATCCTGTCAAGGTTTCAATCAAGTCACCTCTTTTAAATTCTAGTGGACACAAGCCTAACCTGTCCAGCCTTTCCCCATAAACAACCCGCCCATTCCTGGTATTAGTCTAGTAAAGCTTCTCTGAACTGCTAACTCATTTACATCTCTTATTTATGTAAGAAGACCAGTACTGTATACACTATTCCAGATGTGGTCTCACCAGTGCCCTGTATAACTGAAGCATAACCTCTCTACTTTTGTATTCAATTCACCTCGCAATAAATTATAATGTTCTATTTAGCTTTCCTAATTACTTGCTGCACCTGCATACTAATCTTTTGAAATTCATGCAGTAGGAAATCTCTCACCATTTAGATAATGTACTTTTTTATTCGTCCTGCCAAAATGGATGACCTCACTTTTCCACATTATGCTTCGTTTGCCAGAGCTTTGGCCAGTTACCTATCCCATCTATATCCTTTTGTAGCCTCATCATGTCCTCTTCAAAACTTAATTTCCTACCTATCTGTGTCATCAGCAAATTTAGCAACCATACCATCGGTCCCTTCATCCAAATCATTTATATAAATTGTAAAGAGTTGAGGTCCCAGCACTGATCCCTGTGGTACACATTTCGTTACATCCTGCCAACCAGAAAAAGACCCATTTATGCCTACTCTGTTTCCTGTTAGCCAGCCAATCTTCCGTCCATGCCAATGTGCTACCCCCTACACCATGAGCTTTTATTTTCTGCAATAACCTTTGATATGGCACTTTATCAGATGTCTTCTGGGAATCTAAGTGCAGTGCATCCACTGGCTCCCCTTTATCCACAGCACATGTTACTTCCTCAAAGAGCTCCAATAAATTGGCGAAACATGATTTCCCTCTCTCAAAACCATGTTGACTCTGCCTGATTACCTTGGAATTTGAGTGCCCTGCTATAACATCTTTAATAATAGCTTCTAACATTTTCCCTATGACAGATGTTAAGCTAACTGACCTATAATTTCCTGCTTTTTGTCTCCCTTTTTGAATAATGGAGTTGCATTTACTATTTTCCAATCTGATGCAACCTTACCGAATCTAGGGAATTTTGGAAAATGAAAACCGACACATCAATTATCTTGAATATAATACTAATATAAAAGCAAAATACTGCAGATGCTGGAAATCAGAAATAAAAACAGAAAATGCTGGGAAAACTCAGTAGGTCTGGCAGCATCTGAAGCTCTGAAGAAGAGTCATGCACTTGAAACTTCAACTCTGTTTCTCTCTCCACAGGTGCTGCCAGACCTGCTGAGCTTTTCCAGCATTTTCTGTTTTTATTTTGCATCAACTATTCACCAGCCACTTCTTTCAAGATACTCGGGTGAAATCCATCAGGACCCTGTCAACCTGCAGTTCCAACAACTTGCTAATTACTACTTCCCTGGTGATTGTAATTTCCCTCCTTTCTTCCCTCATTGCCCTTATTTAGACCCACTCTTCTCTTCCCCCAAACTGAATGTCAAATTCAATTATATTATGATTGCTGCTACCCAGGGGCGCCTTCACTGAGGTCATTGAGGTGTCAGCTGTGGCTCAGTTCATAACACCCTCGCCTTTGAATCAGAGGGTTGTGGGTTCATGTCCCACTCCCGGAAAACCAAGAACTGTGATTGTACTCGAAAGAGTTGCAATCTGTGACTGTTGATAACTCGAAAGAGTTTGACCTTGGGAGGTGTCAGCTGTGGCTCAGTTCATAGCACCCTCGCCTTTGAATCAGAGGGTTGTGGGTTCATGTCCCACTCCCGGAAACCAAGAACTGTGATTGTACTCAAAAGAGTTGCAATCTGTGACTGTTGATAACTCGAAAGAGTGTCACTGAGGTCATTAATTAACCCTATCCTGTTGCACAATGCCAGAATGTGCTGTTCTGAGAAATTATCATGAAAATATTTTGAATTCCTCATCTGGGCCACATTTGCTCACCTGATTTCTCTCCCCCCTCACAGTCTGTGTAGATTAAAATCCCCCATGATAATTGTACCTTTCTGACAAGCTCCCACTATTTCTTCTTTGATGCCACATCCTACCATGTGGTTACTATTAGGAGGCCTGTAAACCACTCCCATAAGTGACTTCTTGCCTTTATCATTCTCATCTCTACCCAAACTGCCTCTATATCCTGGTTCTCTGAATTTGGGTCATCCCTCTCTATTGTGCTAATGTTGGCTTTAATTAACAGAGTCACCCCTCCAGCCTTTTCCTAACTTCCTAACCCCTTTAAATGTCACAACCATCAAATTTCAGGTCCTAATTCATGTAATCTGGCAGCCATGTCTCTGTAATGGCTATTGGACCCTAATTTTTAAAAAATTCATTTGTGGGGTGTGGGTATTGCTGGCTAGGTCAGCACTTATTGCTTATTCCTAATTGCCCTTCAAAAGATGGTGGTGAGCTGCCTCCTTGAACCGCTGCAGTCCATATGGTGTAGGTACACCCACAGTGCTGTTAGGAAGGGAATTCTGGAGTTTTGACCCAGTGACAGTAAAGGAACCGTGTTATATTTCCAAGTCAAGATGGTGAATGGCTTGGAGGGGAATTTCTAGGTGGTGGTGTTCCCATGTTTCTGCTGTCCTTGTCCTTTTAGATGGTAGTGGTTGTGGGTTTGGAAAGTCCTGTCTGAGGAGGCTTGGTGAGTTCTTGCAGTGGATCTTGTAGATGGTACACACTGCTGCTACTATGTCAGTAATGGAGGGAGTGAATGTTTGTTGATGGAGTGCCAATCAAGTGGGCTGCTTTGTCTTGGTCGGTGTCAAGCTTCTTGAGTGTTGTTGAAGCTGCACTCATCCAGGCAAATGGAGAGTATTCCATCAGACAGAAACCTTTGTATCCTCACTGGCTGCGGGTGAGGTCCCAGAGGACTGGAGAATGGCCAATGTTGTTCCATTGTTTAAGAAGGGTAGCAGGGATAATCCAGGAAATTACAGGCCGGTGAGCCTTACGTCAGTGGTAGGGAAATTATTGGAGAAGATTCTTCGTGACAGGATTTGCTACCATTTGGAAGCAAATGGGCATATTAGTGAGAGGCAGCATGGTTTTGTGAAGAGGAGGTCGTGTCTCTCTAACTTGATTAAGTTTTTCGAGGAAGTGACAAAGATGATCGACGATGGAAGGGCAGTGGATGTTAGCTACATGGATTTCAGTAAGGCCTTTGACAAGGTCCCTCATGACAGACTGGTACAGAAGGTAAAGTCGCACGGGATCAGAGGTGAGCTGGCAAGATGGATACAGAATTAGCTTGGTCATAGAAGACAGAGGGTAGCAGTGGAAGGGTTCTTTTCTGAATGAAGAGCTGTGACTAGTGGAGTTCCGCAGGGATCAGTGCTGGGACCTTTGCTGTTTGTAGTATATGTAAATGATTTGGAGGAAAATGTAACTGGGCTAATTAGTAAGTTTGCAGACGACATTAAGGTTGGAGGAGTTGCAGATAGTGAAGAGGATTGTCAAAGGATACAATGGAATATAGGTCGGTTGGAGACTTGGGCGGAGAAATGGCAGATGGCATTTAATCCGGACAAATGCGAGGTAATGCATTTTGGAAGGTCTAATACAGGTAGGATTATACAGTATATGGCAGAACCCTTAAGTGCATCGATGGGAAGAGGGATCTGGGTGTACAGGTCCACAGGTCACTGAAAGTGGCAACGCAGGTGGATAACGTAGTCAGGAAGGCATATGGCATGCTTGCCTTCATTGGCAGGGGTATTAAGTATAAAAGCTGGGAAGTCATGCTGCAGCTGTATAGAACCTTGGTTAGGCCACACTTGGAATATTGCGTGCAATTCTGGTCGCCACATTACCAGAAGGATATGGAGGCATTGGAGAGGGTGCAGAGGAGGTTTACCAGGATGCTGCCTGGTCTGGAGGTTATTAGCTATGAGGAGAGGTTGGAGAAACTCTGATTGTTCTCACTAGAGTGACGGAGATTGAGGGGCGACTTGATAGAAGTTTACAAAATTATGAGTGGCATGGACAGAGTAGATAGTCAGAAGCTTTTTCCAAGGTGGAAGAGTCAATTACTAAGGGACATAGATTTAAGGTGAGAGGAGAAAACTATAGAGGAGATGTGCGGGGCAAGTTTTTTACGCAGAGGGTAGTGAGTGTCTGGAATTTGCTGCCAGAGGAGGTGGTGGAAGCAGGTACTATAGTGGTGTTTAAGAGGCAGCTTGACAAATACGTGAATAGGATGGGAATAGAGGGATACGGACCCCGGAAGTGCAAAATGTTTTAGTTTGACAGACAATATGATCAACGCAGGCTTGGAGGGCCGAAGGGCCTGTTCCTGAGCTGCACTTCTTTGTTCTTTATCAAGCTCTTGACTTGTGCCTTGTAGATGGTGGACAAGTTTTGGGAAGTCAGGAGGTGAGTTACTTGCCACAGGATTCCTAGCCTTTGACCTGCTCTTGTAGCCACAGTATTTATATGGCTAGTCCCGTTCAGTTTTTGGTCAATGGTAACCCCCAGGATGTTGAAAGTGGGGGATTCAGTGATGGAAATAGGATATGTGTAAGCAAGAATAAAACAATGGCAGATGTTGGCACTGACAAAGATGGTTGTCGATAGCGGTGACCTCTGGAAAGTAACTTTGGAAGGGCATTAGAAGAGGCAAGCAGAAATGCAAAGATCAGCTGGCTGAGAAGAGGCCTCTCAGCCTGCTGTCTTCCTCTGCAGCAAATGTGGCAGAGTGGGGCTCCTGAGGCACACCACGTAATGTTTAACACCAAGTCAACCACCAGAGTGCACACCAACATCTCGTGAGATGGAAGGCTGTCAAGGTAGGAAATGTTAAGAACTGTGAAGTCATTAAATACACTTTGTCCTGTGTGTGTGTTAAAATATTCTGATTCCACCTTGACAGTTGAAAAATTGTATCTTTTGTAGCATTTTGATCACTCAAGAGAATGGTTACAACTGTTCGCAGTTGTGCTGCTTTATTTCTGGTTAAAGGCAAATATGGAAGCACATACATTTTTTTCTTTGTGCTGTGGTGTCGTGAAGGTAAAAAGACATAAATACTTTAGCTTAATTTTTTGAGCTTTGTTTTGGCCTAATGTTGCATCGGGACATCAGTGAGCACTTGCTTATTGGCAGGAGTCTGAATGGCACAGGCTTGACTTTCTTGATAGTTCCTAACAATGGCTGCTACATGATTAGGTTAAAGTTGGTACCACCTGAAAATAATTGCAGGCTACCCCTTCTCCTTTTTTATTTTTTGCACTTTTCCAAACTCATTTAATTTCACTTCACCTAACTTTGCTTCAACGTATGGGGTAACTTTATCGGATTAAACTGGAACAGTAAACTTAATATGGTTGGGTTATGAGATTGAACCTGTTTTTAGTTGTCTTGATCTGCAAAGTGACGGGAGGTTTACAGCTACAATTTGGAGTAAATCGTACTATTGTGGTAATGTATATTTTTAGGTGATTTTTTTTTTAGCAGATTCAATTGTCAGCAGCTGTAGCAGAAATGCCACACTAAAGCAACAGGTTGGGCCAGTTTTGCACTTTAATGGCGTGTGTAGTGTTCAATTGCATCGGCACAATGTGTAACTCATGTTGTATTTATCTGTGGGGCCACCTTTCAGATATGAAGCTAGTCTCAACTTGAAAATGGCAAAATGTGTCTGCTATTATTCCTCTGAAGGAAAAGACTAAAACTCTGTCTGCCCCACACCCAAATGTGCAAGGAGCAAGACTTCTTGATCACGCAATGTTTGAAAATTTTCTTGTAGCCAAGGGAACTGCTAAACCTCCGCTATAAATGGTCTAATTGGAGAACCTTTCTTTGAAATAGGTTGGAAACATTACTGTAAACTGTACTATGCGATGTTTGGAACAACCTGGAATTTATATACCTTTCACTACCTCAGAATATTTCCAAAGCCCTTTACAACCAATGTTGTATTGTCAGGAATGCAGCAGCCAGTTTGTGCACAGCAAGGTGTCGCAACCCCAGGAAATCTGCTTTTGATTTGGCTGAGGGATAAATATTGATTGAAACCTGCTGTTCCTCCAAGTGCTACGGGATCTCTTGCACCTACCTGAAAGCGCAAACAGGGCATCAGATTAATGTCTTATCTGAAAAAGGGTAAGCCTTTCAGTGATGCCCTGGAGTATTTGCCCACATTTGGTGCTCAGGTCTCTGGGGTGGGATCAAGTCAGGAAACGGAGAATTTAAGTGCCATCACTGAGCACCCTAATGACGAACACTTGTTGGGTGTAGGTTTCTTGTTCACTGCATTTGAAACTCAAAACATAAATTGTTACTGCATAGAACATTAGCTTTGTACACCACTGAACTTTACCTGCAATTTTTGAGTGCATTTGGCGCAGATTCTTCAGTCTAAATTAACACTTGTAGCCTGTTAACTGAATATGCTTTGTTAAAGTTTATCCATTTTAGATGAAAATGCATGCATTTTTAAATTATCCAAACTTTAATCATAAGACCACATTTCTAATGGAGAGCAGTCTCTAAATCTTATACTTGACAATCAGTTGTTCCTCATTCATAAACTTCCATTGTGTATGATATGCACAGCTGAAAAAGAATGCATATATCATTTTTTTCAATAATGTAGCATATTTGCTACAATGAGGTATCACTTTTATATATAACAGAAGCATTGAGTCTATTTGAAGGTAGTTCATCTTTACATTTACCAACCAGAACTGTATAACCTGAAGAGGTCCTTGATCAGAGTTCAAATAGTTTGTTTGTACAAGCTATCCTAGCTTTGATCAGGTTAGTCAACAGTGACTCGGATAGGGAGAGATGAATTATCCAGGCTTCCTGTTTCTAACCACAGTCCCATGACCTTGATATCGACTGTATATGTAAATATTGGGATAGGATCAGATCTGACAAAGATGCAATAGCTCTTTATTACACCACTGTGGTAATTTGTTACATGAAGACCAAGCCATAAGTGAACCAAAATACTATAGACCCTGTGAATCGGAGTCATCAACAGTGGTATCAAACAGCAAAAATACTACGGATCTGAAATAGAAACAAAGTGCTGGAAAAACTCAGCCGTTTGGCAGCATCTGTGGAGAGAGAAGCATCTAATGTTTCAACTTTTTTAAAAAGATGCTGCTTGTCAGCATACTGAAGAAGGCAATGTTGAAACCCCTTACCTTCCTGTCGGTCTCTAACCTGGGTGCCAGTTGTGGCTCAGTTGGTAGCACACTTGCCTCTAAGTCAAAAGGTTGTGGGTTGATGCCCTACTTCAGGACTGGAGCACAAAATTCAAGACACTCACACTTGTGCAGGACCAAGAGATCCCAGGGCAAATTTCAGAGATCAGGGGAGTTTTCCCTGGTGTCCTGGCCAATATTTACCCCTCAATCAGCATCACAAGAAACCAGTTAGCTGGTCATTATCACATTCTAGTTTGTGTGAGCTTGGTGTGCACAAATTGGCTGCTGAATTTTTGTCATCACAACAGTGACTATGCTTAAAAAATACTTTATTGGCTGTAAAGTGCTCTGAGACATCCAGTGATTGTGAAAGCCACTATATAAATGCCAGTCTCTTCTACACTTGCTCACCAGCTATGATGCGGTGATCTTGCTTTGCTTACATCTTTTCTAGTCCCATAATATTTCTTTATTACATTTAGCTCTGTGGATTTTAACATTACATTCCTAGTATTTGTACATGCAGTAAAATTCCTTCAGGATAATGTTGACTGTTCTGCAGCAAGTGAGGCAGACTATGAATGGCAGTTTGCAGTTTATTATTTCAAGATAGCAAGCTAAAATATTAACCATGCAAGTCTCTCTTCCCTGGTTGGAATTTGAAATTAGTATTTACATGCGCTTACAGTAGCAAATTGACTCATACCAATACAAAAACACAGTTGACCCCAATTATATGCTTCATTGGCATATGTTTTGTGGTTTAAGTGCTGACAACCTATTAATCCAATGAAAAGACTCAGCATACTTTAATAAATTGTTTCTAATTTCTGAACAAGGTACATGAATTTCAGCATATTTGGATTTCCTATGGAATTAAAACTGCCCATATGGCGGTGGGCTTTCAACTACTCTTTTTGGTCAAGAAATGGATTTTGAGTTGGACTTTGATAAACTATTTACTCCACTGTTTTCCAATTTCCCATGTTGATAAGCCATCACAGCTATTTCTTGGATTTTTCATTTAGAAAATTTAAGCTAATAGTCTGCAAATCAGTGTATTTTTACATTTGGCATTTATCTAAGTATGTTACCATGAAGGGTACATTGTGCAATCCCTGCAATGTGTTTATTCAGTCATTTCTTGGACACATAGTTTTTAATTTAATACAGTTCTTAGATTTCTTTTCCCCAATCCCATGTGTTGCCTAAAAGTTGTGCTATTAATCCCTTATTGATCCTACAAACTGGTTCTTGATTATCACGGCAATGAGCAAAGACAGGCTTCCACTGTTGCATCTGAACCAAAAGCATCTCCCACCTGAAGGCCTGTTATTGAAAGAGGACAAGGATGTGTCTCTCTTATGCTAAATGCCCAGATTTGATTGTTGCAAGATTTGTGGCGCAATGAGGAAAAGCTTTCTTGTCACCCACATCCACTACCATTTGTTTGACATTGGTTTTAAAAACCAAAGTGTGCAGCCATTTCAGTCTTTCATGGCCTAGTTGTAATGTTGATGGTTAGGGGATCATCTATTTTTATCTTGTTTTACACATACTAATTGGAAATTGTGCTGTGTTAGGTTCTTGCTAGTTCCTGGTTAGGATCTGAAATTATTTCTTCAGAAGGTTAACAAATGCAGGGTTGCACTTTATTGGTGCTAATTGCATCCTGCCGAAATGGTTATTGTGGGTGGTTTTATTTGTAAAACAAGTTGTCCCAATTTTATTCACTGCCACAGGCATGAATGTGACTCCTATTCAAAAAAGAAGAAAGACAGGGGAAGCAGGAAACTACAGACCAGTTAGCTTTAACGTCTGTCATAGAGAAAATGCTGGAATCTATTGTTAAGGAGGTTGTAGCGGGGCACTTGGAAATCCTCAATGCAATCAGGCATGGTCAACATGATTTTGTGAAAGGGAAATCATGTTTGACTAATTTATTGGAGTTCTTTGAGGAAACAACAAGCAAGGTGGATAAACAGGGATGTGTATATATGTATATATATGTACTTGGATTTCCAGAAGATATTTGACAAAGTGTCACATCAAAGGCTACTATACAAAAAAAGAGCTCACGGTGTAGGGGGTAACATATTAGCATGGATAGAGGATTGGTTAGCTAACAGAAAATAAAGTAAACATAAATGGGTCATTTTCGGGTTGGCAAGATGTAATGAGTGGAGTGCCACAGGGATCAGTGCTGGGACCTCAGCTATTTTCAATTTATGTCAGTGTCTTGGATGAAAGGACCAAATGTATGGTAGCTAAATTTGCTGATGTCACAAAGATAGATAGGAGAGTAAGTTTTCAAGAGGACATAAGGAGCCTGCAAAGGGATATCAATAGATTAAGTGAGTGGGCAAAAATTTGGCAGATATAGTAGAATGTGGGGAAATATGAACTTGTCCACTTTGGCAGGAAGAATAAAGAAGCATATTACTTAAATAGGGAGAGATTGCAGAACTCTTGAGAGACAGAGGCATCTGGGTGTCCTGCTACATTAAACAGGAAAAGTTTAGTATGCAGGTATAGCAAGTGATTAGGAAGGCAAATTGTCATAGAAATATAATTTTCATAATATTGTGATTTATTGTAAAGGTAGGTTAATAGTGGGGTTTGGATTAGGTTCTCTGTGTGTGTGTGGTGGATTTAATTGAATTGCAGACAGCTAGTCTGGAGTTTGAGTGATCGAAATGGGTTTGAAATGCTATATACGTAAATATGGCTGAAGTTTTAGAATGTGAGGTGCAAGGAACATTTGCATTTTTAGATAAACCAGAGTTGTTTGAATTTCAAAGAGATGGTAAGAGGTTATACTTAGCCATAAGAAGTTAAGTCAAACTGCGTGTTTATTTTTCCCAAAGATTACTGATAATATAAACCATCCATGGTACTCATATATTATGGAAAAAGTAAAATCGCGAAGACATTTTGGAACAATGGAATTTACTTTAAAAATGGTTCTACATGTAAAAATGAGATGAGGTTACAGCCTAAGACCTAACAAATGTGAAAAGCCTCCAGCTTCTGTGCATCAAGTTGCTGTCTACAGGAACTGAACCTTAAGGAAAGTCACTTTCAATATCACTGTCCAGCTTTGCCTATTAAATTACCTATTGAAATTTACTTGTTTTTATTGTTCCCTTAATGGAGGTGTAACTGGGAGATAGATTTAATTAGGAGTTTTAGGAGGAGTTATAGTAGTAATTTGTAGACCTATGTATGTGCTTAAAATATTTTTTCTTAATAAATGTTTAATTTAGTTTTGTAAAAAAACCACTAAGCCTTGATGGACTTAATACTACTGAATTCAAGGCACGCATCTCGAAATAAAATACAAATTGCAAAAACAGCTGTGGCAGCTACTTCTGGTTGCCCTCTGGGATTTGAGCAGCTCAGCATTTACCATCCACTATGCCATAACAAAATTGAATGTTATTTATTGCAAGGGGAATGGAATGTAAAAGTAGGGATGTTTTGCCACAGTTGTATAGGGGTATTGGTGAGATCACATTTAGAGTACTGTGTACAGTTTTGATCTACTTTTTCAGAAAAAGACATAATTGCATTAGAAGCAGTTCAGAGAAGGTTTTCTGGACCGATTGCTGGGATGAGGGGATTATCCTATGAGGAAAGGTTGGGCAGGTTAGTTCTGTTTCCATTGGAGTTTAGAAGAATGAGGGGTGATTTTATTGAAACATAAGATCCCGAGGGGACTTGACAGGGTGGATACTGAGGGGGTGTTTTTCCACTTGTGAGGGAGACTAGAACTAGGGGAAACAGTTTTAAAAATAAGGGGTCTCCTATTTAGAATGGAGATTAGGAGAATTTTTTTTGAGGGTCGTGAGTCTGGGGATCTCTCTATCCCAGGGATTGGTGGAGACAGGTCATTGAATGTTTCTAAAGCTGAGTTAGATTCTTGTTTGACAAGGAAGTCAAAAGAGTATGGGGGGTGGGGGGGGGCGGGGAAGGAAGGAAAATGGAATGGAGGGCATAGTCGGATCAGCCATGATCTTATTGAATGGCATAGCAGGCTCGAAGGACCAACTGGTCTACTCCTAATTCATATGTTCATACAAGTTAGAATTAGAATGTGGTTTCTACAATATAAGCATGCCTTCAGCTTCTCAGAGTCACAATGGTTACAGCACAGGAGGCCATTCAGGCCATCATATCTGTGCTGGCTCTCCAAAGGAGCAATCTATGTAGTGCCATTCCCCAGCCTTCTCCATAGCCCTGCATGTACTTCATTTTCAAATAATAATCTAATTCTCTCTTTTAATGCTTCAATTGACCCTGCCTCCATCACACACTCAGGCAGTGCATTCCAGATCCTCTTCTCCATTTGCTTTGTTTGCCAATTACCCTAAATTTGTACTGCCTTGTTCTCGATCCTTCCAATAGGAACAATTTTTCACTATCTACTCTGTCTAGACACCTCTCTGATTTTGTATACCTCCTATCAAATCTCGTCTCCACCTTCTCTTCTCCAAATCAAGCAGTCCCAACTCCTCCGATCTATCTATGTAACTGAAGTTCTTCATCCCTGGAACATTTTTTGTGAATCCTTTCTGCATTCTCCCTAATGCCTTTACATATTTCCTGAAATGTGGTGCCCAAAACTTGACAACATTCTCCAGTTGAGGCTGAACCAGCATTCTATGCAAATTTAACATAATATTGCTTTTGTGCTCTCTGTCCCTGTTAAAGCATACAGCATCCTAGGCTTTATTATTAGCTGCTCTCTCAACCTGTCCTGCCACCTTCAGCGGTTTATAGCAATATGCACCCATGTCCCTCAGCTCCTGCCCCACCTTTAGAATTGTACCCTTTTTATTTTATATTGTCTGTGTTTTTCCTGCCAAAATGAACCACATGACACTTCTCTGCATTAAATTTCAGCTACTACTTGTCTGCCCAGTTCACCAATTTGTCAACGTCCTTTTTGAAGTTCTACACTAACCTCCTCAGTTATGCTTCCACGTTTCGTATCACCCTCAGATTTTGAAATTGTGCCCTGTACACCAAGTTCCACGTCACTAATATATGTCAGGAAGAGCAAGGATCCTAAAACCAGCCCCTGGGGAACTCCATTACAAACCTCCCTCCATTTTGCAAAACATCCATTAACCACTCCTCTTTGTTTCCTATTACTCAGCCAATTTTGTATCCATGTTACCACTGTCTCTTTTATTCCACGAGCTGTAACTTTACTCACAAGTCTGTTTTAGCAGCACTTCATCAAATGTGTTTTGGAAGTCCATGTGCACAACATCAACAGCATTACTCTCACTGTTACCTCAACAAAAAACTCCATGTTAGTTAAACATGATTTCCCTTAACAAATCTGTGCTGTTTTTTCTTTAACCTGCATTTGCCCAAGTGACTATTAATTTTATCCAGAATTATCATGTTATATCATTATTCATGTTATGTTTCTTGAACAAGATGATTTAGAAAATTCAACAGCTTTCCCTTGAATACTAAAATCTAAAGCAAACAACTACTTGCATTTGTAAGCATATAAAACATCTAAATGACAAAGCAGTGAATGGAGGGTTTGGGTACATCCTATTTTGAATGTTCTTGCTTCCTGGGGATCACTTCCTTTTAAATTGGATGCTGATTGGGCAGCAGAGAGTACTGTAACTAAGGCTGTAGCAAGGAGCAATCCTCATTTATTAAACAATTTTTATATCTAACTGTAATATACAAGTGTCTGTGGCACATTGTGCAGAAGTTAACAACAGTTTTCAGAACCAGAGTATTTTCATTCTTTTCATGACATCCACACACTGCCTCCATAGCTACATCCTGTCCTTTTATATTATGGAAGCAGTGAACCCATTCCATTGATGCTGACCTCATTGCATTCTACTGCAAGGTAAAGTGGATTCAGAATCAACTGTACATTCACAGTTACTCTTCTCATCAATCTCATCTCTCTAATCCAAGAACAGAGGTCAGTTGCATCACTTCTACCACAGTTACAGTGAGGCCAGTTAACTCTGCCTAAACTGGCAGTTGAATCCAGGATAACATTGATTATTAGGACCTTTTTTATATATTGGTTCATGGGATGTGAGCGTTGCTTGCTAGGCCAGCATTTATTGCCCATCCCTAATCACCCTTGAGAAGGTGGTGGTGAGCATTAGTATTGATATGTGGTGATTAGTATTGTTCAGTACTTCTTAGTAAAGTCACTGAGCAAATAATTTATGAAGCTCCATATATAAAATAATTGGATAGATAGAGTTCTGCAAATTATTCTCCATAATAACCTATCCAGATTGCAATGTTGATATTGCAAACAGTGACCACCCTTAATGACCCATTTTAATCTACAATTACTATATGAGCAATAATTTTCAAGCAAGTTTGAGTGTCCAAACAGTCGGTTGTCGTCATGGTGCCAGGATGAGAGACAGCTTGAAACGGTTTGAAAAGATGTTGGGGGGGATCCAGTTGTTAGAACCAATGACATAAGGAAGGGTTAGGCAAGCGCTCTCTTGGAAGAGGCAAGAGCTAAATTGAAGAACAGGACCTCGGATTTGTAATCTCTGGATTATTACCTGAGCCAAGTGCAAATTGGTTTAGGGATCAGCGAATTAGGGAGTTGTGTGGGAAAAGGGAGTTCCCTTTAATAGGACACTGGCAGGAGGCCCACCAGGGTGCTAACAAAAAGGATAACTGCAGTGTTGTGGTGGGGGGGGGGGAAGAAGAATTAAGTGGGGTACTCCGGTGGAAAAGGTAGTACAGATGACAGTTCAAAAACAAACAAAAGGGAAAAGAGCGGAGTAATTGTCAGAAATTGTGCTTTAGGTAGAACTGGTGAAGGGCATACTAACAGGTGTAAATTAACTAAATCAGCATGTGTGAGTAAGACATTAGGCAAATGGCCCAAAAAAACCCACCTTTTATAGCAATGCACTGATATCAGGAACAAATTGAATGAATTACAAGTGCAAATTCAACTTGGAGGGTATGACATGGTAACCATTACTGAGATATGACTGCAAAATGGTCAGAACTAGGAACTAAATATACCAGGTTATAAGGTCTACAGAAAAGATGGGGAAAATGGTAGAAGAGGAGGAGCAGCCTTAATGATTAAGGATGAAATCATTTCACTGAAAAGAGAGGATATAATGAGGGGTGAGCAGGCAGTGGAAACTTTGAGCACAGTTCAGTAGAAAAGGATTGAAGACTGTAGTTTGCAGTTGTGTATGGCCTGGCATGTAACAAAGGCAGTGTGGTTTCTGTGGGGGATTTTAAACTTTCACATGGAATAGGATAGGCAACCTAGCACATGTCAGAAAGGTGGTGAATTTCTGTGTGTCTGAGAGTGCTTTCTGCAACAATGTGTCCTGGAAGCAACAAGGGAGCATGCCATATTAGAAATTAGTAATGTGTAATGAGCCAGATTTAGTTCATAGCCTAACAATATGTGAACATTTAATCTGATAGCCATCATAATATGATTAAGTTTAATGTAGTGTTTGAAAGGCAGAAACACGAAACAGCTACCAAGATTCTTGATTTAGGTAAAGTTGTCTTTGATGGGATGAAGCAGATACTGCCCACAGTAAACTGGGCAAATTAGTTAAGGGGTAAATGACAAGATCAGTGGGAGGTGTTCAGAAGAAAACTTAATGTGATACATAACCAGTTTATCCCATAAGGGGAAAGAGCCACTTGCCAAAAAGAAAGCTCTGGACAACTAAGAGGCCAAACTTAAAATGTTCAGAAATGCAACAAGCAAATAGCACGGGTCATGTGGAATGGGAATGGTACAAAGAATAGCAAGTGGTGATAAAATAGATAAATAAGAGCTACAAAGAGACTTGTAAGGAATATCAGGATAAACACAAAAGCTTTACAATTAGAGAAGGAAGAAGGAGCTGGCCAGAAGCAATGTCACTCCTTAAAAACTGATACTGGTGATATTATCAATCAAGATAAGGAAATGGTAGACATAATGAATAATTACTTTGTGCCTCTATTTACAATAGAGGAAGAGGTTAGCATGCCAGACATCCCAAGGAAGCTGCTGTTGTATCAGTGTCAGGGAATTTTCCCAAATGAATATTGGCAAAGTAACAGTAATGAAGGGAATAATGGTACTCTAAAACAAATGATCCTCAGGGCCAGGTTGTTTCCATCTCAATTTTTTTTAAAAGTACATGAGAATATTGCAGATTCCTGAACTATAAGCTTTCAAAGTTCAACCAATTCAGGAATCATTCCTTTAGTTTAGAAAATTGTGTATGTCACTTGTTATTTAAGGGTGATGGGAAAACTAGGGAATTTTAGGAATTTTAGACCATTTAGCCTTAAATCATTGCCAGCAAGTTACTAAAGTCTTTAATTAGGATAGAGTGACTAAACACCTTGAAATTTTTCAGTTCCTCTGAGAGGAGCAACATGGATTTGTAAAAGATTGGTTATGCCTGATGAACCCAACTGCATTTTTTTGAAGAGGTGACTAAAGTAGTGGACAGAGGAATGTTTGTGGATGCTATTTAAATTGGCTTCCAGAAGGCATTTGATAAAGTTCTTCATAAGAGACTGTTAACTAAAGTTGAAGGTCATGGAATTGAAGGCAAATCATTGGCCTGGTTAGGAAATTGGCTTAGTACCAGAAGATGGGGAGTAGGGATAATGTGTAGATACACTCATTGGCAGGATGTGACTAGCAGTGCCCTGCAAGGATCTGTGTTGGATCCTCAACTATTCACTATTTATTCATGGTAGAAAGCTACATATCCAAATTTGCTGATGACTGAAAGATTGGTGGCATTGTAATAGGTGAATGGCCAAAATGTAGCAAATGGATTTCAGTATAGTCAAATGTAAGGTCATCCACTTTGGGCCTAAAAAGACTAGAACACAGTATTTTCTAAATGGTGAAAAGCCAGAAACAGTGGAGAGATCCAAAGACACTGGCAGATCCATGTTCATAGATCATTAAGGTATCATGAACAGGTCCAAAAACTAAACAAAAAGCAAATGGAATGCTGACCTTTATGTCTAGAGGACTAGAATACAAGGGATAAAAGTCATGCTTCACCTATACAAAGCCCTGGTTAGACCACAGTACCCCACAGTACTGGAGTACTGTGAGCAGTTCTAAGCATCACACCTTAGGAAGAATGTATTGGCCCTGGGAGTGCAGTATGAATTTACCACAATGATACCTGGACTCCGCAGTTAAATTAAGATGACAAAATTGGGTCGTACTTGCTGGAATTTAGAAGGTTAAAGTGTGAATTGACCCAAGCTTTCAAAATATTAAAGGGAATAGAAAGAATAAATTGGGAGAAACTGTTTCTGTTGGTTAAGGAGTCAAGGACTACAGGGCATTGTCCAAGAATTAGAGCCAGATCTTGCAGGAATGAAATTAGGAAACACTTATGTGCACACACACAGGATGGTTGAAGTTTGGAACACACTTCCACAAACAGTAATTAATGTTAGATCAACGAATTTTAAATTTGAGGTTGATAGATTTTTGTCAATTAAAGATATTGACAGATATGGGGAAAAGATATATTATGGGGTTAGGTCACAGATCAACCATGACCTCAATAATTAGCAGAGCAGGCTCAAGGGAATAAATGGCCCACTTCTGGTCTTGTGTTTCTATCTACTGAGTCCCAATTATAAATATGCATTATAGTATCAAGTTTAAAATGTAGTCTGAGAGGGAATGTTGCAGGGGCCTATGCTTCTGAACCAGGATCATTTATATTTCTCAGTCAAGATCTTTAAAGTTATTTGAAGATAATTGGAATTTTTAAAGGCCATGCCATGCAGCACCTAAACCATACATTTTTCTTTATTTTATTTTCTCCCTTTTTAGGTGCCAAATATTAGTGTGTGTGTTCAGCAGGTGTGTTTCCCAGGTGGTCATTCAATTTGACACGTGAACTTTAGGTACTGAATAATGGTATCTGATTTGTGGAGGACATCACTCTCACCTGATCCTGAGTGTCCGCAAGCACACTTTGCAACAATCTGTTGGCCTGTGATGGAAATTGAAAATGTTGCTTTTCTTTCCTGTCCTCTGGCCTTTTCTAGTTCAAAGGTCTATTCTACCCTGCTTTTCAGTTTCAAATAAACCTTCCTTGCTAGTAAACTTTGCTCTTGCTGATTTCCAGTGGCCTTTCCAAGAGAGAACGGATTTTTTCTCACCTGTTGTTGGCAACACTTCCTTATCCCTTCAAACCATTTTATTGCCCTGTTGTATCCCATTGAGTGGCTGAGTTGAAAAGAATCAAGTTTATGCTTAATCAGTGGGTATTCGAAGAACTCAGCGCCCAGTCGACAAGTGGTAACTGGTTGGCATGCATACAAAATGCTGGTTACATCAACCATTGTGTCTCTGTCTCACTACTGAAACAGCCTGTATCAAAGTCACAAACAATGACCCATGTGACTATGACAGTGGTAAACTGCTCCCCCCCTCATTCTCCTCAACCTGCATACAGCTTTTGACATGCCTGATTGCATCATCTAGCCAGATTGGACTCTCCCCTGGTTCTATTTTGAACTCTCCAGGTGTAGCCAGAGAATCACATAAAACGACTTTTCCTGCACCATTATCTATGACATCCTACATGGAATTGTCCTTTTTGTCCCATCCTATTCCTCGTTTACGTGTTCCCTTCAGGGGCATCATTCAAAGTCACATCAGGGTCAACATGCATGCTTGTTTTACCTCAGCACCACAGCTTTTGAACCCTTGACAGTTTACCTGACTTATCACACTGCTAGTACAACAACCGCAAACTTCCACCAAATAAGTACAAGTTATTAGGAAGACCGAACCAATTGGCTTGAATTTTCGCACAGAGGCTCTCCATTGTAGACAAAATGGTGCCAGAGGCCTGATTGCAGCAGTCCCACCCCTGAACCCAGCCCCCACCATTTTTGCAGGGGGAGGGGTGTGGTGAGGAAAAGGGGCAGGTTGCACTTTACATATCCATGGTTCACAGACACAGCTGCTGTACATGTTCAAGTGCAGCTCCCTTCAGTCAGATCCAATTTTGACTAATGGGCTGCCCAAAATGTGCCTTATGCACTTCAGACCTATCAGGAGAAAGTCGAAAGTTAGTGGAGTTTTTTGGAGAGGCAAGCTGCCTTTTTGGGATGCAGTGCGTAACTCACCTGACTCCCCAAAGCCTGTCCACCATCCACAAGGCACAAGTCAGGAGTGTGATGAGAATACTCTCCCCTTGCCTTGATGAGTGCAACAACACTCGAGCTTGACACCATCCGGGACAAAGCAGCCCATTGATTGGCACCCTATCTATAAACCTTCACTCCCTCCACTATTGACGAAGAGTGACAGCAGTGTGTACCATCTACAAGGTGCACTGTAGGAATTCACCAAGCTTCCTTAGACAGCACCTTCCAAACCCACAACCCCTACCATCTAGAAGGACAAGAGCAGCAGACACATGGGAACACCAGCATCTGGAAGTTCACCTCTAAGCCACCCACAACACTGCCTTGTAACTGTAAGTGCAGAAGAGGTTTACAAGAATGGTTCCAGGGATGAGAAACTTCAGTTACAAAGATAGATTGGAGAGGTTGGGACTGTTTTCCTTGGAGAGAAAGTGGCTGAGGAGAGTTGAGATAAATGTTTAAAATCATGAGGGGGCTGGACAGAGTAAAGAGGGAGAAGCTGTTCCCGCTCGTTAAAGGATCAAGAACGAGAGGGCACAGATTTGCAAAAGAAGCAAATGTGACGTGAGAAAAAACTTTTTCCCCTCAATGTGTGTTCGGGTCTGGAATGCACTGCCTGGAAGTTTGGTGAAGGCAGGTTCAATCGAGGCATTCAAGAGGGCATTAGATGATTATTTGATTAGAAATAATGTGCAAGGGTACAGGGAAAAGGCAGAGCAATGGCACTAGTTCATAATGCTAATTTGGAGAGTTGGTGCAGACGTGATGGGCCAAATGGCCACCTTCTGTGCTGTTAAAATTCCATGATGTCGCCATTCCTTCACTATCACTGGGTTAAAGTCCTGGAACACTCTCCCTAACAGCACTGTAGGTGTACCTGCACCACATGGACTGCAGCGGTTTAAGAAGGCAGCTCATCACCACCTTCTCGGACAATTGGGGATGGGCAACAAGTGCTGCCTTAGCCAGCGACATCCACATCCCATGAATGAATAGCAAAAGTAGACATCTATGTGCATAAAAAGTGGGTAAACTCAGTGGAATATCAAGCACATATGTGCTATGAAGGGCATTTTAATCTCCTAGCCTTTTAAACCTGCAGACTGCTTTTAATTTTAAAAAATACTGTGCTTGTTATTTCACGCTCGGTTGACATAAGCCTCAGGGTTATCATTATAGGATTTGTGCTGCATGACTAATTTAATAACTTTTCCTTATCACACTAGGGGTGGCTGTCTGTTCACACTTTGATAGCTCCAAGTGCTTATGAACTCTTTGAGGGGCTGTGAATACAAATGCTTGTTGTTCTATGGGACTAGGTAGTTGAAGGAATTTAAATGTAGTGAATGGATTCTTATCAATGACAAGTTTTTTTTTAAATGGTGGAATTCATCAATAGACACTTACGACCCATGCTGAGAAAAAAATAAAGTTCTGAGGTATGTCCATGACAGATAAGGAGTGAGTTGGCATGGAGGGTGGGAGGGCAAAGGCTGGGTGGGGGCATAGGTTGACATGAGTTGGCACTAAGTTGGCATAGGGACTATGGGGCATTTGCAGAGGGGAATAGGCTGGCATAGAGGCTATAAAGGGCCATAGAGCAGAATGGGGGTTAAGAGGGGCCATCGAGGGGGTTGGTGGGAAGCATGGGTTGGCATGGATAGGGCATCGAAAGTGTGTGTCAGGTGAGGGTGTATGTTGGGTAAGGGCTGTTTTTGTGGGGTTTCTTTTGCAGCTGGGACCAAGTGCCACATCACCGAGGTGGGCCTTTTCACACAGCCCACTTCCACACCTGACTGCCTCTGAGTGATGGGCCCAACTCCCCTAACACCCCGCACCTGCACCACCCTTCCCCACCCCCCATCCCCAAACCCTGAAATGAAAATCAGAACTTCCAGGGCAGTTTTTTGGGAGTCGGGTTCACAGAGCTAGGAATTCTCCCGACTCCTCTGTGTTTCCAACCCGAGAGTGACAATACAGGCTGTTGCCTTTATCCCTTCGCTCTGTTCCCTAGCCACCGACTCCATCCATCTCTGTGGCACCTGAACCAGAACAATCGCAACCTTGGTTTGTATTTGACACCAAGTTGAATTTCTGATCACACCTGCTCCGTGACTAATAATTGCCTACCTCTACCTCTGAATTACCTGCCTCAGCTTATTTGCTGCTGATGCTCTCATCCTTGCCTTTGTCTCTTGGCTCAACTATTCCGGTGCTCTCCTGGCAGGCTTTCTGTCTTCCGCCAGACGTCAACTTGAACTCACCCAAAACAATGCTGTCTATATTTAACTTGCTCCAAGTCCTGTCTGCACATCACCCCTGTTGTCATTGATGTACATTGGCTCCCGGCCTGGCAATGTCTCAGTTTTAAAACCTTGTCCTGGTTCTTAATTTCATCCGTGCCCTTGTCCCTTCCTGTGCCTGTAATTTACCTGGGCTCTACCAGCCTTTGGAACCTCTGTGCTCCTTCAATTCTAGCTTTGTGTGCATCCCCAGCTGCTCTGCTATTGCTGGCTGTGCCTTCAGCTGTCCAGGCTCTAAGCTCTGGAATTTTCTCCCTAAAGCTCCATCTTTCAACTTCTCTCGTCCTTTAAGACCACTTCTTAAAACCTACCTCTTTGCCTACACTTTGGTCCGCTGCCTTGATATTTTTCTATATGGCAGTGTCAAATGTTGTTTGATGCTCCTGTGAAGCATCTTTGGGTGTTTCACTATGTTAAAGTTGCTATATAAATGCAAGTTGTTGTTGCTTTATCCCTAGAAAATGCTTGTTTAAGCCCTTGTCCTTTTAATTATTTTTTGGAAACTAAGGCATTTATCTTTGAGCATACATTGAGTTATGCTGAATAAGTGATACAGTGATCAGTTTCTAACTCCAACAAATGAATCTTTAAATATTTAATATTTATCTTTCTTGTGTAGGGCTGGATGATTACTTACAGTGCTATGCTCACAACTTTGAGCGAGAGAAGATAAATGGTGAGCAGCTTCTACAGATTACTCATCAGGATCTTGAAGAATTAGGAGTAATTCGTATTGGTCACCAAGAGCTAATCCTAGAGGCTGTAGATCTGCTTTGTGCTCTGGTAAGTTTTTTAAACAATTAAGAAAAAAGTTCAAGGAACTAAATGGCTATGTTGTACGCTCCAATTTGCCCAAAAATGAATAAAGTTCAAAACTCCAAAAGAATTAGTGGCCTAATTAAGTTTCTTTGAATAGACTTGTGATTTTTATAGAAAGAAGATGGAAGAAGGGGAAACTTGTCACTCAAATCAAACATTGCACAGTTATTTTTTCATTCTTTAAAAAATTGTTTTAGTAGATCTGAAGGGAAAATACTGAAGTCTTGTTCAATAAACATTTGCACATTCATCCATTTGCCTGTGCAAACATAAAATAAATAAATTTCTCATTTTAAATTCCCAAGCTGGTGGGCAGTGATCCGAAAGAGAAGTCATAGTTATCTTCCAATATCATTTTGAAATGTTTACTATCCACTCCTATTCCTAAGCTTACTTTGTTTGGACTCTACATGCTGGAAGGAGAAGATATTTATTTTGAATCTTGAGCGTTACCGCTGTAACTCCATTCTGCCACCATTCCTCCTCCTCCTTTGTTCGCCAGTTCCTAAAGAAAGACTAGAAATAAAATGTGAAAGTCTCGAGGAGAGATCCTTATTTTGTAAATCAAACTGTAGCCAATTAAATTAATTACTTGAATAGTCATGTCTTTTTAACGTGTTACCAGTTTTTCTATGTATCTGATTAAAAATCTGAGCTGAAAGATTTCCATGTTGTTAGATTTTTTTTCTGCTTGTGGAGATCCATGTCTGATGATCTGACTGGGAAAGCTTGGCTGGAATAACTTCTCCAGAGGCAATGGAACTGCTCTGTACCAACTATCCAAAAGGACAGGACAAACTTAGCAGCTTTCTTTAGATAAGGAAGGACTGTTGAGAAACCTGATATAGGTCTTTAAAATTGTGTAGGGGTTTGGAGAGTGTTAAAGTAGAGAAGGTGTTTCCACTCCCAAGGGTCCAAAAACTAAGGGCCATGACTGTAAAATATTCATTAATAAATTTAATAAGGAATTTGAGAGAGTGGTGAGAATGGGGAATTTGCTACCACAAGGAGTAATTGAGGTGATAGCATTCATGCATCTAGCTGTAAACTAGATAACCTCCCATTACTTTTTTCCTCATGGACTTGTGTTAAGGTGAGATAAGTTAAGTGGGAGTAAGGTTGTGTGGAGCATAAAGACTAACATTGCCGTTGAATGACCAAGTTCTGTGCTGTAAAATTCTATGCTTGTGAACTTACTGTGACACACCCAAGCTAGGACGTGAGCACGTGAAAGTAATTCACGTTTCACTTGTGTTGCAACACTAGCATTTGTGATAGACTTTGGGGGAGAGGAAGGGTTAGGGAAAAAATGCTCTGCTTAGAGGCAGCCTGGCAGAGAGGGACTAGTGGTAGTGTAAGCCAGCTATCTCTGGTAAGAAACTATTCTGTAACCTTTAGATTTTTCTGGTGAATGGGAAAGTCCTTCAGAAAGAGGAGTTTTCAATTGTCTGGAGAATTATTTATTCATATTTATCTGAAATTCTCTACTTCATTTCACCACTTGACAACTAGATTTAAGTTTCTACCTTGCAAACAATGGGCCCTTGCCCTATTCCTCTCAGACAGAATCATGTACACTCCCTCTTGCCCCAATGACTGAGTCTGCCACCACAGGTGTAGGTGGGTCCATCTTTGGCAGGGTCCTCATGCAACCTGAAACCCAGAGGACATCCACCATGGGCATCTCATTTCAGAGCAGGGGAACGAGCAGCCTGTCTCTCATGTTGGTGAAGCCATAGTAGTTGCCCCACCTAGAATTAATAGATGAAGAGGAAGCTGCCATAGTTGCACAGAAGGATTTATTTGGGTGTTTATTGCTGTGTTACTGTTTCATTAATGCCCTTTATTTGAATGAAAGAATGAGTTCATGTGAACTCTGTGTTGTCACTGCCTCTTTGTTAGGTCCCCCATTCACCCTGTTTAGTTTCTTTCTGGTGAATAGAATGATCAGCTTTGACGAAAGGATGTACCTAATCGGTGCTTGGGTGATTTGGAAGGTGGTTTATTTGGGGGTGGGGGTTGCACAGGAACCTTGGTAGAGAGCTCACGTTACTACAAGCACACTTCAAGTTAAGTGTGGCTGGATGAGCCTGTCATGGGCTTCCCATGCAGCCAGATCTGCGACTGCAGGATCCACGGCACATCCGGCTCCTCCTCCTGATTGGAGGACTCAAGGTGCTGTCCACCTCCCTTTTGCATCCAGTCCTCTCTGCATCTGCATCGCCATGTTGTGATGGGCATTGGAGACCCTGGGGTATTTTGAAGGGCATGTCCAGATCTGGCATGACAGTGGAACCTCACCTTGAGCAAGCCAATGGCTTGCTCTCTAGTTTGTGTTGTGGTGACATGGCTCCATTGTAACTCTCCTGTGCTTCTGTTGTAGGGTTCCTCACTGCAGTCAGCAGCCAGGTTCTTCCTGGCTATCTTTTGTCTCCTAGGAGCCAACCAGTCAGACTGTTTGGTGGAGAGTACACCTTCGGAGACTGCTGAAGCACACAATGCTCACAGTAGCTCCCTGGATACATAGTGCAAACCCATGTATGATGTTCTTGTAGTGGTCACAGACCAGCTGCACATTAAGGGAGTGGAAGCCGTTTCAATTAATAAAGACGCATGGCTGATCAGTTGGTGTCTAGATTGATTGCACTCATGTAGCAATCACCCCCTGGATTTGCGGAAATCCTGCAAGCGAAGCAGAAATACCAGCACTCTGAGTGTGACTGGCTTCATCCATGGCAAAGCGAATATAGCTGGAGGCCTTGGCAAATAGGGAATTGGTGACCTGGGTGATGCAGTTATGGGATGTTGCACTTGTGGGCTACAGATTGTAAAATCCTGCAGATGTCACCAGTAGATCCCTGGACAGAACTGGATACAAGAAAACATTGAGGGCTGACAGCTGCAGGAAATGTGTGATCACCTGCTCCTCGTGGGATAAGTCTGGCACAAAAGATTAATTTGACTACCTGCCTTGAGAACCTGAGACTTCTGATGCACTGTTGTTTGGAGAGGTCAAGGAAGCTGACCCTTGGCCTTTAGACTCTTTTTTTGGGGGTATTGTCGCCTTCAAATTACAGATCTCTGTCCATCCCTTCTGTTTAGTGCAGCTGCATGTGGCTATTTCAAAGGCCAGTGCTGCTGGAGTTGCTGCCCCTGTGCTGGGCTGGAGCAGACTGCACCTCCCCTTTTTAGAGGCCCAACCAACTGTAGAATAAGTGGCTCACGTATTGAAGGGAAGTCTTGCAGGCAAGAAGTTGAAATTGAGCTCCGTAGACTCCAAGGCACTTGATAGTTACAGACTAAGCTTCTGTTCCCAAAGAAATCGATGTATTAAGGCTGAAAGAATGACTCCAGTTGGCTTCAGCCTTTCACTGTGGCTATCTACAAGCTTGCTATCAGGTAAGTTTCTAACAAACAATGACTTCCCAGTATGCACTTGCCTCCTTCAACCTGACGAGATGTAAAAGTAGCAGGGAACCTGGGCACTGGCTGGGAATGTCGGGTTAAATAAGCCCTTTACTTTTTTTTTTAATTGCCTTAATTGGTTTCCCACCAGATCCAAGCGGGTTTCCTGCTGGTCTCCGGATCTATCCTGGCATTACTTTCATGGAAGTTAACTCCTTGCATGCATGTGTCTGGAAGGTGGGGGGATTGTACAATTCAAACTTGTTTTTTCTTACCCTGTTCTGCACCCTCTCCCACACTTTTTCAGTTGCATATAAAGCTATAGAAGGTCATTCAGTCTATTATGTATGTGACAGCTCATTGCTAAAGTTGTCCACAGTATTCCCACTACTTTTTGTGCTCCCCTTAAACTTGCATCTTACTCTGTTTATCCAGTTTCTCCCTTTAAAAGATGCAGTAGTCTCTGCCCCAACAATTCTGTGTGGTACAGGATCTTGTGCTACAGCTATTGTGTGTTGTAAAAGCAGTTCTCCTAACGAGATCTCTACTTGTAATGAAAAATTTAAATTGTCAAACCAGTCAACACTGAATCCCCAATTGGAGGGAATAGTCCTTCTTTATGCACACATTCACAACATTTAGGACACTACTTTTTCCAAATAAAACCTCTTGAACCACCTCCGAGCTGTAATGGAAATATTCTCCATATCTCGAGCCTTTGCTCCAACTCTAGTTACCCCTGCTTGGCGCCATCCTTGTGAATCTGCTTTTTTTTAAGCTTTCAAGTTCTTTCGATATTGGAGTGCACGGAATTGCATACCATACGGTAACTACTGCTTAACCAATACTTTGTACAAATTTATCATTACCGCTTTTTAACTTTGTAGCTCTTGTCTCTACTTATCTATTCAGTGATGCAACCCTTCTTACTTTGTAGGAATATATTTATTTTGTATAGTACCCATCTCTCATTAAAAATATCTAACTTGTCATTTATTTCATACCCAACCATTTTCCTTTTGTAAAAATGAACTGTAATGGTATTGTGTGTGCTTTAATTTAACAAAACACTCCTCTAAACTAGTTATTTTGGTTATTGACTGTTCTCGTTAATTATAGTTCTGAGTTCCAGTGGTTAAATTAGTAATTTTGGAGGATTGTAAGTAGCTGTCCCCTCTGCATGAGTATGTTCAGACATAATATTTGAGATTCATATGACTGACTGTGTACTGGATGTATTCAACCTTTCAAAATAATCAGGAGTTGACTAAAAGCTTGAAACTGCAACTAATTTAGTTCAAGAACTCGCAAGTCAACAGTTTAGTCATTGTGCCTGAGCCCTTCTGTTCAGACATTTTTTTTTATATTTGGCAACTATTTCCTGAATTTCCTACGACTTTATTGCCTTACTGGGGGTGGACTGCATTGTCAGAGCTGCCATCTTTTGAATGAGACATTAAACCAAGGTGCCAAGTGCCTGATCAGTTTTAACTATACATTGCACAATCCAACAGCAGCAGCAACTTGTATCTTTAAAGCATTTTTAACATAAAACATCCCAAGGTGCTTCACAGAAGCGTTATAAAGCAAAATTTGATATCCAACCACATAAGGAGATATTAGGGTGGATGACTAACAGTTTGGTCAAGTATGTAGGTTTTCAGGAGTGTTTTAAAAGTGGAAAGTGAGGTAGAGATAGAGGTTTAAAATAGAAATTCCAGACTTTAGGGCCTTAGCAGCAGAAAGGGCATCCATGAATAGTGGAGTAATTTAAAATTGGGGATGTTGGAGAGACCAGGATGAGACACGCTCAGGTATCTGAGGGTTTTGGGGCTGGAGGAGATTACCAAGATAGGGAGGGGTGAGGCCATTGAGGGATTTGAAAACGAGAATTTTAAAATCTTCGAAGAACCTGAAATTCTCCTGTTGGCATAGCCAACATTTATCCCTCAAATGATACACTCAAAACAGATTGTTCGGTCATTTATCTGTTTTGTGAGTGCAAATCAGCTGAAAGTTAAGGAATTAGCTTTGAAGAGTTTGGGGATATCATGAGTACTTTGAAAGACAAGATATGAATCCTTAAAGAAAACCTGAATTTTAAGAATTGTCTTAAAATCCAAACCCCCATGATGCACTGATGCTCTTCAAAGAACTTTTTGCCTCATTAATTAGGACTGTGTTGCAAGATAACATGTGTTATGCATATTTCTGCCTCCAAAAACCATGCCCATCTTTCCTGCAACTCATTTTTATTTTGAACCTCTTCAGTTGTGTTTCCGCCCCTGCTGCAGCACTGAAACACCTTTTCAAAGTCACATAATAGCCCATGACTGAATCCATGACTGTGAACATGATGCACCATCACTGCTGATTTTTCTGTCAGGCTGAAGCCTTTTTAAATGATTGACCATACGATCTTTCACCATGTCTCCTCCATTCTTCATGGTTGAACTGGCCTCTCCTGTGTCCATTCTGTTATGACCCCCGTAGAAATCGATAACTTTTTTAAAAGAAATTTGAACTCCCAGTTAATAGCTGAATTGATGACATAACACAATTTCACATTTTAAGACATTTACTGTAACAAACAAACTAAATGCACTTATGACTAAAAACTATTCTTCAGGCAACTTATACTTTAAACTGCAGAAAAGAACTTTTAACAAAACCAAAAATGGACACCAACAGGTATACACCTTTACACTGTCCTTTATGTAGACATTTAATTCTCCCAGAATCAGTCCACAATGGTTCTTAGCTCCTGAGGGTTTACTTCCAGTGTTTTCCTTTCAGAGCCTGGAAACTTTTAATTCCAGAGCTCCTTTCACGGTGCCAGTTTACCTGGAGACTTCTCCCCCCTAACTAAAGCTAGGCAAATCTTCCACCTCATTTTGACTTGCCACAAATTTGGTTTTTCCAATCCAAGCATGAGTTACCACCTCCATTTCTGTGTGGTGAACCAGAGCGTCTTGCTGTCTATAGTTGGCCTCCCTCTCTCCCTCCAGGATCCTGGCAGACAAACTGTCAGAGTTTTCAGAGATATCTTAGAGACCTTTCCCCTCTCAAAACCCATTTCCATGGCAACATGAATACATAGGCCTTGTATATAGATTGAAGTGCTGATTAGCTATCCTTGAAAGCTCAACTCTCATCTTGGAGTCAAATGAATAGTTTGAATCACAACATTTACAACCTGACATTCTGAACACTTTTCTGGGACTTCGGAGACTTGCAACCTATCCACTGTTAGCACACAGGCTGCTGCCATTGTCTCCAAGAGTAAACACCTTCACTTTCTTCACCATGAAATAATCTGGGGTCTCCTTTAATCTCTTCACAGCAAGTCTGTGTGGTTTAATTGTTAAGCAGACTTCAGAACAGGTCACAAGCCCCCGCCTTCAGTTTACCTTCAATTAAAGACACAGTCCCAAAACATAAAATTATAAGCTTTATAAGATTGTTAACATTTCTTATCTCTCCAGCCAGACACCGTCTCCTTTAATGGCTTTTCTTCCCATTTACTCCCGAGTCCCCCAGCAACTTACCCTCTAATTCACATCTTCAGATTGTCCTATAGCATCACTATATGAAAACACATCACGTTCTGCATGTGTACTGACAGCTCCCAGCTCTACCTTGCCACCTCCTCTCTTGCCCCCTTTACCTCTGATTTGTCATGCTACTTGTTAGGCATCCAATGGTGGATGAGCAGAAATTTCTTCCAATAAACTGTTGCGCCAGATTCTGCTTTAAGAATAACAGTGACACTAACAGCATCATGGAGTAAATTGGACAGCAGCTTGCAGCCGCTGCAGATGTGCATTTAAACATGGAATACCAGAAGCTGCTATCGGAGACAGGCTTGCCTCCACAGGCTGTGCTGATAGACTCGGTGATGAAACCAAAGTAATGGCATTTAATCCACCAGAAAACTTAAGACTGCTCCATGCAGGAGTCAGTAAATTTTTAATGGTGTGATAGTTCTCTTTTACAAATGTGGATCTCATTCCTTGAGAATTTCATTAGTGCTGGAGATTTTTTTTAAACTACTTTTCTGCATATCTTCTATCTTTCTCTTGATCGCTTCTTTATTTCCCAATCTTTATTGTGAACTTGTCCACTTTGACCAGAAGAATAGTAAAACAGCATATTATTTAAATGGAGAGAGGTTGCAGAACTATGAGATAGAGGGATCTGGGTGTCCTGGTACATGAATCACACAAGTTAGTATGCAGGTGCAGCAAGTGATTCGGAAGGCAAATAGAATGTTCACTGCAAGGGAAATGAAATATAAAAGTAGGGATGTTTTGTACAGGGTGTTGGTGAGACCGTACCTGGAGTACCGTGTAAAGTTTTGGCCTCCTTATTAAAGAAGGAATAAATTTGTTAGAAGCAGTTCAGAGAAGGTTCACTCAACTTGCTACCTGGGATGGGGGTTGTTTATTTTGAGGAAAGGTTGGACAAGCTGGGCCTATATCCATTGGAGTTTAAAAGATTGACAAGTGATCTCATTGAAACATATAAAATCCTGAGGGGACTTGATAGGGTAGATTCTGAAAAGATGCCTTCCCTTTTGGGAAGGGGCTAGAACTATGGGACACAGTTTAAAAATAAGGGGTTTCCCATTTAAGACGGAGATGGAGAATTTATTTTTCCTGTGGGTCATGAGTCTTTGGAACTCTGTTCCCCGAACAGCAGTGGAGACAGGTTTATTGAATATTTTTAAGGCAGAGGTAGATGGATTCTTGACTAACAAAGGAGTTGAGGGTTAGTGGGATTGGTGGGAATATGGAATTGAGGCCATAATCAGATCAGCCATGACCTTATTGAATGGTGGAGCAGGTTCGAGGGGCCTAATGGCCATCTTCTGCCCTTAATTCATAGATTCATATGTATGTTCATATGATTCTGTACATGATTTTATACTACTTAGTTTAGTGTGCCTGTCTCTAGGAATTCCTCAGTCCAATTGGTTGGAGAGCCTTTGTATTTTTTGCCTTGTTCAGATGCCCAGATCCCTTAAAGAGGATGCCATGCTGAAAATAATCTCTAAAAAGCACTGTTGCCACTAAAATGCTCACCAAATGTTTGTAGGCAGCCATCAGACTTTGGTTCCTTTGGTGCTGACTGCAAAACCTGGCCACTTGTCTTTGGTCCCTGTTGCACACGCCATTCTCCAACTACCAACCCCATCTCCCTTTCTAGCCATGGTCTCAGGTAAAACCAGACTGTTTTACAACTTCAAAATCCTGTTTAAACCAAAGCTGAGCTGTTGACCCCATATCCTTTGTCACCAAGATCGCTTATTTTCTACTCAATATTGCCCATTCCTGCCCCTGCCTCAGTTCATTGGCTGCTGAAATTTTCATCTATGCATTTGTTATCAGCAGACTTGGATTATCTCAATAATTCCATAAATTTTAGAAACTCTTCCACCCTTTATAAATTAGAACTCATTCACAACAATGTTGGTCATATCCTCTCCAGTCCCATTCATACATCACCTCTGTACTCGCTGACCTAACATGGCTAATAGTCTCGCAAGGGCTTATATTTAAAATTCTTACCCTTATTTTTTAATCTCTCCATGTCCTTGCTGTAACCCTACCTGTTGTAACTCTTCCAGATCTTGATGCTCCTCCAAATCTGGTCTCTTGCAAATCCCCAATTTTCAGCTGTCTACATTCTATATTTTTGAATTTCTCCCTAAATCTCTGGCTCACTTGTGTGCCCACTCATGCTTTGTGCCTCCCTTTAAAACACCATTGAGAATCTATCTTTGATCAAACTTTTGATCACACATCCCAGTATTTCCTTAGGTGGGTTCAAATATTTGTTTGATAATGACCTTGTGAAGCATTACAAATACAAGTAGTTGTATGGAAATGTTTAAGTTGCTGCTCTTGTTTAGTATTGTTGGATTTAATTGGCTTGCTAATACTCTCATGCATGGAATAGTATAGCTATCTAATATCAGTACCCACAGAATTGTATTTTTTTTTAAATCACAGCCACATCAGACTCCCAATTCTTCTGTTTATTGTTTTTATTGAAAACTACTCCAATGAATAACAAAGTCTGAAAATTTCCATGGAAATGCCTCCTAGCACAAAATAGCTTCATTGGACATTGTGAACATAGGACAGAACCTTTTGCCATCATCATTGTTTTGGTTTTAAAATCTGGCAGCTTGGTGACCTAAAATAAAAGCCAGGTACTGAGGGTGCTGGAAATCTGAAATAAAAGCAGAAAATGCTGGAAATACTTAGCAGGCCTGCATGTGCATGGAAAAATAGCCATATTCTTCAAGTTGTGCAGCAACATTTATCCAGTGAATTGCTGAACCACTGAGGCTATGAAGATTCCATTTTGGATCCTCAGTTTGTGCTAGGTTAACAGATCTCAAGTAGATCAGAAGTTGTGGCATGACAAAAACCCTGGACAAGAATAGATCAGTTAGCTCAAAACGCCTTATATAAAATCATAGCATAAGGTGAGGCAAAAAAAATTCCATGCGCTAATTTAGGGGAAAGTGCTGGGAATTGCCCTCAAAATCAAGCAACAACTTCACCATGCGCAGGAAGCCCCCTGCCAACCCCCCACTTCCTCTAGGGAAAATAATTCCACATGCTGACAACCCTCAGAGAAAAAAATTCTCCTCATCTCACTCTTAAACTTAAATGGCATCCCGTAGTCCTAGTCTCACCCACAATTGGAAACGTCTTCCTGGTATCTACCCTCAGGATCTTATGTTTCAGGAAGATCACCTCTCGCTCTACTAAACTCCAATGGGTATTACAAGGTAATAGTCAAAGAAGAGCAGGGAGTTCTCCCTGATGTCCTAATCAACATATATTCCTCAACCAATGCCACTAAAACAGATTACCTGGTTATTTATCTTGTTGTTGTTGTTGCTGTTTCTGGAACCTTGCTGTGCGCACATTGGCTGCCATGTTTTCCAAAAAATGAGTGGTTATACTTCAATTCTGTATTAGGTCTGACATTCTTTGCAATATCCTGAGACTGAGAAGAATTATATAAATGCAAGTTTTTTTTTCCTTTTACAGATATTAGGATCTGAAGAGCAGGAGTGTCTAAGCTGTCAGCCTACATTAAGTGCTCCAGTCCACAGTAGTATTTAAACTTGAGCCTTCAGACTTGGAGGAAAATGTAGTCAAGTTGGCAAAGCTGTATAAAGTGCCACTTAACCCCCATTTTCTGCTTTATACAAAAAAGAGCTAGACCTGAGACTATACTAGATAGTTTAAATATTTTTCAACAAAGCAATGAGAGTTAGCAGGAGTAGCCTCGTATGGAAATCTCCACTTGGTCATTTTTGAACCTCGTGGAGATCTGTTACTTGCATCTGCCTTCAGAGGGAAAGTCAACAAGTGGTTCCATAGGTCTGTCTTCAGTTTGAAAAAGTCTAAAGACGATATTGAATACTGATGTCAGACTGTCGTATGAAATAGGTCTCCCTTAGTCTGGAAAAACGGATTTGAGGTTAGTCTTTTAATAACTTCAGTGCCTACATATAGTTTCTCTTGTAGCTCTGTTGTTTTCTC
Source organism: Cetorhinus maximus (assembly GCF_964194155.1). Classification (NCBI taxonomy): domain Eukaryota; kingdom Metazoa; phylum Chordata; class Chondrichthyes; order Lamniformes; family Cetorhinidae; genus Cetorhinus; species Cetorhinus maximus. The sequence continues at coordinate 45,959,830 of NC_135892.1, read as the reverse complement.
CCACATTTTTCCTTTAATGGCTGTGGTAACTACTGTCAACTGGGTTGATTGTGTACTTTTTTTATTGTAGCAGAACAGGAAATCAGAATGGCACTTATTATTTAATTAATGGGAAGCCACAGTTGCATTTGAAAATTGTCTGTTGCTTTTTAATTTGATGCTTGTTCAAAATTCAATTCTCAATTGAAGTTCAATCGTGTGTATAATGAATTGATTCATTAACTTGGAAACTGGATTGACCTTGGCTGGCTTAGCATATTCTACAAACAAGTGGGAAGTTTGCAAATATATAAGGTCCAATGTGTACTGTAACTTTGTGGTTTTGGAATGTGTTTTCCATTTCAACCAGTTAAAGAAGGTGCAAATGCAAAGTTGCTTACTTCAAATAATTGGATCATTTTAAATTTTATGACACAAAATGCCTTTGAATTATCAGAAGTAAACTGCTAACACATTGGCAACCTAGACCATCTTTTTGGTAAGCCTCTGAAATTGTTTCATGTAGTATAATATATATGTAATATATAATATCTTGGGGAGACAATGTCATAGTGATAATGTCACTGGACTAGTAATCCCAGCTAATGCTCTGGGGGACATGGGTTCAAATCCCACTGTGGCAATTAGTGGAATTTGAAATTTATTAATAAATCTGTAAGTAAAAGCTCGTCTTAGTTAACAGTGACCATGAAGCCATCGTCAATTGTTGTTAAAACCCTGGTTCACTAATGTCCTTTAGGGAAGGAAATCTGCCACCCTTACCTGGTCTGGCCTACATGTGACTCCAGACCCACAGCAATGTGATTGACTCTTAACTGCCCTCTGAAATGGCCCTAATAAGCCACTCAGTTGAAGGGCAATTCAAGATGGGCAACAAATATTGGCCTTACTAGCAATGCCCACATCCCATGAAAGAATAAATTTTAAAAATTAATGTCTAAATTATCCATGAGCCTATAATGCATTAATGTTCAAATAGTTCTAAGAATATGGGATAATTATTGGCAGGACTTTGCAGAATTTTATGATTTTCAAGAGTCTATAATGATATAATATCAGTGGTCCTTGTCACCGCCTTTTGTGGATGTCAAAAAAATCTCAGGGCAGTGTTTTGAAGACGAGCAGGGGAGTTATCCTTGGTATCCTGGCTAGTATTAATCCCTCCAATCAATGTTCCAAAAACAGATTATCTGGTCATTATCACGTTGCTGTTTGTGGGAGTTTGCTTATTGGCTGGTGCCTCACTACACATTAAAAAGTATTTCATTGTCTGTAAAACACTTTGAGACATCCAATGGTCATAAGCATGATTTAAATGCTAGTCTTTTCTTTTACCAACCATTGGATGAGCTTCGAATCTTTTCAGATGCTTGATTTCATTAGACTACATTTTAATTCATCAACTGGCAATATTGAGACAAAATTGAGATTGTATTATGTGATCTGTTTGTAGAATTTCTGTGAAATCGCTTCTGGTTGAAGCTTAGACGTAAGTATTGGACTTGCTTATCCTTTTGTTCACATCTGCTAAATTCTATGCAATATTGCTAATAATTACATTGATTTGTCCCCCTGAAGCGAGGGTCTGTCCTTTACCAGCAGAAGGTGCAGATAAATATTTAATCCGTTTAAAAATAGCAGTGGGTAAACTGAAATAAGAACAAAAAAATGATGGAGAAACTCAGCATGTTGGGGCAGCATCTGTGGAGAGAACCCGAGTTTGAGTTAACTGATAAAGGGGCCATTGACCCAAACCATTAACTCAGGTTCACTCCACAGACGCTGCCTGACTGCTGAGTTTTCCCAGCATTTTTACTTTCTTCAGATTTCCATCATCTGTAGTATTTTGCTTTTGTATTAGTGGGTAAACTGAACCTGCCTGTATATTGTTTGGGTTTGGCTTTTTTATACCAACCACATCCAGAAAATATTCACATACATTTATCTTCAATGTTCTGATGATATGGAATTCACTTTCAAATATATGAAAAGTAAAATTACCATCAGAGGCCTCAGCTGCATTGCAGAACTCCTCCAGTGGCACTACAAGTTACTTGAGAATGAGTGACATACAGTTGCTTCCCCCGCTGCCCCCACCACCACCACCGCCAGCCCAACCACCCCCCCCCCCCCACCCACCCCCCACAAACAAAATAAAAGGGACATGGAGACACCTTAGTCGTGTATAATCTGCAAGCTAGGAATTGAAATGAGCTGATTTCCTGCCACACTGTGCACACCAGTGTATAAAGGAAAGAAATTCTTACATTACAACAACACCCACACTTCAGAAGTACGTCACTGTTTGTAAAGTGCTTTGGGCGTCTTGAAGTTGCGAAAGACACCTTATCAAGTTGTTACTTTTTAAGCCTAAACAGTAGTGTAGTGCCAAATTTTGAAGTGCAGGAGGTCTGAGAATGTGTTGGCCGTATCATTTCTAAATCTACCATTACATTGTCTTCCTGTGTATTAATCATTTGAGTCCCCAAACATCAGTAAAACATTGCTTTTTAGTGAAAAATATTAGTGTAGGTAGGCATTTTATTTCGAACCAAATAGTATTTTGAATCATTAGTCTTTAGCATAACTAGGATTTCATTATGCAACAGTGTAATTATTTAATGCAAGCCTATTAAAAACATGAATTACAGAAAAATTTACTTACTTCTGACCAGGGGATGGTTTATCGAGGGGCCCCTGCTTTTCTTGATTTGTGTTGATAACCTAAACCTGGGTGTACGGGGCACAATTTAAAAATTTGAAGATGATGCAAGACTTGTAAGTATTGTGAACTGTGAGGAAGATGGCCTCAAGAAGGTATAGACCGGCTGGTGGAATTGTCAGACATGTGATAGATGAAATTTAATATAGAGAAGAGTAAAGCGATACATTTTGGTCAGAAGAACAAGGAGGGGTGACATAAAATAAAGGGTATAATTCTAAAGCAAATGCAGGAGCAGAGGGACTTGGGTGTATATGTGCATAAATCATTGAAGGTGGCAGGGTAAGTTAAGAAAGCAGTTAATAACTTATACTGAATGCTGGGTTTTATAAATAGGAGCACATGCTACAAAAGCAAGTTAGTTATGAACCTTCTTAAAACATTGGTTCAGCCTCTACGGGAAGGTTGTGGAGATTTTAGAAAGGGTGCAGAAAAGGTTAATGAGAGTGGTTCCAAGGATGAGAGCCTTTAGTTATGTAATGTGTAATGAGGCAGGTTTAATAAATGGTCTCAGAGTAAAAGATCCCCTAGGAAACAGTGACCATAATGCGGTAGAATTTAGCATTCAGCTTGAGAGTGAGAAACTTGAGCCGGAAACAACTGTGCTAAATTTAAATAAGGGTAATTACAAAGGAATGAGGACAGAGTTGGCTGGAGTGGATTGGGAAAGGAGTTTAGCAGAAAAGATGGCTGTTGAACAATGGCAGACATTTAAGAAAATAGGCCATGATTCACAACAAAGATATATCCCAGTGAGAAGAAGGATTCTAGGAAGGGGATAAACCAACCATGGTTAACCAAGGAAGTTAAGGATAGTATCAAATTGAAAGGAAAAATATATAATGTGACAAAGATTAGTGGTAAGCCACAGAGGCTTGGGAAAGTTTTTAAAACCACAACAAAAGATGATCAAAAAAAATAGAGGGAGAAAATAAACTTTGAGGGTCAACTAGCAAGTAATATAAAAACGGACAGTAAGTGCTTCTTTAAATATATAAAAAAGGAAGAGAGAGGCCAAAGTGAACATAGGCTCCTTAAAGAATGAGGCTGGGGAAATAATGGGGAACCAGGAAATGGCAGAGAGTTGAATAAATACTTTGCATCAGTCTTCATGTTAGAAGCACTAATAGTACTCCAAAAATACTAAATAATCAAGGGGCAAAATGGGGGTGGGGGGGGCTGCTGGGGGAAGAAATAACTACAATAACTATCACTAGAGAAAAAGTATTAGGGAAGCTGATGGGACTAAAGGCCGATAAGTCCCCTGGACTTGATGGGTTGCACCCTAGGATATTAATGGAAGTAGCTGCAAAGATTGTGGATGCACTGGTAGTCATCTTCCAAGAATCTGTAGATTCTGGAAAGTCCCAGAGGCTTGGAAAATTGCCAATGTAACACCCTTATTCAAAAAGGGAGGGAGACAAAAAACAGGTAACTATAGGCCAGTTAGCTTAACATCTGTCATTGGGGAAAATGTTGGAGTCTATTATAAAGAATGTAATAGCAGAACATTTAGAAATGCATAATATAATGGAGCAGAGTCAGCATGGCTTCACGAAGGGGAAATCATGCCTGACAGATTTTTTTAGAATTCTTTGAGAAGGTAACAAGCAGGAGAGATAAAGGGGGATGTATAGATGTAATATATTTGGATTTCCAAAAGGTGTGCGATAAGGTACCGCACATAAGACTACTTAAGATATGAGCCCATGGTGTTGGCAGTAGTATATTAGCCTGGATAGAGGATTGGCTAACTGATAGAAGGCAGAGAGTTGCGATAAGAGGGGCATTTTCAGGACGGCAACCTGTAACTAGTGGAGTGCCACAGGGATCAGCGCTGGGCCACAATTCATTACAATATATATTGATGACTTGGATGAGGGAAGTGAATGTACTATCGCCAAGTTTGCAGATGACTCAAAAATAGGTGGGAAGGCAAGTGGTGAAGATGACACAGTCTACAGAGGGACATAGGTTACTTGATTGGACAAAAATTTGGCAGATGGAATATAATGTAGGAAAATGTGAGGTTATGCACTTTGGCAGGAAGAATAGAGGAGCTGAATATTATTTTAATGGAGAAAGACTGCAGAAAGCTGCAGCATAGAGGGATTTGGGGGTCCTCGTGCATGAATCACAAAAAGCTAGCACACCGGTTCAGCAGGCAATATGGAAGGCTAATGGAATGTTGGCCTTTATTTCAAAGGGAATGGAGTATAAAAATAGGGAAGCCTTGCTAAAGCTATACAAGACCACACCTGGAATACTGTGAACAGTTTGGTCCCCTTATCTAAGGAAAGATATACTGGCATTGGAGGCAGTCCAGAAAAGGTTCACAAGGTTGGTCCTGGGTATGGAGGGATTTTCTTATGGAGAGAGGTTGAGTAGGTTGGGCCTGTGCTCATTGGTGACCTTATTGAAACATATAAGATTCTTAGGGGGCTTGACTGGGTAGATGCTGAGAGGTTTTTACCCTTGTGGGAGAGTCTAGGACCAGAGGGCATAATTTCAGAGTAAGGGGTTGCTCATTTAAGATAGAAATGAGAAGGAATTTCTTCTGAGGGTAATCAATCTGTGGAATTCTTTACCGCAGAGGGCTGTCGAGGCTAGGTTGTTAAGTATATCCATGGCTTGAGCTAGACAGATTTTTAATCAGTAAAGGAATCAAGGGTTATGGGGAAAAGTCAGGAAAGGAGTTGAGGATTATCAAATCAGCTATGATCTCATTGAATGGCGGAGCAGACTCGATGGGCCGAATGGCCTACTTCTGCTCCTACATCTTATGGATAGATTGGCAAAGCTGGAGCTGTTCTCCTTGGAGAAGAGAAGGTTGAGAGGAGATTCATTAGATGTGTTCAAAATCATGAGGGGTCAGGATAGCATAAATGGGGAGAAGCTGTTCCCATTGGCAGAAGGTAGAGAATCCTGAGGCAATTGACAAAAAAAACCAGAGGCAACATGAAGGAAAACTTACTTTTTTTGCAACAAGTGGTTTGGATCTGGAATTCACTGCCAGAGTCTGTGGTGAAGACAGATTCAATTGCGGGTTTCAGAAGGGAACTGGATAATTATCTGAAGAGAAGATTTAACAGGGCTACTGGGAAAAGGTGGAGGAATGGGACTAGCTGAGTTGCTGTTGCAGAGGACTGACACAGAGACATTGTGCTGAAAGGCCTCCTGTGCTGTAAACCATTCAATGATTCTAGTATAGATACATTCAAGGAACTTGATAAACACACGAGAGCGAATAAAGCTGAAGATTACCCTGAATAATGTTCAGGCTGCACAGCTGAGATGCCAGCTGCTGCAGGCCGGCCCCCAGCTCCCGGTGATTGAGCAGCAGCCAGTACAGCCCAGGGACCAGGCTATCCCCCCAGACCCGCTCCTCCAGCTCCAGACCCTACAGCACCAGCTCTGACCACTGCTCGGGCAGAGCCAGCCAGACCTCTGGTCTCATTGCCCCAGCCACTGCTACCATCACAACTGGATATGGAGCAGAGTACTTGGCCAATCAGCAAGAGAGCTTATGATCCAGTGGAGCTCAGGGGATGCCAGAGCAGCACTCCGGTGCGCTCAAGCAGCACTACGTGCCTGATTTAGAGGTGCCCTCTGCCACTAGGTTCTACATTTTAACTTTTCAGCACAGTACATGTACAATGCCCCATGATCAGAGGAAACTCTTTACTGCCCATTAGAAATTGGAAATGTTCCTTTTTTTTCCCTCCCCAATCATATGGGAGGAATTCAAAGAGGAAATGTACTCCCTAAAGCATCTCTTAGCAACTATAGGTATGCTCTCTGGCCAAGATCATCTGCTAGCTGGAGGAGGAATACTGCTGAGAATGTGATGTTCTACTGTAAAAAGCAGCATTGGGAACTGATGATTTGAAGCAATTTGATGCTAATGCAGGATGCATGGAAGTTATTCTGTTACCTAGAAATTGTTCAGGCTGCGGTTTAATATAGCTAAAAGGTAGAATTTTCATGCCCCTCAAACATTATCATAAGTCTGGTCACTGCTTATCAAAGGCAGATTGTAGGCCATTAATTAAAAGATGTTCAATTGGGCAAGGTTTTATTCACAAAGCATGAATATCTATGTAGCTAAATCAATGTAATTTCTCACAAATTATACTATAAATTATGTTAGTCCAAATCAGTTTGAGCTAATGTGCTGGTTCAAAATTTCGGGGAGGGAGAAAAGGAGGGAAGGCAAACATTACTCTTCAATTGTACTAAACAGTTGGTACAATGGTGGTGTTGATATGGAAAGCACTAGTGTATTTGAAAGGATTGAATCCCAAGATCATCTTTAAGCAGGTCAATAATAAAAGGGCAGTAAAAGAAAGAGTAGGGCCAATTAGGGACAAAAAAGGGGACTTGCATGTGGAGGCTGGAGAAATATTGGAGGTGTTAAACGAGTATTTTGCATCTGTCTTTACAAAGGAAGAACTTGCTACCCAGGGTGAGAGGGGAGGTAATTGGCGCACTAGAAGAACTTAGTGGTGAGGAAGAAGTTGTTGGAAAGGCTATCTTTACTTAAAATAGATAAGGCATCAGGATCGGATGAGATGCATCCAAGGGTATTGAGGGAAGTGAGTGGAAATTGCAGAGGCACTAGTGATAATCCGCCAGTCTTCCTTAGACACAGGGGAGGTGCCAGAGGACTGGAGAACTGCGAATGTTACACCTTTGTTCGAAAAGGGATGCAAGGATAAAGCTGGCAACTACAGGCCAGTCAGTTTAACTTCAGTGGTAGGGAAACTTCTGGAAACTGTAGTATGGGATAAAATCAATAATCACTTAGACAAGTGCAGCATAATTAAGGAAGCCAGCATGGATTTATCAAAGGAGAATCATGTCTAACTAACTTGCTGGAGGAGTTTGAGGAGGTAACAGAGAAGGTTGATAAAGAAAACGCTATTGCTGTGGTGTGTATGGATTTTCAAAGGACATCTGATACAGTTCCACACAACAGACTTGAGCAAAATTCTAAGTCATGGGATAAGAGGGAAAGTAGGCACTTGGATATGAAATTGGCTGAGGTACAGAAAACAGTAGTGATAAATGGTGCTTTTTCAGATTAGGGGAAGGTTTGTAGTGGAGCTCCTCAGGGGTCAGTGTTGGGACCCTTGCTCTTCCTGATACATATTAATGACCTAGACTGTGGTGTGCAGGGCATGATTTCAAAATTTGCAGATGATATGAAGATTGGAAATGTCAACTGTGATCAGGATAGTCTTGAACTTCAAAAGGACATAGACATGTTGATGGATTAGGCAGACATGTGGCAGATGAAGTTTAATGCAGAGAAGTGTGAGGTGATTTGTTTTGGCAGGAAATATATGGTGAGACAGTATAAAATAAAGGGAGAGCCTCTAAAGGAGGTACAGGAACAGAGGGGTCTCGGTGTATATATACATAGGTCATTGAAGATGGCCGGGCATGTTGAGAGAGCAGTTTATAAAGCATATAGTATCTTGGGCTTTATTAATTGGGGCATTGAGTATAAGGGTAAGGAGGTCATGTTGAACTTGTATAAGACACTAGTTAGGCCTCATAGACATAAAAGCAAAGAACTGCGGATGCTGGAAATCCAAAACAGAAACAGAAATACCAGGAAAAACTCAGCAGGTCTGGCAGCATCGTTGGAGAAGAGCACAGTTGACGTTTCGAGTCCTCATGACCCTTCAACAGAACTAAGTAAAAATAGGAAAGGGGTGAAATATAAGCTGGTTTAAGGGGGGGTGTTGTTGGGACAAGAAGCCAGTAATAGGTGGAGATAACCAAAAGATGTCACAGACAAAAGGACAAAGAGGTGTTGAAGGTGGTGATATTATCTAAAGGAATGTGCTAATTAAGGGTAGAAAGCAGGACAAACAAGGTACAGATAGCTCTAGTGGGGGTGGGATGAGGTGAAGGAATACTAAAAAGGCTAAAAGGTAGAGATAAAACAATGGGTGGAAATACATTTAAAAATAATGGAAATAGGTGGGAAAAGAAAAATCTATATAAATTATTGGAAAAAACAAAAAGGGGGGGGATGAAATGGAAAGGGGGTGGGGATGAAGGAGAGAGTTCATGATCTAAAATTGTTGAACTCAATATTCAGTCCGGAAGGCTGTAAAGTGCCTAGTTGGAAGATGAGGTGCTATTCCTCCAGTTTGCGTTGAGCTTCACTGGAACAATGCAGCAGGCCAAGGACAGACATGTGGGCAAGAGAGCAGGGTGGTGTGTTGAAATGGCAAGTAACAGGGAGGTCTGGGTAACGCTTGCAGACAGACCAAAGGTGTTCTGCAAAGCAGTCACCCAGTCTGCGTTTGGTCTCTCCAATGTAGAGGAAACCGCATTGGGAGCAACGAATGCAGTAGACTAAGTTGAGGGAAGTGCAAGTGAATTGCTGCTTCACTTGAAAGGAATGTTTGGGCCCTTGGACGGTGAGGAGAGAGGAAGTGAAGGGGCAGGTGTTGCATCTCCTGCGGTTGCATGGGAAGGTGCCGTGGGAGGAGGTTGAGATGTAGGGGGTGATGGAGGAGTGGACCAGGGTGTCATGGAGGGAATGATCCCTACGGAATGCCGCCAGGGGGGGTGAAGGTAAGATGTGTTTGGTGGTGGCATCATGCTGGAGTTGGCGGAAATGGCGGAGAATGATCCTTTGAATGCGGAGGCTGGTGGGGTGATAAGTGAGGACAAGGGGGACCCTATCATGTTTCTGGGAGGGAGGAGAAGGCGTGACGGCGGATGCGCGGGAGATGGGCCGGACACGGTTGAGGGCCCTGTCAACCACCGTGGGTGGAAAACCTCGGTTAAGGAAGAAGGAGGACATGTCAGAGGAACTGTTTTTGAAAGTGGCATCATCAGAACAGATGCGACGGAGGCGAAGGAACTGAGAGAATGTGATGGAGTCCTTACAGGAAGCGGGGTGTGAGGAGCTGTAGTCGAGGTAGCTGTGGGAGTCGGTAGGCTTGTAATGGATATTGGTGGACAGTCTATCACCAGAAATTGAGACAGAGTGTTCAAGGAAGGGCAGGGAAGTGTCAGAGATGGACCCATGTGAAAATGATGGAGGGGTGGAAATTGGAAGCAAAATTAATAAATTTTTCCAGGTCCCGACGAGAGAATGCACTAGTTAGGCCTCAGCTGGAGACTGCATCCAGTTCTGGGCACCATACTTGTGGAATGATGTGAAGGCATTGGAGAGAGTACGGAGGAGATTCACAAGAATGATTCCCGGGATGAAGAACTGTAGCTATGAGGATAGATTGGAGAGGTTGGGACTGTTTTCCTTGGGGAAAAGAAGGCTGAGAGGAGACTTGATAGAGGTATTCAAGATCCTGAGGGGTAGAGACAGGGTAAATAGTGAGAAACTGTTCCCACTGAAGAGAACATCAAGAACTAGAGGGCACAAATTCAAAATAATTGGCAAAAGGAGTAAATGTGATGTGAGGAAAATTTATTTCACCCGGAGGGTGGTTGGTGCCTGGAACAAACTTCCTGAAAGGTTGGTGGAGGCAGGTTCGATTGAGGTATCCAAAATGGAATTGGATTGCTACCTGAAAAGAGAGAATGTGCGAGGTTATGGGGATAAGGCAGGGGAGTGGGACTTGGTAGAATGTTCTTTCAGAGAGCCAGTGCAGACTCATTGGGTTGAATGGCCTCGTTCTGCACTGTAAAGATACTGTGATTAGAGCAAGGTGTGGTTAGAACATTCATTGCACAGAAAGGGTAACTTCAAGGACAGCTAATAAGAGTGACAGGTTTATGACCATACTTGTGCAGGAGGAGGAAATAATTGTGTATCCAATTGTAGTGATGTAGGGTTTGATTCTGGCACTCGAGAAGTTTTAAATTAAAGTTTTTTTTCAAAACAGTAGTAACGATTTATTTCAAGTTGTTTAATTATTAAACAGTTCCAATTTTAATTGTTTAAGTGTTAAACCATTATGACTTAAATTTTAAAAAAACATGAATGGTAATGGTGGTTGAAAGAACATGATGGGGAAATAGAGATGGTTATGATCCCCATGGGGGGAACAGCATATCAAAATAACAAAATTTACTAAATGACCCTCAAATGAAGAAATTACCAACAAGATTTCACTTTTTGTAACTTTAGCAGAACCAACATAAATTTAAGAATTAACAGGCAAATGATACTTTAAATAAAAAGGTAAATTTTGCTTTAAATAGTCAATACAACATAAATGCATCTTACACAACCACAAGTACTCACATCACTTCCAGGTCAAGGGTAGCCAGGCCATATGAACCAGTATTTCTTCTTAAGTAGGAAAATTATAATTGATCCCTTTACAATTGATGCAAACTCTTAAAAGTCCTTAACAAACATACTTTAAAAACAATTACAGATTCCACAGGCATTTTAAGGAAATTACAAATTTTCTTTTACTGCGCTGGGTCAAAAATCATCAGAAGTTTTTTTTAGGCCTGAAACCATGATCTGATCTTTACAACAGGGGGTGAGAACCAAGGTAAATGCTGTTTGCCCACTGATAACTCTCACAAGTAGCTGTTCATATCTGAACATAGATCATCAGTTTTGGCAGGCTGTTATATTGCTGGGCATCAGACTGAAGCCATATGCTGTTTTCGCTGATGACCTTAATCCAGGCATTTTTAAGTAATGTATATTGCCTTGATTAAGAGTGGGAATTCTGACTTCCTTCTGTTCCCTCGCTATCGTAGCACCCCAGCTAGAATTAGGTGTAGAAATGTTACTGTCATTTTGTGATCTGGATTGCTTCATGCTATTGTCGGTGGCCATTACTTATTAGGCTATGGCGAGACACTTCCTATGTTAACAAAAGGTAATTTGGCTGACGGTTCATTTTAAGAACAGCACAGACTCTTAGTGATCCAAATTTAATTTTTGTGTTGAAATTGCATGCCCTATTGTGCATTGAATTACTGACTGGGGGTGGTGTTTTGATTTTTCTGTATCAATAAGTGATGTTTTTCAAATGTTTAATTTTAAATTATTTAAAAATTCCAAAATATAGTAATATTTAATATTCCAGTAAACATTTTTGACCCAATTCAACATTAACTTTATCCGAACAGAAACTGCATAAACAGCATTTTTCTGGACGTATTAGTTTTAATATTTGTTTGGGCATCTTTCAGTGACTAGATTGTGGAATGGATTTTGTAGAATATCTTAAATTTTGTATTTCAGCACAGCCAAAGTAAAAGAAATATGTAAAATGGGTACCTAGGAATAAATTTGGAAGACATTTTTCCAACATCCTCAAGACTTTAATTATCAGTATGTTCTGTGGGTTTGGTTTTCATAGACTATTGAAATTCTGTAAGATTACTGCCATTGTCGTTCATGTGGGTCAAAGTTTAATCCATAAGGAGCAGAGCTTTGCATTTAACTGTGGTACTGACTATAAAATGAATGTATGTTGTGGGAAAATGTGTCAGTGTCTGTATAACTGATGTTATGGCTCAATGGTGCCTGCTGTTTGGAGTGGATTGCTCTGGCTGGAATGATTTGGTAATCTTTTCCTGCTGGTGAGCTGCAGTTTGGGTCATAAATCCAAGGCAATTTTTTTTTATACACATATGGCTTTGAGCTAAAACAAAAACAGTAATTCTAAAAATAGCCCCTGGATCAGTCACTATAAAAAGCAAGCAAGCGAGTCTATTGAATCCTGGTATTCTCATTACAATATCTGGCAAGCAGATCCATCTTTTTCTCCTTCCTTTTCCCCCTCTTCTGCTGCTTCTCCCCCACCCCCAAAAATGCAATGGGCATGCTTGAGTTTTATTTTTAAAAATGAATACTGTATAAACTGTCAAGAATTTCTAAGAGGGACTAAAGTTTAGTGTTCTTTCCAACCATTTCCTCAGCCAAAGCTTATTGGCAAAAATGTGTTTGTGAAAACTATCAGTAGATATTGGTTCAGTATTTTTTAATTCATTCATGGGATTTGGCCAACCCTAATTGCTCTTGAGAAGGGGGTGATGGAATGCCTTACTGGACTACTATAGTCCTTGTGATGTAAGAGCTATTATGCCCAGTAAAAGCATGTCTTATTCATAGCCTTAAATATGGCTCAGTAAAGAAGTTTCTGGAAGTGTCTTTTATTTAAAATGGGCACTTTGAATAGTTAAGATGGCTGCCAAGGTTCAGATTACTTGTGCAGCTTTAACACAGACTATCTGAAGCTTCCAGAGAGTTCCGAATTGCATTCCCCCTGGGCAGGGGCCACCTCCAGGAATGGACTTATCAAGACACATACTATCTGTGGAATTTGCACTTGCTGTTGTGTTGGGATTTACCTATGTGTCTCTATGACTCCATGTCTCTGAGTTGAAACTCTAACAATGAGAGCTGGGCAGAAATCAATCCATCCTGAGTAAGTATGAAGAACTCATCTATTATCTCCATTGTATAACAACAGCTTTTAGCTAAGGCATTCCGTGTGGACAATACTCATATAGGTCGTGACCAAAACCAGATGGAAATAACAAGTTTTTATCTGAAGACCCAGAAAGATCTGGGCAGTCCACAGAAAATACCAAAAGGGACAGCAGCAAGAAGCTGTGTCATTTTTGCCTTTAGAACCTGGAGGTTGAACATCTTAAAAGAGCCTACCAACTTGACTCCAAAACTCCAAGTCCATCAGTAAAGAAATTTGAAGCACTGATATACAAGCCACAGGCCTGCTGACCTGCTGAACATTCATGTCTTTGAGGGAATCCTGCAACAATCTGGATATTTGGATTCAGCTATTTGAACCCATCTGAACTACAATTCAAGAGTGGAAAAAGTCTCCTTTTCTTTATTGAGCCCACGGTGACTGTCCTTGTTCCATAAGCCCAACATGTGAACTACGAACTATTCAGTTGGTTTACTACTTGCAAAAGTATGCTATTCTCTTTTAACTGTACTTTCCTTGTGCGTGTGTGGAAGTGATTGACGTAGTGTTTAGACTTTTGGGTTGAATGTGTGAATAAATAATGTTCTTTATTTAAACCTATGAAAGCTTGCTGCTGTCATTTCTAAATTGACCGCACTCTCTGGGGGCTAAGTACCACACACATCTTCCTCTCCAAAACCACACCGATTACAGACAGTCAGAGAAGGAAATTGAAGAGAAGGGAATCTTCACCCCTGTCTGTAACAACACACAGTGCTATTTGAGAGGAAATTTTGTGATTTTGACCCAGTAACAGTGAAGGAGTGGCAATGTATTTCTAAGTCAGGATGGTGTGTGACTCGGAGGGGAATTTGTTGGTGGTGGTGTTCCCATGTGCCTTGTTCTTCTGTGGTGAAGACGGCAAGTTTGGAAGGTGCTATCCAAAGAGCCTTGGTGAGTTGCCTCAAATGCATCTTATGAATGGTATGCCCTGCTGCCGCTGTACACTGGTGGTGGAGGGGGTGAATGTTTAAAGTCATGGATGCGGTGCCAATCAAGCAGGCTGTTTTGTCTTGGATGGTGCCAAGCTTCTTGAATGCTGTTGAAGCTGCACCCACCCAGACATATGGTGAATATTTCGTCACAGTCCTGATTTGTGTCTTGCAGATAGTGGAAAGGTTTTGGTGAGTTGGAAGGTGAGTTAATCTCCACAGAATCTCTAGTCTTTGCCCTGGTCTTGTAGCCACAGTATTTATGTTCTAAAGATCAAGATGTAGAAGCAGCTTGGACGGAGATAAGAAATAGTAAAGGTCGGAAGTAATTGTGGGAGTAGTTTATAAGCCCCCTAACAGTAACCACACTGTAGGACAGAGTATACAGGAAAAAATAATGGGGGCTTGTGAGAAAGGTACGGCAATAATCATGGGTGATTTTAATCTACATATAAATTGGGTGATTCAAATTGGCAAAGGTAGCCTGGACGATAAGTTCATAGTGTTTTCAGGACAATTTCTTAGAGCAGCACAATCTGGTAATCTGCAACGAGATAGGATTAATGAATGACCTCAGAGTAAAGGCGCCCCTAGGTAGCAGTGACGATAACATGATTGAATTTCGCATTCAGTCTAAGGAGAGAAGAGTGGGTCCAAGACTAATGCTTTGAACTTGAGGTAAATTATGACGTATGAAGACATAATGGGCTAAAATGAACTAGGAAGTTAGGTTAAGGGATAAGTCAGTAGAGCTGCAGTGGCAGACCTTTTAAGGAGATATTTTGAAGCATTCAGCAAAGATACATTCCAGTGGAAAGAAAGACTCTAGGGGAAGGAGGTACCATCATCCATGGCTAACTAAGGAAGTTAAAGATAGTATCAAATTGAAAGAAAAAGCAGAAGTAAGTGTAAAATTCCACAAAGATTAGTGGCGGGTTTGAAGATTAGAGATAATATAAAAAGAAGCAGAGAATGGTTAACCTTGTAATGAGGGAAAAATTGGAGTATGAGAGAAATCTAGCTGGAAATATAAATACAGTTTCTACAGGTATTTAAGAAGGAGAAGTGAGTAAAGTGAGTGTTGGTCCTCTAGGGGCTGAGTCTGGGGAGCTAATAATATAAAATAAGGAAATGGCAGATGAATTGCACAGTTAGTTTTCATCTGTCTTTACTGTAGAGCGTGCGAATAACATCCCAGGAATAAGTATGCATCAAAAGGTAAAAGGGAGGGAGGAACTGAAAACAATTACAATCACCAGGGAAAGAGTGCTGAGAAAACGATTGGAACTGAAACATGACAAGTACCCAGGTCCTGATGGACTTCATTCTAGGGTGTAAAAAGAAGTGGCTTAAAAGAATACAGTACATGCGCTGGTTTTAATTTTCCAAAATGCCCCAGATTCTGACAAGCTCCCATCAGATTGAATGTGACTGCTATTTAAGAAAGGAGAAAGAC
This sequence comes from Cetorhinus maximus, assembly GCF_964194155.1. Lineage (NCBI taxonomy): Eukaryota > Metazoa > Chordata > Chondrichthyes > Lamniformes > Cetorhinidae > Cetorhinus > Cetorhinus maximus. Next base: position 45,944,272 of record NC_135892.1, on the reverse strand, counting down.
AGAAAGCGGGAAACTACAGGCCAGTTAGCTTAACATCTGTCATAGGGAAAATGCTGGAACCTATTAATAAGGAGGTTGCAGCTGGGCACTTAGGAAATCTCAATGCAGTTGGGTCGGATCAACATGGTTTTGTGAAAGGGAATTGACTAATTCATTGGATTTTTTGAGGATTTAGCTAGAGCAAAAGAACAAAAAGGGTGCAATTACATTGCTCGGTGTATGAACCGCCAAATAGTGAGAAGGATGTAGAAGAACAAATCTGCAGAGAAATTACGCAGATGCAAGCATTAAAGAGTAGTTACAATGGTGACTTTAATTACCTGCATGTAGACTGGGACAGTGGCAGTGTCAAGAGCTGAGGGGCAAAAATTCTTAGATTGTGTTCAGGAAAATTTTCTGTAGCAGTATGTGTCCAATCTAACAAGAAAAGGTGCACTGTTGGACCTGGTTCATGGAAATGAAGCGGGCCAAGTAGATCAAGTGTCAGTGGGGGAACGTTTAGGAGACAGTGATCATTGTATTGTTTTAGGATGATGATAGAAAAGGACAATAGGCCATCCAGAATAAGAATAATTAACTGGATGAGAGCCGACTTTGGGCAAGAACAGAGCTGAGCCAGATAGACTATAATGAAAGACTGGCGGGAAAACTGTAGCTGAACAATGGGCTACATTCAAAATAGAATCTGTTTGGACATAGTCAAGGTAAATTCCATCAAAAGGGAAAGGTAGGGCAAACAAAGCAGAGCCCACTGGATGAAGAAGGAAAAAAAGTGTGCTTATGACAGAAAATATGTAGAAATTATGTAGAAAATATAATTGAGAACCAAGAGGAATACAGAAGGTTCAGAGGGGAGGTCAAAAAGCAAATACAAGAAGCGAAGACGGATTATGAGAAAAGACTGGCAGCCAACATAATGTGGAATCCCAAAGTCTTCTATCGGCATATAAATAGTAAAAAGGTGATAAAAGGGGTAGCAGGGCCAATGGGGATCTAAAAGGGAATTTACACATGGACGAAGGGGCCATGGCTGAGGTATTAAATGAATGCTTTGCACCTGTCTTTACCAAGGAGGTAGATGTTTCCCAGGCCATGATGACAGATGAGGAAACCGTCACTAGAAGGGCTCAAAACTGATGAGGGGGTGTTGAATAGACTGTCGGTACTTAAAATTGACAAGGCACTGGGACTGGACGAGATGCATCCAAGGATATTGAAGGAAGTGAGAGTAGAAATTGCAGGGGCACTGGCCATAATCTTTCAATTTTTCCTAGACTCGGGTGGTGCCAGAGGGCTGGAGAATTGCAAACGTTACGCCTCTGTTCAAAGAAGGTTGTAAGGATAAGCCCACCAATTACAGACCAATCAGTTTAACTTCAGTAGTGTGCAAGATTCTAAAAACAATTATTCGGGCTAGAATTAGTAATCACATGGGAAGATATGGGTTGATAAGGAAGAGATAAGAAAGGGGAAATTGTGTTTAACATCTTGCTGGAGTTTTTTGATGAGGTAATAGAAAAGGTCAATGAGGGTTATGCTGTTGGGCTTTATTAATAGGGGCATAGAGTACAGAAGCAGGGAGGTTGTGCTGAATTTATATAAGACACTCGTTAGACTTCAGCTGGAGTATTGTGCACAGTTTCTGGGGCCACATTTATAGGAAGGATGTAAACACATTGGAGAGAGTGCAGATGAGGTTTACAAGAATGGTTCCAGGCATGAGAAATTTCAATTACAAAGATAGGTTGGAGGTGTTGGGACTGTTCTCCTTAGAGAGAAGGTGGCTGAGGAAATTTGAGAGTGATGTTCAAAATCATGAGGGGGCTGGACAGAGTAGATAGGGAGAAGCTGTTCCTGCTCATAAAAAGATCAAAAACGTGAGGGCACAGATTTAAAGTAATGTACAAAAGAAGCAAATGCAATGTGAGAAAAAAACTTTCACAGCGAGTGGTTAGGGCGTGGAATGCACTGCCTGGAATTGTGGTGAAGACGGGTTCAATCGGGGCATTCAAGGGGGCATTAGATGATTATTTGAATTAAAGCAATGTGCAGGGGTACAAGAAAAAGGCAAGGCAATGGCTTATTTGGAGAGCTGGCGTAGACATGATGGGGCCAAATGGCCTCCTTCTGTGCCATTAAAATTCTAAGATTCTGTGATTTTTTTTTCTCATGTCTTCTGCAGTGAAGACACGCAAAATACTCGTTCAATGCTTCCACCAATTCCTTGTTTCCCACGATTTAAATCCCCAGTCTCACCCTCTTAAGGGCGGAACACTCACTTCAGTTACTCTTTTCCATTTTAAATACTTGATTAAAATGATCTTCGCATTTTGTTCTTCTAAAGGACACTTGATCACTGTTGTAATATATGGAAACTCAACACCTAATTTGTGCACAGCAAGATTCCACAAACAATGAGATAAATGCAAGTGTTCCCCATTTAAAGCCTGTTCTATAAGCATATTTTTTAGCGCTGTCTGTAAATTAGGGGCATTCCCTGAATAACACTGCTGTCGTTTTCATTTTAACATGGTTTCCAAACATGCTCAGTCTTGGTTGAAAACAAACTGCTGCTCCGCTCATAGCCTCCCCGGATTCTCCTACTTGCCACCTCGCCTGCTCGCTGATTCCTCCCGCTCTCCATCTTGCACCCTCTCCTGAGCCCTTGATCCCAGTAAGGATATGGGAAAGGGAGCAGGAGGGTGTTGGAGAAATGGGAGGGTCAAGGAGGGAGGCGATGAGTACTAGTACTGTACTACAGTTAGTACTCGAAGATAGTAAGAGTTTTTTTGGGCCAGTTAGGCTCAAGGCAAACAGTAGGTTTTTAATGTAAAAATTACTGGTATAGAATCTTTTCCCACCCTTATATGCGTTTTTGTGGGAAAGTGATCTTCAAGTGCAACTTTGGAACGTTTCCCTTTAGTTCTGATGAAGAATCGTATGGACTCAAAACGTTAACTCTGTCTTCCTCTCCACAGATGCTGTCAGACCTGCTGAGTTTTTCCAGCAATTTTTGTTTTTGTTTCAGCTTTTGAACTAAGTGCCTACCTGGGAGTTTGATGAGTGAGGGAGTTTAAAGTGTTAATTTTTTTCTTGTAAAATCTAGCTTAGTCTGGAATTAGCAGTAACTGGAAAGGACTGTGTAAGTTGATTTGTTTCTTTCTTCCAGCCTTAGGCAGGGTAAAAACACTCCGCTGAGAGAGCGGAGCAGTTAATTAGCTAACTAGTTGAATCTGGTTTCTCCCACTTTAGTCCAGTTTACTATAAATTCAGTTGAGGCAAATGAGTGCAGCTTGGAACTGAGTGCATATCTGGAGTTTGGTGAGTGGGAGAGGAGGTGTTCCTTTCCTTTTGCTTTTTCTACCTTTTTCACCCTATAGGATTTGGTTCTCACTCTAGTACAGGGAAAGGAGCTAGCTATTTGGTGAGTATCTGGTAACTGGGTAAGGTTTGTTCTAGTCCTAACATTTACCAGTGGTTCCTATAATATTTTAAAGTCAACAAAATATATAAAGAAGAAAATAAGTAGGTGAATAATAAAATTACTTACTTAATTAAAACACATTAAGGGTGGCAGGACAGGTGATGTGTCACAGTTGCAGCATGTAGGAGCTCCTGGATGGCAGTGTGATTCAGGGCAAACACACCTGTGGCTTGGGGAGCTTTGGCTCAGAGCCATTGAGCTGGAGGCTGAGTTGCTGACACTGTGACACATCAGAGAGCAGCAAATTTACCTGGATGCTTTGTACCAGGAGGCAATCACACCACTTAAGATGGGGTCTTCTGATTTGGTCAGTGGTCAGGGACAGGAGAGTGTGACTGCGAGTGAGGCAGGTAAGGGGACCCAGAAGGCAGAACTAGAAAAATCAAATTGACAGTAGTAGTCTGGATGAGGAGTTCATAGAATGCTTTCGAGATTGTTTCTTAGGGCAGCATGTTTTGCAACCAACCAGAGAGCAAGTTATATTAGTTTTGGTATTGTGTAATGTGTCAGGATTAATTAGTAACCTCTGAGTAAAGGCACCCCTAGGTAACAGTGACCACAATATGATTGAATTTTACATCCAATTTGAAAGAGGGAAGGGTGGGTCTAAGACTAGTATTTTAAACATATATAAGGGCAACCATGTTGGCATGAAAACTGAGCTAGATAAAGTGAACTGGGATACTAGGCTAGGGGATAGATCAACAGAGAAGGAGTGGCAGACATTTAAGGGGATATTTCAAAACACTGAGAATAAGTATATTCCTACTATAAAGAAAAATTCTAAGGGGAGGACCCACCATCCGTGACTAACTAAAGAAGTTAGGGAAAGCATCAAAATTTAAGGAAATACAAATGGCAGGTCAGATGATTGGTTAGAATAAAATAATGGCAGAGAAGGAATAAAGCTTAATCAAGAGTAAGAGAGGAAGCTAGCTAGAAATGTAAAAACCGATGGCAAGATTTTCTATAGGTATTTAAAAAGGAAAAAGAGTAAAGTGAGTGTTGGTCCTCTGGAGAGTGATAATGGGAAGTTAATAGATAATAAGGACATGGCAGATGATGTGAACAAATATTTTGCTTCTGTGCTCACTATAGAGAATACAAAAACATTCCAGTAGTAGCTGCAAATCAGGTGGTGGAAGGGAGAGAGGAACTTGGTGAAATTACAATCACTGGGGAAGTGGTACTGAACAAACTGATGGAGCGGGGGGCTGACAAGTCTCAGGGTCCTGATGGACTTCATCCTAGGGTCGTATAAGAGATGGCTAATGAGGTAGTAGGTTGGTAATTTTCCAAAATTCTCTAGATTCTGGGAAGGTTCCATCAGAAACTGGAAAGTAGCAAATATAACCCTTCTGTTCAAGAAGGGAGGGAGGCAGAAAACGAGAAACTATTGGGCAGTTAACTTGATGTCTGTTGTGCGGAAGGTATTAGAATCAATCATTAAGGAGGTTATAACTGGGCACTTAGAGAAACTCAAGGTGATCAGGAAGAGTCAGCATGATTTTGTGAAAGGGAAATCATGCATCACCAATTTATTGAAGTTCTTTGAAGGAGTAACATGCCCTCTGGATAAAGGGGAGCCTGTGGATGTGCTGTACTTAGATTTCCAAGAGGCGTTTGATAAGGTGCCACATCAAAGGTTATTGCTGAAAATAAAAGCTCCTGGTGTAATGGGTAACAAATTGGCATGAATATAAGATTGGCTGACTGGTTAAAAAAAAACAGAGTATGCATAAACCTATATTTTTCTGATTGGCAGGATGTGATGTGTGGAGTCCAGCAGGGGTCTGTGCTGGGGTCTCAACATTTTACAATTTAATCAATGACTTAGATGAGGGGAGTGAAGGCATGATAGTTAAATTTGCAGAAGGCACAAAGATAGCAGGAAAGTATGTTGTGATGAGGACATAGGAGGTTGCAGACGGATATAGATAGGTGGAGTGAGTGAGCAAAAATCTGGCAAATGGAGTTTAATGTGGGAAAATGTGAAGTAATTCACTTTGGCAGGAAGAATAAAAAAGTAGAGTATTATTTAAATAGAGTTTGGCTGCAGAATTCTGAGGTACAGAGGTGTTCTTGTGCATGAGTCACAAAAGTTACTATGCAGGTACAGCAAGTATTTAAGAAGGCCAACGAAATGCTATCCTTTATTATGAGAGGACTTGAACATAAAAGTAAGGATGTTATGCTTCTGTTATACAGGGCATTGAGACCCCATCTCGAATACTGTGTGCAGTTTTGGTCTCCTTATTTAAGGAAGGAGATAAATGCATTGGTGGCGGTTCAGAGGAGGTTTACTAGGTTGATACCTGGAATGAGCGGGTTGTCTTATGAGGAAAGGTTAGACAGACTGGGCTTGTTTTCACTGGAGTTCAGAAGAGTGATGGGGTGACTTGATTGAAGTATATAAGATCCTGAACAGTATTCACAAGGTGGTGGTGGAGAGGATGTTTCCTCCTGTGGGTGAGCCCAGGACTAGGGGCACTGTTTTAAAAGTAGTGGTCACCCTTTTAGGACAGAGATGAGGAGGAGTTTTTTCTCTGAGGGTTGTGCAACTTTGGAACTCTGCCTCAGAAGGCAGTGGAGGCAGGGTCATTGTATATTTTTAAGACGGAGGTAGATAGATTCATGTTAGGCAAGGGTTAATAAAAGGTTATTGGGGGTAGGTGGGAAAGTGGAATTTGAAACACAAACAGATCAGCTGTGATCTTAATAAATAGCGGAGCAGGCTTGAGGGGCTGAATGTCCTACTTCTGCCCCTATTTTGTATGTTCAAGTGCAGGAGCCTTGGCCTTTGCAATTGTTCAATAGGTTTGAGATTTTTTTTGCTTGTTTGGATGAGAGTGGTGGCTGCAGGGCAGATGAGCAAACTGGCCATGGCACTGTAGCACAGGAAGCCATTCAAGTAGGGAGAACGAAAAGGAATGTAGTGGTAGTAGGGGACAATGTGGTGAGGGGGTTGACACAGTTCTGTGCAGCAAAGAGTGAGAGTCCAGACTGCTGGTTGCCTGCCCGTTGCCAGGGTTCAGAGCACCAGCCCAGGGTTGGAAAGGAGCATGTAATGGGAGGGGGAGGACCCAATTGTCATGGTCTATGTAAGTACCAATGATATAGGTGGAGCTAGGAAAGAGGTTCTGCATAGAGAGAACGAGGAGCTAGGCACTAAATTAGAAAGCAGAGCCTCAAAGGTAATATCTCTGGATTATTACCTAAGCCTCGTGCAAATTGACATAGGGTGCATAAAATTAGAGAGATGAATACGTGATTCAAAGACTGGTGTGGGAGAAGTGGGTTCTGGTTCGTGGGGCACTGGAACAAGTACTAGGGAAAGTGGGGCTGTGCCGCTGGAATGGTCTAACCCTGAAACATGTTGGGACCAGTGTTCTAGTGAGCCACATAAATAGGGAAGTAGAGAGGGTTTTAAACTAAATACTGGGAGCAAGGGATCAAATTTGGGACGATGTGGTAAATCAGAGTAAAGACAAGAGAGAAAGGTATTCATGTGGAAAATGATAAACAGACCGTGGCAGGAAGGGACAAAGTATAGGGAGTACAAAATCTAAGAGTAAATCAACAGGTAAAGTTAAAAGGTTACAGAAATAATAATAGGACAAATCTGAATGCGCATGGCCTTCGAAACAAAACAGATGAACTGAGTGCACAAATAGAAATGACCTGATGACCATTATAGAGACAAGGCTACAGGATGCCATAGATTGGGATCTGAATATTGAAGGGTGTACGTGACATTTAGGAAGAATAGGAAGCTAGGAAAAGGTGGATGGGTTGCTCTGTTAATGATGGTATTAGCTCATTAGGGAGGGATGACCTAAGTTCAGGAAACCAAGATGTAGATCCCGTTTGGGTAGAGACGAGAAATGAAAAATCGTAAAATGATTGAATTTGACTTTCAGTTTGAGGAAGAGAAGAGTGGGTCCAAGACTAGTAATTTAAACTTAAATAAGGACAATTATAACGGCACGAAAGGACGGCTAACTAAAGTAAACTGGCAAATTAGGTTAAGGGCTAGGCCAATAGAGATGCAGTGGCAGACATATAGGGAGATATTTCAGAATACACAGAATAGATACGTTCCAACGAGAAAGAAAAATTCCGAGGGGAGGGCCCACCACCAATTGTGGTTAACTTAAAAAAAGACAGCATCAAACTTAAAAGAAAAGGCATATCATTGTGCAAAGATGGGTGGCAGGTCAGAAGATTGGACAGAATATAAAAAACAGCAAAGAATGACCAAAAGATTCATAAGGAAGCAAATATTAGAGTACGAGAGAAAGCTCGCTAGAAATAAAAAGACGGATAGTAAGAGTTTCTATAGATATTTAAAAAAGAAAAGTTGACAAAGTGAGCACTGGTCCTATAGAAAGTGAACCTGGGGAATTAATAATACAAAATAAGGAGATGGCAGATGAATTGAGCAGGTATTTTGCATCAGCCTTCACTATAGGCGACACTATAGGACAGCTATTTCTGGGAAGTTACTTGTAAATCAAGAAATGGAAGGGAGGGAGGAACCTGGTTTGGTGGGGCGGTGTGGGGGGGAGGGTGCGGGGGGGGTTGGAATTATAATTAGCGGAGAAGTGATGCTGAGAAAATTGCTGGAGCTGTGGGCTGAAAAGTCCCCGGGTCCTGATGGATTTCATCCTAGGGTCTTTTTATTTTTTAAATGAGATCGTTGATGCGTTGGTTTTAATTTTCTAAAGTTCCCTACATTTGGGAAGGTTCCATTAGATTGGAAAATAGCAAATGTAACTCCTTTATTCAAAGGAGGGAGACAGAAAGCTACAAGTTACAGGCCAGTTAGCTTAACATCTATCATAGAGAAAATGTTAGTTATTATTGAAGATCTTATAGCAGGGCACTTGGAAAAATTCCAACATAATCAGGTAGAGTCAACATGGTTTTGAGAGAAGAAAATCATGTTGAACCAATATATTGGAGTTTTTTTGAAGAAGTAACATGTGCTGTCAATAAAGGGGAATCGGTGGATATACTGTACTTAGATTTCCAGAAGGCATTTGATGAGGTGCCACATCAAATGTTATTGAGGAAAATAAAAGCTCATGGTATAGGGGGTGACATATTGGCATGGATAGAGATTGGCTAGCTAACAGGAAATAGAGGATAGGCATAAAGGGGTCTTTTTCTGGTTGGCAAAATGTACGACTGGTGTGCCACGGGGAGTAGTGCTGGGGCCTCAGCTTATTACAATTTATAAACATGGCTTGAATGAAGGGACCGAAGTTATGGTTGCTAAATTTGCTGATGACACAAATATAGGTAGGATAATAAGATTTGAAGAGGACACAAGGAAGCTACGAAGGGAAATAGATAGTGAGTGGGCAAAGACCTTGCAAATGGAGTATAATGTGGGAAAGTGGGAAATTGTCCATTTTGGCAGGAAAAATACAAAAGGAGCATACTTTCTCCATGGTGAGAGATTGCAGAGCTCTGAAACGCAGAGGGATCTGGGTGTCCTAGTGCATGAATCGCAAAAGGCTAGTATGCAGGTACAGCAAGTAATTAGGAAAGCTAATAGAATGTTATAATTTACTGTGAGTGGAATTGAATTCACAAGTAGAGAGGTTATACTTCTGTTGTACAGGACAGCAGTGAGACCACTTTTCGGGTACTGTGTACAGTATTGGTCTCCTTACTTAAGGAAGGATGTAAATGCATTGGAAGCAGTTTGGAGAAGGTTCACTAAACTGATTCCTGGTTTAGACGGGTTGTCTTATGCGGAAAGGTTGGACAGGCTAGACTTGTATCCGCTTGAGTTTAGAAGAGCAAGAGGTGACTTAATCGAAACATATAACATCTTAAGGGACCTTGACAGGGTGGATGTGGAGAGGATGTTTCCTCTTGTGGAAAAAACTTGTACTAGGGGCCATTTTTTAAAAATAAGGGGTCATCCATTTAAGACAGGGATGAGGAGAAATTTTTTGAGGTTTGAGTCTTTGGAACTCTCCCTCAAAAGGCTGTGGAAGCTGAGTCTTTGAATATTTTTAAGGCAGATGTAGATAGATCCTTGATAAACAAGTGGCTGAAAAATTATCAGGGAAAGACAGGAATGTGGAGTTGAGGTTACAATCCGATCAGCCATGATCTCGTTGAATGACGGAGCAGGCTCCAAGGGCCGAGTGGCCTACTGCTCCTAATTCTTATGTTCGTATGTTTAGCAGACCGTTTTTTAGGAGTACTAAATGAGGGATTGCTGTAACCAGGGTAATCTGTTTCAATGGCATTGTTTAATGAATAAATGTTGACCAGGGCACCTGTGCAAACTCCCCTGCTCCTTCTAATAGTTCCATAATTTTTTTTATTTTCATCCAAGTGGGTGGACTGCCTATGTTTAAGGTATCAAAAGGTGGCACATTCGACAAGGCAACATTTCCTCAGTACTGCACTGAAGTGTCACCCAAGAATATGTGTGTGGTCTCTGGAATGTGGTTTGAACTAACTCCTTTTGACTTGGTCAAAAACTTCCCACTGAGCCAAGATTACTGCCAGTCAAGATGTGCAAAGTACCTGTAACTAATTGGTATAAGTTCCTTTGCATTAATATCTGGTTATATATTTAGTATTCTATTTCAGTACTCAACCACCTTTTGAATGGACATGAGAGATGAACTCTGCACCCTTATTTATAGAAACGCATGACTGACCAGGAATTCAATATTTAATCTGTTGACATTGAAGAATTTGCACTTTGTTCCTTTATTTTTCTGAGTACTGATGCAAATCTAAGATAAATTACTGTTCAACTGTTAACTTCATTAATGTTGAGATAATGTTTGTTACCTCGAGACTTGAACCTGCAATCACAAAGGATTTGTGTTCTGACATGCTAGAATTGCATGCAAGTTTTCCAGCCTGTAGAAATTGGCCCATTTTCATCTGTCATTACCTTTTTAGGCATGTTTTAATATGCATCTTAATTGGCAACTTTGGTGGGAATTGCTTAAAATTCTAATCAATCACTAATCTGCCAAAAAAAACTTGTACAAAAGCCTGGGGTTAATATCTTGTTTTTTTTAATAGATAACTCTGAAGAAATGCTTACACACTAATTCACTGCCATCCATGTGTTGTAGTATCTATCAACCCTGTCCTGCAATAACAATTGCTTATAAAGCACATACCCCTGTGGTGTACAATAGCGTCTCGCTGTATTTATGTTCTGGTGGATGCTCATAGTGCATGATAGCAAGGCTCTCACTGTATCCTTAAAGCAAGTGTTCCTACCTTTGTCAGTATAGGGTCAGTATGCAGAATCTTGTTTCGTTTACCACGTGTTATTTTGCAGGTAATGTGATTCCAGTGTGAAAATTGCAGTGTTGCTTCTAAAACCAATTGCCAGTGAGCATAAAGTTCATTTTACTATGCTCAAAATGTGCAACCTCTTACACAGTTGATACAAATCTGCAGTGAGGAAAAGTACTAAGTTGTGTTACCGTTTTGATATTTGAATCATAAATATATTTTGGAGCCTTAATTTTTCTGCAAGTACAGCAAATTTCCAATATAAAAACTTTACGGCCAATTTTGAAGAGCTGTCGCTGTTGCAATGTAAGAAATGCAGAAACCAATTTTAATTTACATTTTTCTGGCTGCACTTTTGAATTTTTTCTTAAATTGTCAACAGATTCACCAGCCTAAGGCCTCAAAATTCATATTGGTAATTTGATGATTTGACTTTGGCTGGAGAGGTATGCTGAATTTTTCAAAAGTTTTGCCTGGGTTTCTGCTGTTGTCTTCACTTGACTCCCAGCTATTAAACAAACTTAACCCTTTCTCTCCTACTCATAAGGATGTAGCTGACCCTCCTTCTTAACTAGTGCTTTTTAGAAAGTTACTGAATATCAGTATGCACTTTATTTAAACTCAAATTATCTAAGAACTCACCAGTCTCCTGTTTCATCGTGGGCTGGAGCTATGTTTTTATTGTTGCGATGGCCATTTTGCTTTCGCACAATTCACTCAGTTTTTCTCTCTCGGGAACTAACTCAGGTTGATTTTTCAATCCAGTTCTGCATTAAATTAGTTTCCAATGTTAGTTTGCAAAGTTTCCATTAGTTTCCAAAGAGTCATGCGGACTCGAAACGTTAACTGTGTTCCTCTCCACCAGACCCGCTGGGTTTTTCCAGGTATTTTTGTTTTTGTTTTCGAATTCCAGCATCCGCAGTTTTTTGCTTTTATTCCAATGTTTATCTGTGTTGTGCTCACAGGCAAACCGCGCTGCTACCATGTTATGCCTTCCGGTTCCCGTAAGTTAGAAATAATCACACTTTTTATACTCAAAATGCTGAAGCTTCATCAAGTGTTTTTCTCGCTGCATGTGGCTAATAGATTGTTGATCAGCTGTGATCAGTTGATCAGATTGTTGTATGACTCCAGTGCAGCTGTGACATGTGGTACACCAGGGTATATATTCACATGGCAATTAGTGCCTAGTTCCTTACAAATGATAACAATATAACACTGCGCTTTCTCTATTCTCCATTTACTCTCCAAAGTATGTGAATGTACAGTTGAGGCATCTGGAGTTTAGTGCCAGGAAATTCCACATCTACTATCTGTTACAACAATAGATAGAGCTCGCTCTGCATGCAGCAATTGATTAATTTGCAGGTTTTAACTGTAGCACGTTGCATTCTGGAGTACCTTGTGCAGATTGAAAGTTACTGGCATATTTGGTTCTTGCTGCAAACTGGTTATTTGAGTGTTATGTGTATTTCGCATTGCACTAAAATCTGAACTCCAGTTACAGTATGAATACCTTTGTGTTCTTTGTATGAGGTGAGTTCACCTCCAGGTATATTGCAAGCTGAGACCAGTTTGAGTTAATACCATTTAAGCGTGGTTAGGTAGGTGTGCATGTGAGAGTTATTTGTCATCTCTATCTTGGTCCTCTAGTTCATTGCCCTGTTTAGACTAACAATGAAAGACGAGCATTTATGTAGCACTTTTCATGACTTTAGGACATCCTGAAGCACTCTAGAGCCAATGAAATACATTTGGTCTATGCTCACAGTTATAATGTCGAAAATACAGCAACTGATTTATGCACAGCAGAGTTCCACAACCAATAATGTGACAATGACCAGATGATTAGTTTTTATTAACATTTGAGGAATAAGTATTGAGCAGTAATTTCAAAATAATGCTATGGGATATTTTATGTCCAACTGAAAAGTTAGACTGGCCCTTTTTTTATTCTTTCACACGATGTGGGCATTACTGGCTGGGCCAGCATTTATTGCCCATCGCTAATTACCCTTGAGAAGGTGGTGGTGAGCTGCCTTCTTGAACTGCTGCATCCATGTGGTATAGGTACACCCACAGTGCTGTTAGGAAGGGAGTTCCAGGATTTTGACCCAGCGACCATGAAGGAATGACTCTATAGTTCCAAGACCGGATGGTGGAAGGGAATTTGCAGGTGGTGGTGTTCCCACATATGATCTGCCCTGGTCCTTCTAGGTAGTAGAAGTTGCAACTTTGAAAGGTGCTGTTGAAGGATCCTTGGTGAGTTTCTGCAGTGCATCATGCAGATGGTAGCCACAGTATTTATGTAGCTGGTCCAGTTCATTTTCTGGTCAATGGTAACCCTCCAAGATGTTGATAGTGGGGGATTCAGCAAGGTAATGCCATTGAATGTCATGGGGCGATGGTTGGATCCTCTCTTGTTGGAGATGGTCATTGCCTGGCACTTCATGGCGCAAACATTACTTGCCACATATCAGCCCAAGCCGGAATGTTGTCCAGCATGTAAGGAGTTGTGAATGGTGCTGAACATTGTGCAATCATCAGTGAACATGATGGAGGGTAGTTCATTGATGGAGCAGCTGAAGATGGTTGGGCCTAGGACACTACCCTGAGGAACTACTGCAGAGATTTAATAGTGCTGAGATGATTGACCTGCAACAACCACAACCATCTTTCTTTGTACTAGATATGACTCCAACCAGTGGAAAGTTTTCCCCTTATTCCCATTGACTTCAGTTTTGCTCGTGCTCCTTGATGCCACTAAACCAGTTCTTCCACACTTGATGTACAAACATGATTCCTGCAATCCTTTTTTATATACTCAAACGATGTAAGCCCACCTTAGCCAAGTTGTTGGAAATGGCTAATTGGTCTATAATTTGTCAATAATGTGATGAGTTCACTTCATTGATTGTAGTTAATTTGCAAATTGTCTCAAATTTAGGACAATGCCTTCCGTTAAGCTATGTCTCTTATCTTGATGTCTTTACATGAGTCCCCTTCATTCTCCTCCTGAGATCCCCCACATCACAGATGCCAGTCTTCAGCCAATTCGATCCACTCCAGGTGATATCAAGAATTGGCTGAAGGCACTGGATACTGCAAAGGCTAGGGGCCTTGACAACATTCCAGCAATTGTAATTGAAGACGTGCTCCAAAGCTACCCTGCCCCAACAATCAAGGACAGTCTGTGTTCCAGATAGGGAAAGAGCCCAAGGCTTGCGCCATTTCTTTCCCAGCTGTTAGAGCACTTTAATTTTCTCATAAGAGAAGCTAATGGAGAAATACAGAAATAATATAAAGCAACTTCTAATTAACTAATTATTATTTACTTATCCTTCAATTACCCAAGTAATTGAAGTACTTCCTTCGAATTAAATAATCTGTTGCTTGTCAGTGGCTGCTTCGTAATACCATTTTGGGTTAGTTTTTTGTAAAAGGTTAACATCAAAATGGCTTATCTCTGTGTTAATACAAAATGGAGTCTTGACCTTGTTAGCTTATTACAATGAATATAACATGAAATTAACCTGAAAATGGTTGTTACAATAAAATCCGGCACCCAGAATTTTGCATCACCTCAGTGTCTTTTCACCATGGCCTTCTGACCAGCCTTGAGCTCTCCCAAGTATCATTCCTGGTATATCATGACTCATCTTCACTTTGCTTTCCTTTTCTCTATTTAGCAATTTGCTATTGATGTCAGGTTTAAGCAGACTAAACCTTGTCCGAGGAGCTTGTTTAAACACTAATTCATAAGTGAGCAACCTGTTGCGGGCTGTGGGGTTATTCTGTAAGAGAACAGAACATTGTCTAGCCTGTGTAGAAGAGAAACATGGAAATTATTGGCTAGCTTATCACTGAGCAAATACTTCTGCAAAAGCCTCTTCACAATCAATATGTTTCTTTCTGCAGCACCATTCAATTCTGGGTGATATGGTGGTATTAGAGTATGTTTGACCCTATTCTTACTCAAATATTTCAAACTCTTCTGGTGTAAGCTGTGGACCATTATCTGATGGCAACACACCTGGCAACCCTTAAATTGCAAACCAACTTCTCAAAACCTCAATAGTTTTGGCATTTGTGATAATGGGCATAGACTCAACATTTATCCACTTGCTATAGCTGTTGACCAAAACAAGGTACTGTTTCCCTTCCATGTCAAAGAAATTGCATGTACTTGTTCCCACAGTTTTCTATTATTTAATTATAGAATGAAAGAAATCTTGGTTGAATCATTTCTCATTTTAAGACAGACTTCATAACTTTTCACCTTTTAATTGCCACTGAGCTTCCTAATCTTTCCAGCTCTTTACTGCTTCCAACTATGTGTAAGGTACTGGCCTAGCCTTTTTAAATGTTGCTTGTGCATTATCCTTTATCTTGACCTCAGCCATGAGATGCCTAATTTTATCATTTGATCCTCCTTGCTGAAAGACTACTTTGTGATCTCTTACCATTTCCTCAATGACAGATGTACACTTACTGATCCCTAATGTAAATAACTCTGCCCGGTTTAACCGTATCATCTTAAGCCAACTACTTCCCATCAGGGAGACGTTGTTCCCTCTTACTGCTACCATTGGCAATTATAGGATGCATAATCATTTTGCACCTTAACACTACACCTAACACTAGAATACTGTTATTGGAATAACTATTCAGTTTCACACCAGTTTTGCATAAGGGAATGTGCCTTAAAGACTACTTGTACCCTCCTTCCTGGAAAGCAGACACAGTTGCAGCTGTATCAATGATGATACTAAGTTTGGAATATCTGACTTTCATTTCTACTGTAGGTGCTGGAATTATATCTTCAGCCCAATACTTTAATCTTCCATGTCCTGTTTTTGTTGCTCTGAAGTGCAACTTTTGATCATCTTGCTCGATAACATCAACATTTGTTTCCATATCAATCATATGCGCATACATGACTACCAGACTCCTGAACGAGCTGTCGATCTAACATGACCTGCACCTGGTGCGTGGCTGCAACCTGGAGCTTTACCACAAACTGGAGCATTACTGTTTCCTCTACTCCTGCATGCTGTCTGGGTATGATCAACTTTCCTACAGGCATAGCACTTTGACGCACAGCAGGGCCATTTAACATCTGAATTTCTGACTGAGACAGTGAACTTGGCTGAAGTGGCCTGGATCTCATGAAAACCAGTGGAGTTCCCCTGCCGGCTCAAGAAAAGAACTCCCTTGCAATCTGCGACTGTCTCTTTCTGCCATTTCCATGGCTGTGACCTCATTGCAGGCCTCCTAATTGCCTTTGTTCAAAAGCTTGGCCTGTATTTTATCGTTCTTTAGACCTCCTACGAGTCTCTAATGTTGATTTTTAAGTTCGTGCCATACCCACAGTGATAAGAGTTTTTTCAATTCAATAATGTAACCTGCAACAGTCTCCCTTAGCAACTGAGTGCTTTGCCGGAACAAACGAATTAGGAGTAGGAGTATGGCAGTTGGCCCCTGAAGCCTACTCCACCATGTGATAAGATCATAGCTGATCTTTCTTTCTTAGTTGTGCCATAAGAGTGCAGAATCTCTTTAATATCACATCAGTCCATAATACTGGAGCCTCGTGGACAACATTGGTTCCAAACCACCACAAAAGCACCTGGCCCCATCATGGTGAGGAAAGCATTCACTTGATCACTTTATCCTCGCCTTATTTTATTTGCTTTCAACCAAATATGTAACGTTCATTTGTAATTGCACCAGTCCTCTTTGAAAAGGTTGAAACCCCCTATTGCCTCCAAATATGTCTTCAGTACCACTTTTTTCAATTATGTACAGTGCTGAGTCACTGTGTACCTGAACACGATGTGCACACACAGCAATGTTTCAAATTGCTTAAATTTCCTCAAAATCAACTTTAGGAGTTCTAAAAATGTGGCAATGTTCTTCAGTCCTTAATTTCTCAAATGAAATATAAAAGAAAGTTCCATTCTATCCTCTTCATCTTTCAGTTGTGTATTACAATGAGTAAGACTAACACATTCATCATCAGTCGCAGGCAAGCATCATTGAGCAACTTTATTTACACCTCCCCCAAAAAGAGTAGTGTTTGTGGGGCGGGGGGGGTGGTGCGCGGTACAATGGATCAGTGTTCATGTCATGCCCTATGTCATGATCCTATCAGCAAACTGAATTTCAAGAGAAAATTAAAGGACACTGAAAGAGCCCCCTTGCGGAATCTCAGCCACACCCAGAACCGCCAGTCTCAACATTGAGTAGCCTTCTGGCTTTTTGGTAATAGGGCATGCTGTCCGAATCTACAACTTCATGTTGAGGGACTGTTAGCTGCCAAGTGAAGCCTCATTGGATATCTTGCCACCCAACACTTCATCGACATCATTTGCCTACAAGAGACCCTTATTGGAACAGAAGAAGCTGGTCGCCATTGCATGAAAGGCTTTGACCTACTGTGCTACTCCCCTCACGCTAAATATGGCTGTGCCACCTTTGTCAGATCCAACATTGTAGCTGCCCTGTCATTAACCACATTACATGACATAATTTCTGTGGTCGCTTCCAAATTGCAAACATGTACAAGCCTCCAAGTGGTAGCTGGGAACCGCAAGTCATGCAAACACTGCCTCACCCAGCCATCTACATGGGAGACTTCAAAAGCCACCACACTGACTGGGGTTACTCTGTACCAGACAGTGATGGTAAACAGCTCCTAGAGTGCACCTCCAGAAATGACCACGTCCTGATAAATGATCCCAAGCAACAAGGAACATTCTATCCAACCAGATGGGGTCAGAAATAGTCACCTGACTTGTGTTGGCATAATTCCTCTGTTCACCCCTAACCAGCACAGTGCCTAGTTCTGGATGATTTCCCACATAGTCAACACAGGCCATCGCTCATTTACATTGTGCTGTTCACGACTGGAAAGCAAAGACCAAAGAAGATGCAACAGAACTTCCATAAAGGAGATTGTATTTTGGCCAATGAGATCTTGGACTGCAGTATCGTAACTATACCTAATCATAACATACCTGTGGAAGAATCATTTAAGCACTTTTGTGATTCCATTCACAAAGCTGCTTGCACAGCCATCCCTCATGGCTATCAACCCATCTACATCCCATGCCTTAATGCAGAGCACTCCTAAAGGAATATGAATCATCTGGTGACCCTGATATAACATACCACCTCATCGAATCTCTTAGTGCTGCACGTTGTGGCAGATGGGAGGAAACTACAGCAGGGCTCAATTTTACTCATCCCAGTCAGAAATGCTGGAGCCTGACCCGCCACTTTGGAGCAGTCCAAAAATCAACCAACAGCCACCCAGAACCAAGTTGCCAGTCACCCGCTCCATGTAGCGAGGACACTTGGAAAAGAAAACGTATCACCTATAATAAACTAAAAAAACCACCAGCAACATGTGGAACACAGCAGTCCTTATCCCTTCAAGATCACAGAACTGGAGAAAGCGTTAAGGGGCTTGAAATGTGGCTAAGTGGTGGGATAGGGCAACATTGCACCACAATCCCTAAAGCAACTTGGCCCCCATGCTAGTGCCCGGCTGACTCAGTTCTGCACAAGAATCATCAGCTCAAACTCACTCCCGAAGGTGTGGCGTTTGGCAAAAATCATTGCCATTCCAAAACCTGGGAAAATCTCTCATTGGCGGCAGGTATCGACCAATTTTCGCTATTTCCTGTGTGCTTTAAGATCTTTGAGCATCTTATCCTACAACACATCTCCAAAAGTAGAGACCATCCTTAATGTCAACCAAGTTGGTTTCTGCAAGCGATGCAGCACATATGATCAAGTATTGGCACTCGCCACCTACATCAAAAATGGCTTCCAGAAGAACCTGAAGATGGCTCTCGTGCTACTTGAGCCTCACTGCTGCCTATGATTCAGTGCGGCACACTGGACTTCTACTAAAGCTGTCCAGAGTGCTTCCAGCCTGGGTTGTGACAGTTGTTGAAAAACAATTACTTTTTGTGAAAGAGTATAAGTCCGTCTTGGGCAAGGGAGAAGTGCATGTGGCAGACAGGCCAACGGGCTACTACAGTGCTCAGTGTTGTCTTCAGTCTTGTCCAATGTATATACAAATGACCTGCTAACACACATGTCCCACAAGTTCATCTATGTTGATGACATTTGTTGTGCCACCCACGCTCCATCCTTATAAGGTTATATTACAAAGTTGACAGACTACAGCAGCACATGGTGTCTCACGTTGAATCCATTTAAAACCACATGCAGTGTATTCCATAATTTAAAAAAAATACTGCAGATGCTGGAAATCTGAAATAAAAACAGAAAATGCTGGAAAAATCTCAGCAGGTCTGGCAGCATCTGTGGAGAGAGAAACAGAGTCCAAGATGATGACTTTTCCAGTATATTCCACCTTCACAATGCCAGTGGCAAAAAATAATTGCATATCTGCAAGGATGATCAGAGATAAGAGCATGACCCCAACCTAATGTACTTGGGAGTCACTCTAGATAGGACTCTGTCCTTCTGGGAACACCTGGAAGAAAACAGCAGCAAAGGTCAAAACCAGAAACAGCCAACTAACCAAACTTGCTGGATCTACTTGGGGTCCTGCTGCCACAACACTCCAGAACCCCGGTACTGGTCCTATTATACTCAGAGTAGTATGCACTTGTCTGACAAAGGTCATCACATGCACACCTTGTTGACACTCAATTGAATGACCTGTTTGACCCACTGTTCGCCTTCCATCACAGCAAGGAGGTGTCAGCTGTGGCTCAGTTCATAGCACCCTCGCCTTTGAATCAGAGGCTTGTGGGTTCATGTCCCACTCCCAGAAAACCAAGAACTGTGATTATACTCGAAAGAAGTTGCAATCTGTGACTGTTGGTAACTCGAAAGAGTTTCCATCACTGCAAGACAAAGGGAGCAACCTTCCTGAACAAGATCTACCAGCAGACATCGTTCGGATCAGGGAATGGGAAACATGGGAAGTCACTAACACGTTCCTTGTGACAAACCCTATCTGTCGAATGGCAGGTTTTGAACTGCCATAGTGAGAGTGGTCCTTCCTAAAGGGATTCAGGACAGGCTAGGGTCCCTGTCCAGCCAACCTCCACCACTGGGGCCTCAGTACAAACCCTTTATGCACTTGTGGAAAGACAGGCAATGCTGCACGTTACCAAGGAGTGCCCCCTCTACAGACTAAGTGGTGGACTAATCACCTTAAACTCAGCGAATGAGGTGGCTATCACTTGGCTTCGGGGATTTGCATTCACTAAAAGAGGACAGCAGAGAGGGCTCTACACTACAGTCATCACTGAGACATAGCTAAAGTAACATAAAGGAACCAATAATGTTTTTCTTTTTGTAATTGCTTTCAGATAACTGGCTAATTGCTGGTTATGTAAATTACGCTTTCATTTTTTTTCAGGAATCTGACATCAAGGCAGGTTAAATTTGGAAGAAGCCTGACTCAAGGTTATTATTGCAAAGTTAAACTGTACATGTGCTGCATTTATGTGCATATGCATGCTTTTGTATTTCTTCCTGTGGGAAGGCATCTGATCTCCATTTGATACTTTTCCAACATAAATTTGCCGATCTCGGTTGCATTAATCAAGAGAGTACCTGGGCCATGCAGGTACAGAAGGTATTTGGTTGGTGTCTGGCGATCTTTGTTAGGAAGCAGTGAAATACCTTCACTACTTAACCTCATCACATCCTTGGTGAAGGAAAAACTGGTCTAGGGTTTCTGCTCCTTATTACAGTTCAGTAACACTTGCTGGTCACGCATATTTGTAGATGTTACTTGAGGATGAAAATCTAGCTCCGTGCTCATCCAGTTCAGTAGCTAGCTGGTACTACCTTTCAAGGGTTATAAGAAATAGAATAGACTTGGGCAAGATGGTGAAGAGAAGAAAATAGTAGAGGGGAGGAAATTCAATTTCCTCCAGGGCTCACAAGGGCGATCCTGACCTCCGAAGAGGCACATGTGGGGTCACGATCCAAGGCCTTCCTGACCTGTGAAAAGGCCACACCGAAATAGCGTCTGGAAAGTGCTGCAAGCTTGAAATTAGTGCAAAAATTTCCAAGTAACTTTGTCAGTCCTGCCTCCATCACCAAATGAAATCGAGCCCACCATCTTAGAATAAGGTGTCTGCCAGTTAGGATTGAGATGAGAAATTACTTCACTCAAAAGGGGTTGGGAATTGTGAAATTCTCTGCCCCAGAGAGCGGTGGATGCTCAATCATTTGACTATATTCAAGACAGAGGTCAATAAATTTTTGATTTCTTAAGATATTTAGAGATATGAAGATACTGTGGAAGGTGAGGTTGAGAGAAGATCAGCTGTGGCCTTGTTGAATGACAGACCAAGCTTCAAAGGCTAAATGGCCTACTCAACCCTATTTCTCGTGTTATGTTCTCTTCATTGTTTGCTATATTTGAGTTTCATGCCCTCAAACTTTAATGGGATTAAATTTGCAAACAAATGGTATTTAATACCTTTTGAAAGCCCATTTGCACAACACCAACTGCACGACCTTCATCAGCCCCCACCATTACTTCATTAAAGAACTTGATCAAGTTAATCGAACACAATTTTTTTCAACAAATCCACGTTAACTTACTTTTATTAACTGGTGCTTTTCTGAATGCCAATTAATTTATCAAATTATTGTGTCTAAACAGTTCCCCACCATTGATGTTGCACTATTGCTGCCAAGATTATCTTCCTCCCTTTTTAAACAGGCAGTGCAGTATTTATAATCCTCCAGTTCTCTTGTACTATTTTCACGTGCCAAGAAAATTGGAAAATTGTTCAAGGTCACTCTTTTAACTTAAATTCTGATGATTTGCTTTTAATTGCAGAATTATGGAGTGGAAACAGAAAGTATGAAGAAGTTGGCCCTGAAATTACGAGCTGCCACCAATGGCCTCCAGAATTTTATCAGCATTAGAAGAAAAAGCACTGCTTACGATGGCGCTACTTCTCGCAAGCCTCCCAATGATTTCCTTACCTCAGTTGTGGACCTCATTGCAGCTGCGAAAGCCTTGTTGGCATGGTTGGACAGGTAAACAATCAACCTAAAGTAATCGCACATTTTTTTTATTGTGCTAAGTCAGTAACATTTCCATTTGTTTTAATAGCTGTACCTGTGACAGTGCATTTTTATTGCACAGAAAATTGTGGCAAGTAAAATTATCCAGCCAATTCCCCAAAGGATGAGCTCTGGGGAGTGGGGGGGTGGGCGGCAGCGGTGAAATGAGCTTCTGATTAGGAAAGATCAATATGGCAGTTATTAAAAAGCAGTGGTACATGAGCATACAAATTATTGTTGGTGCCAAATGTTCATCACTGTTCCTTTCAATTGTATGAGTTGTTGTATTGGGTAAATTCCTCTTGTCTGTAGTTACTATGAACCTCAGATGTACATGTAATTCATTGCTTTGGTCAAAAGAGTCAATCTGTGTTCTGCACCAGTGTTTCAAATTTTATTTGTATTAGCAGATTTTCTAGGCACTGCAAGTGGTCCAAGGCGATTGGCCATGTGTTCTGTATACGTTGCCCTTTGGTGATCAAAGCGTCTGACAAGTTCTCTCTGTTGCATGGATTGGTTAGGTAGTTGTGGGCTGGGGAAGAGGAGGTGTAGATATTGTGGACACTGTTGGCGCTCCACGGTATGGCATGTTAGGAGTATTCTTCAGATGTAGGAAGGGATTCGTGTTCTGGGCATAGCTTACAACAATTTCAAATCTTTATTATTCACTCTACAACTCTTTAACTCCACATTATACTGCTCAGCAACTTTGTTGCCCACTCACTTAACCTGCCTATATCTCTCTGCAGCCTCTTCTTCCTCCTCATATGCATTCCCACCTAGTTTTCTATTGTCAGACTTAGATGAAAGGACAGAGTAATAATATCTCCGTTCTTAATATAGATTGTAAACAGCTGAGGATCCAGCACTGATTCTTGCGGCACTCCACTGTCACAGCCTGCCAACTTGAAAATATCCCATTTATCCTTATTCTCTGCTTCCTGTCCATTAACCAATCCTCTATCCATGCTAATGTATTATCCCAACTCCATGAGCCCTTATCTTGCGTGTTACCTTTATGTGGCACGTTATCAAATGCCTTTTGGAAATCCAAGAGGGTTCCCTTTTATCTACTCTACTTAGTTACATTAAGATGTCCCACATACATTTGCCTCAGTAAGTAGAAACTGTTAGAAAGGAGGAAGCATGAGGATTTGAGGAAAAGGAACAATTTTACTGAAGGAACAGTTTTAGATTAACATGCTGGGGGAATTGCAGTTCAAGTACAAGAATCAAATTTAATTTCTGTGCCTTTGTACTCTTAATTGAAAATCGGAGCTAAAAATACAGAACAATACAAGGTGATTTTCTTTATGGATAAAGCTTTAGATTGGAAGTCATTGTGTAACCTGATTTTCCCCTCAATTGCTTATGAACTGCCGGTTGCTCACTTTTTATTTAACTGTATATCTGTTTGATTAACTAAAGCAAATACATTACGTGCTTCCATTACTGACATCCATTGCAAGTGTTGAGCTCCTCTAGGTGGAATATAACATAGCTGGATGTAGGCTTCTTCCCTGATTGCTCATCTGTCTCAGAAGAGCATTGACTACATCATTGTGTCCTTAGCAGTTGTTATATCAACTGGACTACAGTTTAGTGTTATTGACCTGTGACAGCCAAAAACTTGTCTGAGACTACCTAGTCAAGGTTAATGAATCCTGTCCCAGAAATGGAAAACAACTTGCAGAGCCACCCTGTTCTGAGTCATATACATTGTCATGAAATAACATTTACTTAGGTGAACAATTCCCCTAGTAATATTTTTCAACATGCCCTGTAAGGTTTATAGTGCTACTACTTAGAAACTCAGTGTATGTAACTTATTGAACACGTGGACTCATTTATGAAACATGTTAAATGATGGTAAAAGCAAAATACTGCGGATGCTAGAAATCTGCAATAAAAACAGAAAATGCTGGAAAAACTCAGGTCTGACAGCATCTGTGGAGAGAGAAACAGAGTTAACGTTTCGAGTCTGTATGACTCTGAAAAAGAGCCATAGGGGCTTGAAACATTGGGCAAAATTTTGCCCTTGGTGGGCATGCGGACAGCCGACACCCGCTGGCGAAACGGGGCCCGCTGCTATTTTAAGTGGGCAGGCCAATTAAGGCCCACCCAGCGGCCTTCCCGACAGGAAGCGCTATGCGCGTCCTGTGCAGGGGGGGGAGGGAATCCCCAGCTGTCAAAGTGCGCTCTTTCGCGCATGCACGCGAAAGAGCGCACTGCTCCTTGAGACTAAGTGCTGTCTCAGGGACATTAGTGACAGGTTAAAAAACTCTAAACATAGAAAAATAAAAATATTATTAACATGTCCCCCTCATGTGACAATGTCACGCGAGATGGGACATGTTAATAAAAACGACATAAACTTTATTACACTTTTTAAAAACGGACATGAAACCTTATCCCGCCAGTGGATGAGGTTTCATGTATTATCAGAAGCCCGCTGGGGCTCCTGGCCTGCCCGCCAGCCTTAAGGTTGGACGGGAAGGTCTTTAACGATCTTAATTAGCCTGTCAATGGCCTTAATTGGCCATTGACAGGTCGACGGGTGGACAGCTGATTTCGCTGTCCGCCCGCCTCCCTAGAAATTCAAAGGGACCGGGATGACATCGGGGGTTCCTCCCGTGTCATTTTCCTGTCGGTGAGCAGGGCCCGCCCCCAAATTGCCGACGGGAAAATTTTGGCCATTAACTCTGTTTCTCTCTCCACAGATTCTGTCAGACTTGCTGAGTTTTTCCAGCATTTTCTGTTTTCATTATGTTAAATGATGGTATGTGTATACTACACAGGATTCTTTCATTTGGACCAGATAATTAGCATTGCCCATTGTAATTTTTGTTTGAGAGTTAATATATTTGGTGAAGATATTTTAGAAGCTTGTTCTGATCTATTTTGGTGCATGCACAACTATGCTTGTGCGTGCTGGTTTGCACTCCACAAGTTGCATGTTCAAACCTGTATATATGTGCTAATATAAAACATTTATTTTATTACAGATCACCATTTACAGGGATCAGTGATTACTCAGTGGTGAAAAACAAGATTATACAGCTGTGCTTGAATTTGACAACAACTGTTCAACAGGTCTGTGTAGTAATGCTTTAATGGCTTTTGATCTCACTTCTCCTGGAAGCCTGTCATATTGCGGGTGGGCATCGGGAGAAAGGGGAAATAAAATATATTTCTATTATTCACTGTTTCTAGATTGCGTATCACTCCTGACATGTCATTGGATGAATGTGATTTTAGTGTGCATCATAGTTGAATAACTTATATTGTAGTATCTTTATATCGCCTTGTACCTGTTATGCCCAATGTTGATGAATGGGAATGTTGGTGATTTTTTTCTTCAAAGCAACTTTTTAACAACATTACAAGACCAAATTCTGATTGTTTAGCATAATTAAAAAGTTCTTTACATAGCTGAAAACCAAATGAACTTAGTTTCCTTACCTGAATCGTTACCATAGCCTTCCAAGTATTTGTCATCTTTTTTGGATCAGTGAACAAATCTTTTCCTCATAAGATGAAGCTTTATAACACCAATTTCAAATATCATTTAACTATTCTTGCATGTCAGCACAGTTATAATTAGTAAAAGTTTCTGAAACATTTACGAGCATGGGGACCACTGCAGCCTGGTAAACCATGACCTTACTCTTGAGTTTGAGATCCTGATCCTGAAATACTCTTCCACAGTCAGCCAAAGACTGACCTTGCGCATTGAAGGCGATGACGAATTTCATCATCTGTGTCTGCCTTCAACAAGAGGAGGCTCCCAAAATACTGAAAATGGTCTACGTTTTCCAGGGTGTCTCCACTGATCTTTATCGATACAGGATAGTAGTGTGCTGTGGAAGTTGGTTGGAAGAGAACCTTAGTTTTCTGGGTGTTTGGTGAAAGGCCTATTTTTTCATACGCTTTGGAGATGGAGTCAACAATGACCTTGAGCTCAGTTTCTGTGTGAGTGCACAGAAGTATCATCTGCACACTAAAGCTCAGTGACTGTGGTTGGGGTGATTTTGGTTTGAGATTGAAGGCAGCGTTTCTCATCTGTTCTGTAGATTATCTCCACGCCTGTGGAGATGAGGTGCACTATGACAACAAGGAAAAAGGAAAAGAGGGTTTATGCAATAACAGAATCTTTTTTGGCCCTGTCTTCACTGAATTAGGGTCTATGGTGAGTTCTATTGGTGAGGATGATGGCATGCATGTCACCTTCGAGTAGACAGACAATGGTGACAAATTTCTGAGAATAGGCAAATTTGAGGAGGCTACTCCTCAAGACTTTACAGTTGACCGAGTCTGAGGCTTTTGAGAAGTCAACAAAGGTCATGTATAAGGGTAATGCTGTTGATATGGTGTACATGGACCTCCAAAAGGCATTTGATGAAATGCTGCACAACAGATATGAGCAAAGTTATAGCTAATGGAATAAAAGAGACAATAGCAACATGGATATGAAATTGGCTGAGTGACAGGAAACAGGAGTGGTTGTTGGATGTTTTTTGGCCTGGAGGAAGGTTTGTTGTGGAGTTCCCCAGAGCTTGGCGTCAGGTGCCCATGTGATCTCATTCTTATGCCTCTTGGGATAAGCGAAGGATGATTTCATGGTACCTCACTGTAGGGGTTATGTGTTTGATAAAACTGAAAGTAAAGATGCATTTTGTGGAATTAGGAGCAAATCAATCACAAGTCCCCAATCACATGTCTATACTCCATGCATGCCATGTCCTAATTTATCTTATTTTTTTACAAATATAGAGAATTTTCCCCTCAAAAGATGAGATGGATTGGAATTCCAGTAATGCTTTATTATGTATGTCATGACTAAAGAACTTAGGGAGCATTCACCTTACAGCAGCAGCTCCACTAATATGTGGAATATGAAGGATGTCCCTTTGTCACTGTCATAAGAGTTATTTAAGGCACCCATTGAATCTATGCCAGCTCTCCATAGAGCAATCCAGCCAGTCCCACTGGCCTGCTCAATCCCTGTAATTCTGCAAGTTTATTTCTGTCAGGTGGCCCTCAATTTCATTGATTATTTCCACTTCCAACACCTGCTTAGGTACCAAGTTCTGGATCAGTAACACTTGCTGTGTTAAAACAAATTCTTGCTCTTATTCCCCTGATTCTCTTCCTCAGGGCCCTAAAGTTGTGTCCCCTAGTCCTTGTACCATCAGCTAATGAGAGCAGTTTTTCCTTGTCAATCTTATCCAAACCCTGTCATAATCTTGTACATCTCAATCAAATCTCCCCTCAATCATCTTTGCTCCGAGGAAAACAACCCCAGCTTTTCCAACCTAACTTTTTAGCTCTAATCCCTCATCCCTGGAACAATTTCTGGTAAATCTCCTCTGCAATCCCTTAAGCACCATTGCATCCTTCCTAAACTATGGTGACCAGAACTGGACTCAATACTCTTGTGCCCTAACCAAAGCTTTATAAAGGCTGAGCATTATTTCCCTGATTTTGCACTCTGCCCCTGTGTCCTGCCACCTTCGAAGATCTGTGTGCATGAACCCCAGGTTGCTCTGTCCTTGCACAGTCTTTAGAACTGTGCCATAAGTCTATATTGCCTCTCCCTATCCCTTCTGCCAAAATGAATTGCCACAGACTTCTGTGTATTAAATTCCCTCAGCCATTTTTCACACCATTCTGCTGGCCTGCTAGGCCCTGCTGCAGTTGGATCACAGTCACTGTTTGCCACTCTTCCAAGTTTGCTATCATTGACAAATTTTGAAATTTACTCTGCATTCCAAGATCCAAGACCTTTGTATATAGCAAAAAGACCCTCGGAGAATACTACTATCATCCTCCAATCTGAAAAATAACCATTTACCACAACTTCTGTTTTCTGTCCTTAATCCAAATTTTTTTTGAACCAATTGACACTGACCCTCCTATTCCACGAACCTCAATTTTGTCAACCACCCTTCTCTGTGGTACCTAGTCAAACACTTAAGATTCATAGAAATGACATCCACTGTGTTTCCTTCGTCAACTTTCTCTGTTCATCAAAAAATTAAATTTGATTGGTCAAGCATAATCTGCCTTTTACAAATCTGTACAGGCTCTCCCTAATTAACTCAAACCTCTCCAAGTGCCAGTTGATTTTTTCCCCCTGATAATTGTTTCTAAAATCTTACCCATCACTGATGTTAAACCAATTGGCCTGTATTTGCCAGGTTAAGGGTCTCAGTAATATATTGTGAAATTCTGTCAAATTTAATCCTCTCTCCCTCCTCCTGTCCCATCATATATATTATGATGGATGCAGTTGATAAAGAGGAGTTATTTAAAAATCCCAGAGGGAAACTTTAAACAACTGTCATAATCTGTAATTTTAAGTGTTATGTTTGCAATGCGACTCTAAATTCAGGAATCAGATCAGCTGTTCTCGAGGCTTTACATTAAACTAAATGAAATATTTTATTAATTTATACAGGTTAAAATATATGTACACATGGCTACAAATTACTACTATCATAACTTTTAACAAATTCCCAAACTAATCTCCATTAAGGCAACACAACCCATAGACTTAACCAAACACCAGCATTTTCACTCTTCGAATTCAAAATGAGGTTCTTTTCACTTTGGTTCCTGTGGAGACAGTTGGAGGCTTACAGCTGCCTTTTGATCTTAGATTGCCTCTACTCTGCACACCCAAAAACTGCTAAAGTTGTACCTAGCACCACTGATACAATGAGAATTTGCATTCAGTCACCAGCCTCTTTGAACTCCACCTTTTTTAACAATGAAACCTCTTTGATAGGACCAATTTTATTAGTAATATAAACACATTGTTTGGTAGCTGCTAGATAGGTGTCAGTTTTCCCCCCAATTCTTGAATGCTCTATTCAAAAAAAATGCAAATGCACGCTATCTCTCTTACATATCAAAACTAGTACACATCAAAGCACCCAGACTAGCTGGCTTTTATCCAGTTAAGACACACCCACAGACTAAACCTCTAAAAGAAAAATATTTTCCAAAATATTACATGCATTAATAGCTGCATGATAATATATTATTAACAAAAATGAAAAACTAAAACACTATTTAATAATTTTTCATTAAAGTGTAAGAACAATATATCTTTAAAATTGAGAAATTTGGTACAATTTTCAAATGACCTGAAAATTGCACAGGACCCTTTATGGATACTCGGGGGAGCCCTTTGGTTCAAGTGGATCCCTAGTAGGATCCATGCCGTCACTTAGTACCAACTTACTATTTATATGCCAGAAGATTTTTGGGTTCCCTTTTATGTTGACTGCATTTCTATTCTCATAGTATCTCTTTGCCAGTCTAATTTTCCTCTTCACCTCCCCTCTCATCCTATTGAATTTGACTTGGTTTTCCCTTGAAGAATTTGCCTGTTATGCATCATTCATCTTCTCTTTTTGTTTCACCATAATCTCTCTCTCCCTCATCATCCAAGAGCCTATTTTTGATTCCCCTACCTCCCACTCTTGTTGTAATGTGCCTATTCTGATTTTGAAGCATCTCTTCCTTAAAGATCACCTGTTGTTCTATTAGATTTTCCTGTCAGTCTTTGGTTTCACTTTTACCTTGGCTAGCTCTCTTCTTGTTGCATTGAAATTAGCCACTTTCCAATTTAGACATTCTACTTGAAATTGTTCCTTGCTGTTCTGCATTTCTAGCCTAAACCTTCCTCAGACACTTGGTCAACTCATTTGCCAGCACCAAATCCAGCAATGCCTCCTTTGTAGTTGGGCTGAGAACATACTGATCAAGGAAATTCTCCTGAAAATAGTTCAGAAATTTCTCCCCTTCCTTTCCCTTTACTCTTGTATTATCTCAATTGATAGTTGGACAATTGAAATAACCCAATATCATCATGCTATAGTTCTTGCGTCTTTCCCTGCAGATTTGCTCCTCTCTCTTTCTCATTTAGAGGCCTATAGAGTGCCTATAGAGAAGCATGATCATACCCATTTTTGCTTCTCAGCTCTAACCAAATGGATTCTGTCCTTGCCCCCTCAAGGACACCCCTTGTTTCCAACATTACAATCCCTTCCCTAATCAGTGCTGCCACCTACCACCTTTTTCCCTTCCCTATTTTTTATCTTTGTATATTATCATTTTGAGCCACTTTTTAGTTATTCCCACACAGCTATTTGTGCTTGTAGTTCACCAACCTTGTTTATCGTACTTTGTGTTTACTTGCATGCTTTGTAATCCTAGTGTTGCGTTGCTTGTTGTGCTTGCCCCACTTCTATCTAGTAGTGAACTATTCCTTTTGTATTGCCCAGCACTGTCATTTTATGCACCTTATTCCTCTTTTTTGCTTCTATATGCTGGTGCCCATTTCTGTGCCAATTTAGTTTAAACCCTCCCCATCCACTCTAGTGTACCTCCCTGTGGGAACGTTGGTCCCAGTCCTGTTGAGGTGCCTCCTCCCTGACTAGGTGCCTCCTGCCCCAGAACAGGTTCCAGTGCACCAAGAACCTGAAGTCCTCACTCCTGCACCATGCTTCAGGTCATGCACTGATCCTCCCTATCGTCGTCCTCTTGTTGCATTGTTGAGTAGGGGGGTGGATTCAGTTTTTGAGCTGGGGGGTGGAGAGGCAGGGGTGTGGTGGGCAGCACCAAAATAAGACAAATCAACTGGATAGTAACCATCATTATTATCACAGTGCCAAAATAAAACAAAACAGCATAATAACTTTCACCACTATATGTCAGAAGAAGCCGAATCAGGATTCGGGGGCTGGTGGTGGCGGGGAAGTGAAGAGTGGGGATGGCCGAACAGAAAAGCGAAGGACAGGAGTGTGTCTTCGGGAGCTGGAGAGGCTGCTCCAAAATGCACCGATTGGGTCACGCGCACTCCGTAGGTGCAAATGTTGCTGAAAGAAAAGGTAACCGAATGCCCCAATGCTAAATTCCTTTACTGGTCCTCTATCTGCAAAGCTAAAGCGAAACAATGCTGAATGAAGCAACTTTAAACCATGGCTTGCTTGTATCAAATCGCCCTGACTATTCAGCTGCAGGTGAGAAGCTCTGACTTTTATACCAATGTGGAGTTCACAAGTTTTAGGTGTGCAGAGGCTGCATCCTCGCACAACCTTCCAATTGCATTATGTCCTCCCTCCAATTGGAATTCCTGTTGAAGCTGCGAGGTGGGAAAAAGTCCTTCATGGGACCTCCGAGCCGGTTCCAGGATGGAGTCTTCTTGCCACAGCTGCCATTATGGTTTCATATGTTGCGACCCCCAAATTTTATCATGCAACTCCAGTGGGCATCACTACCCATGGTTTGGGAAGCCCCGCCTTGTGCATTTGATA
Source organism: Cetorhinus maximus (assembly GCF_964194155.1). Lineage (NCBI taxonomy): Eukaryota > Metazoa > Chordata > Chondrichthyes > Lamniformes > Cetorhinidae > Cetorhinus > Cetorhinus maximus. Next base: position 45,913,096 of record NC_135892.1, on the reverse strand, counting down.
TGGATATCCTTACATCAAGAACATTCTCGTTGATGGGACAAAGATGAGATGGTTATAGGAATAGATGTAACATTGATTTCATAAAGGCTGAACTGCAAGTAACTTGTAATTTCAGAGTGTCATGAAGTGAATTTTTGGCCTTTGCATGTTATAATCATGGTCTGCCAAAAGCTATAGCATCAAAAAGAAGTATCTCAACAAGGGAATTCACTGTGATGAGACTTTTCTAAACTATTAGTCTTCGAAGGAATGACACCTAACCTCTTACCTCTCGTATATTTCCGATATGTGGAAGATACGTTTCCCATGTTTAAATCTGTAGCTGCATGTCTTAATGGACTCCATCCTGCACTCAAATTCACCTATGAAATGGAGCAGTCAAATAAACTCCCCTCTCTTGACCTTCCAGTTGAGAAAACTGCCAGGGGATTCTCTACCACAGTCTACCACCACCTGTTGAGTTATATCCCAGACTGTGAACAAGAACTGAATAGAAAAGAAAACAGATCTGGGCAAAAGACATGTTTGTTTTTTCCCTCCCAGGAATACACACAGGGGATTAAAAAGCCAACTGCAACCCTAGTTCTGTGTGCTTGTCTGGTGTTCTGTTTTTGTGTGTGTGCGCTGTGAAGGTCATGGATAAAGAAGACACAGATAGTCGAAAATGATACCAAACAACTCCTTTCAGCTATCCTGCAGAACCAAGAATTTCCAAACCAACTGCTCAACTGCCAAAGTTAGTGCTACCAGAATCACTCCAACTTAATGGCCACAATGTTTCGCCATCTACTCCTCATGGACAAGCCAAAGGACTGATTCGTATATCGTTTTAACTTTTATTTTTTGACTCAATTTTTCATTTCAAATCTGTGTATGTGTGTAGCATTTTTATTATTTTTCCTCGCATTTACTAACTCAAACTCACTCTTTCTTTGACCCAAGACAGCCTGGTTAAATTGGCTCCTTCTAAAACATAAATAGATTTGGACTGGGAAAAGGTATCCGCGGCGGAAGGGATCCTTTTTAAATTAGCTTAGTTGTGACCAACCGAGGGGGTTGAATAAAGAAAGGAAGCCAGTTCTTCCGGGAGCATAACGATTTGAGGTATCTCGTCTGGGATCATAACAAATTTGGGGGACCCTCGCCCGGAGACCAGTCGTAACAAATTGAGGGCTCGGTGCTGGAATTGTTCCCACAGACGAAACAAACTAATTAGAGTGGGGAAAGTAAATTTTTCCTTTGAAATCAATTTTTAAAACTGCAATAAGGCTTTCTTGAATCTACTATTAAAGTATCTGTACTATTAAAGAATCACAAAAGGCTAATATGAGTCACAAAAGGCTAGTATGCAATACAGCAAGTCATTAGGAAAGCCAATAGAATGTTGTTTATTGTGAGGGGAATTGAATACAAAAATAGGAGGTTATGCTTCTGTTGTACAGGGCACTAGTGAGACCATATTTGGAGTACTGTGTACAGTATTGGTCACCTTATTTAAGGAAGGATGTAAATGCATTGGAAGCATTTCAGAGAAGGTTTACCAGACTAATGCCTAGAATGGGAATGGAATGAGGAAAGGTGGGACAGGCTAGGCTTGTATCTGTTGGAGTTTAGAAGAGTAAGAGGCTACTTGATTGAAACATTAGATCCTGAGGGGTCTTGACAGGGTGGATGTGGAGAAGTTGTTTCTTCTTGTGGGAGAGTCTAGGACTAGGGGTCACTGTTTAAAAGTAAAGGGTCGCAGTTTAAAATAGAGATGAGGCGCAATTTTTTCACTCAAAGGGTCTTGAGTCTTTGGAACTCTCTTTCGAAAAGGCGGTGGAAGCAGAGTCTTTGAATATTTTTATGGCAGAGGCGGATAGATTTTTTGTAAGCAAGGGGGTGATAGGTTATTGGGGGTAGGTGGGATGCAGATTTCGGGTTACTATCAGATCAGCCATGATCTTATTAAATAGTGGAATAAGCTCAAGGGGCTGAATGGCCTACTCCTCCTTGTTCATATGTTCATCAGCGTAAAAATGTCCATAATTGATGCCAGTACTTTTCTAGGAGAATTAGGGGAAGTTACTTTTGAGGATATAAAAGTTCTGTCCATCAAACAATTAAAAACGGCCTGACCAGACACTTAGGATTAGAATTTCACCCGAAAGCTAGAAAACCCGAAATTTTAAAAGGGGTGGACAACAGTCTACAGGTGGAAATTGAGGACAGTGAAACAGACTAGCAGTAGAGAGATTAAAATTGGAGCTGTGGAAGTTAGAATTTCAGGAAAGAGGAAAGACAGGAAAGGGAATGGAGGAAAGAAAGAATGTAAGGGCAGAGAGAGAGAGAAAGGGATTTTAAACTATAACAGCTCGAGCTGAGGGGCAGGAATCCTACTGTGTCCCTTGAAGGCACCACTAGCTGAGACTTGAGGGCTGAGGCAACCCATTTTACTCATTTATCCCCCAAGTTTGATAAAGCAGAGGTGGAAGCCTTCTTTATCGCTTTCCAGCAGTTAACACAGCAGTTAAAGTGGCCAGTCCAACATTGGTCCCTACTACTGCAAAGTAAACTTTCAGGAAAAGCTCACCAGTTTTACTCCCTCTTGCCTGAGGAAAGTGCCACTGACAATGAGGCAGCAAAAAAGGCTATTTTCAGTGTGTACCAGTTAGTGCCGGAAGCGTACCATCAGAAATTCCGTTCCCTCAGGAAACGGCCTGACCAGACATACCTGGAATTTGAAAGGCTTAAACAACTTGCTTTTGACCAGTGGTTGCGCGTACTTAAAACAGAAGCCACTTATGAAAGCCTCCGTGAAATAATTCTCCTTGAGGAGTTTAAAAACTCCATACCCTCCCTAATAAGAACACACCTAGAGGAACAAAGGGTAACAGGGCCAGGCAGGCAGCCACATTGGCTGATGATTATGAGCTGATCCACAAACCCTTGTTCCAGAAAGGACCCTCCCCTAGTCACCCCCAACCAACTGGAAAGGATAGAGGTGGAGAGAGTGATAGGAAACTGAGCACCCATGGGAGAGAGGGAAATGCTGGGGGTCCTCCTCAGGACAGGAAAGGATGGTGCTGAGATGAAAAGCGATGCCAAGAAGCCTATGTGTTTTAACTGCTGATAGGTAAGGCACCTCCAGGCCAATTGCTGGAAGTTACAGGAAAAACCAGTGGGATTTATCAGGGCACATACCTGTGCAGAGAATGGGAGTCAGTCAGAGAGCATAGCAGACCGGGTTATGGCTCTGACTGCAGGTGCGAATCCCTGTAGAGGCACTCTTGAGAGTGCAGATGAGGTTAAACAAATCCCCAAGAGTTATAAGGATCTTGTATCCAAAGGAAGGGTGGCCACAGTGAGGCGAGTAAGCCTGTAATAATACTGAGGGACACAGACCAGCCAAACTCTGCCGCTGAGAAAAGGCATGACCTTCCCACCAGAGTGTGCAGCGAGTGCCAAGGTGTTGGTAAAGGGAATTCAAGGAGGGTACATGCCCATCCTTTTACACCGGGTGCATCTGGAGTGCGGCCTTGTGTTAGGACCAGTGAAAACCCCAAACTGCAATAAGACCTGCACCTATGATTCCCGTGCTGGCTTTTGGGGAACCACTCAGCAAGGTGTGAGTGGACTATGTGGAGCCCCTGCCCAAAACAAAAGGAGGCCACCAGTATATCCTCACCATCATGGATGTGGCTACCTGTTTCCCAGAGGCTGTACCCTTGAGAACCATATCTGTCAAAACAGTGGTGAGGGAATTGACCCAATTCTTTACCAGATATGGCCTGCCCACCGAGATCCAGTCAGATCAGGGCTCAGAATTCATGCCCAAAATATTTCAGGAAGGCATTGGTAACTTGAGCATGACCTCGTTGAAGCCTTTAATGTATCACCTGCAGTCGCAGGAGGCGCTAGAATGGCACCACCAGACCCTGAAAATAATGATCAGGGCATACTGCCACGAGTAACCCCATGACTGGAATAAAGGACTAGGTTTTCTTTTGTTCACCACCAGGGACTCGCCCAATGATTCCTCACATTTAGTAACTAATAAACTCACTCTTTCTTTTACTGAAGACAGCCTGGTTAAATTGGCTCCTTTTAAATCATAAATACATTTGGACTGGGAAAAGGTATCCATGAGGGAAGGGATCCTTTTTAAATTAACCTTGTTGCAACCAGCCGAGGGTGTTGAACAAAGAAAGGGAGCCCCCCACCTCATCCGGGAGCATAAGAATTTGGGGTACCTCGTCTGAAATCATGATAACTTAGGGGAACCTCACCCGAAGACCAGTCGTACCACTGAGGAGGTGGGGAAGAGTAAAGAGTTAGCCTGCTGAGAATTCTTTCCTTAGCCACTATCTATAGTAGTGCTGCCATTAATTGTATTGATTATATCTTTGGAGATTAATCGCACAAATTTTTTATATTGGAACTCCTTCAATGAAGTAAGAAGTTTCTAACTTGTAGCATTCCTATCTAAAACACATGCTTAGTAGATGTTAAGTGACCATTAAAAGCCTCCACTAAACTATGAATCCATGTTATTTCCAGCAATCAATGGTTATTGACCAGAACCAGTGCTAAAACAGAAGTAACTGGTTTGTACAAGTCTGAAGTCACAGAGCTGGTGTATTTTGATATTCTTTAAGAAGACCTTACACAGGTCATGCATCGTGACCCTGGATGTGGTTCCTTGGGCATGAAGTGTCCTACCAGTCACTTGGAATATTTATGCGCATGGTTTTTTTATATATAAATTTAATTGTGCTGTATGTCCTCACTACTCCTTCTTCTTTCATCATTGTTCTGCACCCGCCTCAAAATAGCACATATTAGCAACAATATTATCAGCTGTCTAACACCATAATCTACCCACTTATTTAGTCATGGGAATAACATCTATTTATTAAAAAGATACCAAACTATCTATCGACTTCTTATTTTGTTTTTAATTTTCTAATCAAACAATTTCAGAACTAAATATTGGTGATTACATTCTCCCTCTTGTAATCAACACAAGGATCTCACATTAGGTTTGAATACTGTAGAAATAGATTTCCAAGTTGCACATCTTAGTCAGTGAAGGGCTGATGTAGAAATCGGTATAATTCTACTGTCATGGTGACAGATGAAATTTGTTATTCAATCATATCTGATGAGAAAGATGGGTTTGACACTGTAGGATAAAGAAAAAAAAAGTTACAATATTCAAAGCATTATTTACACAGGAGGATTCATCGTAGCATTAGAAAATGCAGTGCTAACTCATAACCCACTACATTGTATAATCAATATAACAAAGAACTGACACATGAAGAAAGCTGGTGTATTTTGAGAACAAAAAATATTCTTTGCAAATTTTTAACCTGTTCTATTTGCTTTGTACGAAGAGTTGAAGCCACTCTTAGCATTTTGGAAAGACGAAATGCTGGCTTTGTTTAGTTTAGGTCTGGTCCACTGTCCATTGATGGAAGCACAAAGGCTGAACACACAAAATGAGTGATGCTAGCCACAATTGACATGACTTTTTAAGCACCTGTTGCATAGTAATCTCCATTAATCAGGATTTGGCTTTTGAACGAAGAGGCTTTTTGCTGTGTACCTGGAGTAATCCTGGTATGAAACATATACCTCCTGATCTCTATTGCTTATAGATGAGGTCCGTGCAGCTTCCAATAATTTGAATAAGGCTTTAGCTAGTGGAAGAGAAGGGTGCAAAACTTCCAAAGGGGAGAAATTTCATTGTTCCCTCCTTCCCCACAACTGCCCTCTTTCCCCTTCAACCCCCTGTCTCCAGAAAATTATTTACCATTTCTGTGTTCTCCCTCAATTTTGAACAGTGGTAATAATTTGTCTCTTAAATGTTGGACTTATTAACTTCAATGCTATCGGCACATTTTTTACTGTCACCATACATCCACTGTGTTGAAATTGACTCTTCATGTTAAATAAATGGTTGGAGAAAAAGGGAACAGAGCTAAAACATGCTAGGATACTGTTGGTGACCAGGATAAACATCAAAACAGACTAACTTGACAAAATGGCCTGTTTTCAATGCAGTCTTGTCACTTGCATATATATATATATATATTCAAAGAAATCCAAATCTCTCTGCCCTTTTATTCATGACACAATTCGGCTGAATTTTTCCATTGTTTCACTTTTGTCATAAATATTGTAAAATAATTGCTCTGGTGTGAAGTAGGCACTGTAGTCATCTTCAGGTGCCATGTTTTATGTTGGCAATCATGGCTGCCCAACTTTCACAGTCCTTGACAACATCTTGGTGGTGGTCTCAAATCTTGTACCCCTTCTATTTCTCAAGCTGTCAGTATATTTCCTCCTTTGTCTCCCTCTTGCTCTGCTACCCTCAGTTTTACCAGTTAGGACCAGATGTTTTAATTTCTCTCTGCTTATTACATGCCCAAAGAGTTATTGTCATCCCTTGGTAATCATCTGCAGAAGTTGAGTGCCTGCTTTCCTCAACATTTCCTCATTAGTTGTGTGTTGTCCAACTAATCCTCATCATGTGCTTCAGAAACTAATCTTTTATCTTCCATTGTCTTGCTTATATTCCAACTTTCGTATCCACATGGTAATGTTGACCAGAGGTAGCATTTTAGTAATCTCATTCTGCTTTCCATAGAGATGTTCTTATTTCTAAAGAAGTCTGACATTTTTGCGAAGGTTTGCTTTGCAAGTGTTGTGCTTCCTGATGTCCTTGATTACTATTCACATCTGATGTCATTAGGCTACCTAATTCTGCTTGTTTTATTTCTTTTGACTCCACTGTTATTTTGCATCTAGGTGTAATCTTTTTCTTTATTACCGTGCTTCTTGTTCTGCAGGTTAATGACAATCCATATCTGTTACCGTGACTAAGAGTCTATGTAGATTTTCCTCGGTATCTGCCATAATTACTGTGTCATCTGCATATCTCACATTCAGTATATTCTGTCCATCTACTGAAATGTCTGGTAATTCTGCTAGATAGCTTAACCTCATTGTAAAGATAGAAAAGATCTCAGGACAGAACACAAACTTGTCTCACACCTTTTCTTATAGCTACTATTCAATGTATTAATTGTCTGTCAATTCTGACTGCTGTTGTTTGGTCCTAGTATAAGTTCTGAAGCAGCCTTAATTTGAACATAGAAGGGAAAGATTTCTGTAGCATTTCAAAAATCTGTTTATGCTTCAATCTGGGAAATGCATTGGTGTAATCTATAAAGCATACCTTTAATCCAAAAAGATGTATACCTAATAAAAAATGGATGACAGAAATCTTAGAAATGATGGTGGAATGAAAGCAATAAAAGAATAAAGATATCAGAAAATATAATATTGGCAAACTGATATGAAAGGAATGTGACGTAGAAAAAGAGAAATAGAAAAAAAAATGAGCAATGAAGAAATTGGAACTGCTGGAGGAAAAAGTTCACATGATGTATAATGAGGTGAAAGAGGTTACCAGCTCAAAGCTACTGTAGTGGAAGCAACTGCATTAAAGCAAAAATTAGTACAGTAATACTGGAGAAAAATGGCATCCTAGGCAGATGGGCAGGATACAGAGAAGAACTACTCTGACAAAGGAGGTGGGGGCGGTGCGGGGTGGGGGGAAGAGAACCAACCATTCCAAAAGCAATACAAGCTATCGAGAAAATAAAGCGTAAAGCTATGGGACCAAAGTGTACGACCCTGGCTTAATTCCAGACGATCTTTGTAAGTCTATATTGATAGAACTACATAAAGGACCAGGTGCAGCAAAATGTGAAATTCGTGAAAGGATAAGCCTCATGAGTCGCTTAAATCAAAAACATTCTAAGAATCATCATGATGAGAATACGAAGCAGAATTGGATTGGAGATATCAGAAGAACATAAAGTAAAAGTAAAATGCTGCAGATGCTGGAATTCTGGAATAAAAATCAAGTGCTGGAAATATTCCAGGTCTGGCAGCATCAATGGAGAGACTCTTCTTCAGAACTGAAGGAAGGTAAAAATGTGATGGGTCATATGCTGTCGAACGGGAGGAGGGTGAGGAAGACCGAAAAGGAATGTGTGGGTTGGGGTAGAGGGTGGGAGAGAATAAATGACAAAAGATATCAGAAGAAAAATATGGGTTTATTGAAGGAAAAGGAACATGAAATGCAACATTTGTGGTAAGAACTATAATGAGAAAGCAATTGCAGTCCAAAAATATGTGTACCTATGTTTTATAGATTACAACAAAGCACTTTAGTAGTCCCATTAAGACATGCTCAATAGATTAACCTTGATTAAATTGGTCATTGTTACATTTCTGGTTTCCAACTTACTGTTGATCTGACTTTTTGTAATTCATAATTTTCTCACTGATTTTGTATTGCATTGATTTTTACTAACAGGACTCCACTGTGTTTGAAATGGAAGATGGTGTCATTAATGTTGTAAGTGCTCAGTTTGTTTTCATATTGCTGATAATATTGTAGATGTTGATCCATTAAAACCCATTAATCCTCAATGTAACCCAACCCTGCATGTTGGAACAATGGAGGGAGAAGGTGAAGCAACATGAGCTCTGATTATTGGTAAGGAAAGTCTGCATGCTAACCTCCAATTATCTCCATCATTTTCTCCTCTCCACCCTTGCCCTTCCATAAATTGAAGCTAACCTTGCCTAATATAAAAAGATGTAAATTACCAGTTTATAGTTTAAAATTTACAACAGAAATTTGTGTGACATTTTCCTGAATTTTAAAGGTATATGGGCAGGGTCTTCGACTTTGAGGAAGGCATTGCAGTTAAGTGGCATTTGTCCACATGCATAAATTGTCCACATGCTAAAATTCTTAGTAAGGTAACTCAAGTTTATTTTTCCTCATCTCTAGCCCAGATTCACTGAGGTCCATTACACCCCCAACACCACCCCAGATGAAATGAATTAATACCACATAGACTGGAGAGTCAATCTTGTGATCTTACTAATTTAGTGCAGCAGTTCACTGAAAAGTCCATTTATCCACAGTGCCAATGGACAGAACCTCTGCAAATGGTAACTGAGCTAGAATGAAGCATGAGAGAATCTCGCCCTTCTTGATTTTGAGTTGATGCTTACTTAATCCTAAAACTGAATCTCTGACTCTGAGGGCTTTAAGGACATGTTAAATATGTTCTGATATAGTTTTTAACTTGTCAACTTCACATTCCCAACAATCCCATGAATTAGCATTTCAAAGTACCAGTGGTTTTATTTTGCATCAATTAAAGATCTAGCCAGCCAATGAAATTAGGTAATGAGAGGTTATCTGGAGCTGTTCCTTGAATAATAGGCATAATGTAATATTCTTTTATAATTAAAATGAAAAGGGGCCTACTTCTGGTAATAAATTGAATACATGTACAAATTTATAGTTCAGTAATTATTTTTTTCAAATCTGTGACATCTCTGAGCACTTTCACAGAAAAGTACTTTTTAAAATGTAAAGTTTTAAATGTTAAATTTGCACTTTTCCCCCAAATCAAATTTGTCTGTTTGCTGCTTTTCTTACTAACATTCTTACTTACATTTAAAGCTGAGTTAAAACTTTAGCAGTTTGGAGATCTTCCTTTGTAACGTAAGGCCTAGAGTATGGTAACTTGTTAATACTGTACTGCATCTAGTATTGGCTGCAGAGACCCAGATAATTCTGCCAACTTCACAAATTGCAACGGTTGAGATTTGAGTTGACTTGTTTAATCTTGCATGTTATGTTCGTTTAGCTTTTTTTAAAAAAAGTAATTTTTTTAACTATTGGAGAACTGCAGATAAGTAGAAATTCATAAAAGATAATGCATGCGTTTAGATTTTGGTTAAATATTAGTGCAATATGATGTGTGAAGATATTTTAAAAATCTATCTTGATCCAGAAGTGTCCTTGGAGGGTTTTTCAGTAAAAATATTTAACTGATGTCTGTTCTTGGTGTGTTCACTCTATACCTTATCGTCCAATTTGTGTATTTTTTTCCAGTGTAAAGTTCTTAATGGTATCTGTGATCAGACGATTAGATCGGCATCTGATCCTTTGCTAAGCCAGAGTGCTTGTCTAGAGGAGGTTCAGTTAATAAACATCAAACCAAGTGAAGGACTGGTAAGATATTTTAAATTTTTTATATATAATTTTTTGTCTGTCATGCATGTCATGACTGTATGACTTTTTTTTCCCTTTTTAATTGGTTGTTTCTATTTCTTTAGCAATTTACCTTTCGTGTTACATTATATCTTTCTCGATCATATTCCACCAAATATCTATTCCGTTGCATTGCAGAAAAAGTTGCGCTATTAGCTGTTATCATCCTCTTACCTGGTCTTGTGGTAAGAGCAATGCTTTTGATAATGTTGCTTTTAAATGTTGTGTCTTGAAGTGTGGAAAGAATTCCTAAGAAATTATCTGCAGTTCTATTTGTAGCATGCTAGTAGAGTTGCCCGAACTTGCTCAAGCTTCTAACTTTGTCTTTTTAAGGAGACCATGCCTCATTCCACATACACCTCTTTCCATGCTTCATTTGTGTGTTTCATTTAAAAATTACCCACACTGTCCACTCCCCATTACCCCTACACACTACAGAACTGCAGTGCAACGTCTACCTTTGTGAAGCCTCAGCAGTGGCCCCCACTCACTCTCCCCTCCTGCATCCTGGCTCCACAAAATAGACTGTCCAACAACCTGCTCTGTTCATCAGCAGTACTTGGGGAGAGCTGTTATTGTTAAGTAAAAAAGATAACATTTAAAGTGGTTTCAGAATTTATCATTTGTGACTGGGTGAACATGACAGCAGAAAAGTTATTGGTGGAAGAATTTCTTGAAGCTACTTCCATTTTGTTTGTAAATTTAAGGAAAGGGCCAGACATACTGTGGGAAAATATATAACATATATAGAATACTTGGGAGAATACGTGTAGAATAGTTGGGAGGAAAAAGTTGGCTTGGGACCTATAATTTCCAAAGCTATCCACCAGTGGAGTTTTCCTTGTGTTTTTTCCAGGAGTATTGTAGTCTGATTAATAAAAATTGATTGCTATGACTAGTCAACAGCTCTGTTATTGTATCATGCGACTGCCAGGATAGTAGAAGTTGAACTAGATGAACCTTAGGGATTGCTAAATAAAAGTCTCTTATTGTAAAATAAGTAATTTCTTTGCAACATTTGCACATTAAGTTGAAAATCCTGATTTGCAGAATTGTCAGAAGTTTGATTTTAGTCAGATGTTTATTTTTTTATTCATGGGATGTGGGCATCGCTGGCTAGGCCAGCATCTATTGCCCATCCCTAATTGCCCTTGAGAAGGTAGTGGTGAGCTGCCTTCTTGAACTGCTACAGTCCCTGTGGTGTAGGTACACCCAGCATGAAAGAAGTTAACAGCTGTACTTAGAGTCAACATATACTCAGTGTGGGAGTATTTGGGAAAGATCCAAATCATATCTATCTGGGGTTACAGCATCATAGACTGAAAGAATTTCAGGAATCTTGTACAGTATTGTTTCCATTATTTTTGATGGGAATTGGGTTAGTGACTTGCTCGGAAGGAATTTTAGGAACATGACCACAATTTTTATTATAAGAGTACTTGTTAAAGTGAGCTGAGCCTGGAAAGTTGGGGGAAAATTTCTTGTATTTTGGTCAAAGTCAGCAGTTTAAATTGACAAACTGAATTAAGTGTGCAGCTTCACCACACAAGAATTGTTAGCATTATATGGAATTTGACGATTGAACTGACAGCATAACTGAATAGAAGTGGCATTAAGTGAGAAACATAGCAAAAATAAATCTAGTACCCCCTGTTAGAAATTGAAAGTAAAAGAGGGAGAGAGTATTTCACTGGGTGGGGTTCTTCAACGTTTATCAACAAGTGTGGGTCACTAGTACCACCACTGACCTAGCTGGCCAAGTCCTGAAAGACACTGCTGCCAAACTGGACTGGCACCAAGTGGTGATAGAATCAGTATGAGGCACTAACTTAATTGACTTCGGCCTCACCAATCTATTTGTCGCAGATGCATTTATCCATGATGACATTTGTAGAAGTGACCACTACATAGTCTCGTGGAGACCAAACTCTGTCTTCACCCACCTCCTCCTCCTCCTCCTCTTCTCCCTGAAGGCAGGTCCATGGTGATTATTTGCTGCTCTATTGGGATAGGTTGAGATGGCAGTCCATGAATCTACTTCAGCCGGAACAGGGATCGATTGCACACTGTTGACACTGATCTGATCCACATGCTAGCCATCTAGCCAACTGACCTAACCGCTCCTTCCCCCACCCCCAAGCGACGCACTTCATTGGTTTGACAATATTGCCATACTAAGTGGGATGGATTAAGATTAGAGTAGGTGGGTATCTTTAAGGCACTATGGGCCTTCATACTGCAGCATTGCATATCATCACAATGTGTAACCTCAAGCCTGCCATATTCTTCATTACAATCAAGCCAGATGACTAACTTGGTTCAATGAAGTGTGTGGGACAGCATGCCAGGAGCATCACTAGATGTATCTAAAAATGAGGCTGAGTGGGTGATCTTGTTTAGTCTCCTCCTGAGGTACCCACCATACTTAACAAATACCAAAGTTTTCAGCCAATTCAATTTGCTGCACATGACATCAAGTAACTACTGAGTGCCTGGACTCAAAAGCCTATGGACCATGATAATATCCCAGTTGTCATGCTGGAGGTCTGTGTTCCAGAACCAGCCGCGCCCCTAGCTAAACTGTTTCAATACAAATGCAACCCTGAGATTTACCCAGAAATATGCAAAATTGAGCAGGTATGTTCTGTTCACAGTTGTCAGCAGTGTTATCAAAGGAAGGTAAGTGCAGATTTTGGAGATCGTAATAAATTACCTTCGGCTGCTCAATCCCTGACCTCCCTTTAGGTCAGAGGTGGGGCTGTTTGCTGATGATAGTGGTGGTTAGCTCCATTCGCATTTGTGCAGATATTTAAGCAACCTGTGCTTGAATGCTCAAAGTCCTGGCAACATCTGAGGATGGGCTGATAAGTGGAAAGTAACATTCAGGTCACACAACATTTGTATCTAGTCAATGATCTCCAATGAGAGAAATCATAATCATCTCCCATTAATATTTAATAACATTGTTAGTGGGAGACTGAGCAATGTCCTGGAAATGATAATCAAGTTCCTCTCCAGGTCTCACGCCATTATGATTGGCTATATAACACTGATCCTTCATTGTTGCTGGGTCAAAAACATGGAACTCCCTACCCTCAACTGCAATGTGGGAACATCTTCACATGAACTGCAGACTGATACAAATATCTAAAAAGAGATTACTTATTTAAAGATCTCATCTATAAAGAAAATTTCTTCAGGAGTTTACTTTATCTAAAACAGGTGTGTTAAATTTGGCAAGATAACGCACGTTTAAATCAAAGCAAAATACTGGGGTAGTAAAAATCTGAAATAAAACAAAAAATGCTGGAAATACTCAACAGGTCTGGCAGTATCTATGGAGAGAGAAACAGTTCTTGGACGTGAAATAGTGATTTACTGTACTTTCAATTTAGTATACTGTATTCATTGTTAACAATGTGGTCATCTCTACAGTGGAGGGACCAAAGGCAGTCTGGCTGACTGTTTTGTAGAACACCTCTATCCAGTCTGCAAGCATGATCCTGAGCTACCAGTTACCTGTCATTTTAATTCTCCACTTTGCTCGCACTCTGATCTTTCTATCCTTGGCCTGCTGCAATGTTCCATTGAAACTCAAAACAAGCTTGAGTAACAGTACCTCATCTTCGGTCTCAACGGTTTACAGCCTTCCAGGCTCAACATTGAGCTCAATGCTTTTAGATCATAACTTCTGCCCCCATTTTGATTGGTGTTTTTCTTGTTGGTTCGTTATTTTTTTTCTGTCTCTTTGTTCATGCATTAAAGGTCTTCGGACAGCTGCTATCCTGCCAGTCACACCTGTTGTGATCCTTGGCCAGACCCCAGGTTGTGGGGAGATCTGGTTAGGGACCAATAATGTTTTGGTTAAAGTAGACAAAGTTTGAGATTCAAAACACTAACCAAGTGAAGAAATCCACAAGATTCCACGGATTTGGAACAAACAAAGATGAACTTTACTATAAAAGTTCAGAAGGTTAAAACACTTACAATATCTATCTTATACTCTGTGCTTGAACACACTACACTACAGAATAAATGCCGAATGTGACCAAAACAGATTCCATGGATTTCTCAACAACCCACCCAGACATTAGTCACACTGAGGCAACCAATCTCACTGAAATTTCATGTCTCTCATTTGTAGCATAGCAAGAAGTGCCAAGTTGAACATAAAGTTTATTTTGAAAATGTTATTCTGTAGATCAATTTTGGGCTGAAAAGAGTTCACACCCACTTCTGGGGGTTAACAGGCTTGATGTTAGTTCACCAATAGATGTTCTTCGCCCCAAGTGCAAATAGAAAAACTCTGTTGCAGAACAGAAGGCTAATATGCTTGGCTTGGATTTCTGGCTCTCAACTTTATAAATTACTGAAAGAATTCTGGGGGACATTGATCTATTGCACTGCAACCATAGACATTGAGTGCCATAACCTGAAATAAAGTAGATTAATATTTAATCCCTAGGCACGCATGTTTATTATGAAGAATCTGTTTGGACTTGCCAATTGTAACAAGGAAAGAATTCATGGAAATTATGTTTTTCTTGTATTTGAAGAGCAGCATTTAAATGTTCACTTAGAATTTTCTTGGAACTATGCTCTTAAATTCCCAGTTGTCTAGCCTTTGGCCTTCCGTACATCATAATTCTGCAGCTACTGACTCATCAGCCGCATTCTCATTTCTTTCGCTGTCTCTTTCTGCCACTCTCTCTGCTGCACACACTCTCTTTTTCCCCCTCTATCTTTCCCACCCCACCCCCAACTCCCCCAAATTCATACCCATGTTGCCTGGAACTCCATGCTGGAATCCTTCCAATCAGGTCATGCCCACAGTACCAAAAGCTCTCTTAACAAAGTCACAAATAACTGCTGTTATCAAAGTCACACAACTTCCTATGTGACTGAAACAAAGAATGAACTATCCCTTCTCTTCTTTCTCAACATGTCTGCAGCCTTTCTCACGATGGATCACATCATCCTCCTCTAATGACTCTGCACCATTGCCCACCTGACTGAGACTGCACTCCCTTGGTTCCATTCTTATTTATATAATTGTAGTCAGAGAATCACCATCAATAGCTTCCCTTCCTATTCGCACATGGTTGCCTCTGGTGTCCTTCAAGGATCTGTCCCTGGACCCCTTCCTATTTCTCATCTACATGATGCCCACCGGTGACATCATCCGAAAACATACAATGTTTCCATGTATGCTGATGATGCCCAGTTCTAACTCATACCATTAGCTCGCTTGACCCTTCAACTGCTGCTAAGTTATCAGACTGCTTATCCTACACCCAGTACTGGATGAGCAGAAATTTCCTCCAGTTAAATATTGGAAATGCTGAAAACCTTGACTTAGGTCTCTGCTACAAACCTTGTTCTCTATCTACCATCCCTTGCCCTGGTAACTGTCTGATACTGAACCAGACTCTTCATAACCTTGGTATCATATTTGACTCCAAGATGAACTTTCAACCATATATCTGCACTGTTACTAAGGCCATCTGTTTCCACCTCCGTAATGTCACTTGATTCAGCTCATCTGCTACTGAAACGCTCGTCAATGCCAATGTTAACTCCAGACTTAACTATTCCAACACACACCCTGGTTGGCGCCTAACTTTTTACCTTCTATATACATGAGGCCATCTAAAACAATGCTGCCCTTGTCCTAACTCGCAACCGATGTAGTTCATTCATCATGCCTGTGCTCGCTGACCTTCAGTGCCTCCTGGTTAAATAATGCCTGCATTTGAAGTTCACATCTTTGTTTTCAAATCCCTTCACGGCCTGGCCCGTCTCTATCTCATTCTGGCACTGAGATACCTGTGCTCCTTTAATTTCAGCCTCTTGAACATCCCCGATTTTAATCACCCCACCCTTGATAACTCTCCCTTCAGCTGTCTAGGCCCTAACCCCTAGAAATCCCTCCCTAAACCTCTCCATGCCTCTGCCTCACTTTCCTCCTTCTAAGGCCTTGCTTAAAACCTACCTCTTTGACCAAGCTTTTGGACATCTGCTGTAATATCTCCTTATTTGGCTCCTTGTCCTATTATATTTTATAATGCCTTTATGAAGCACCTTGGGATGCTTTAGTATGTTTAAAAAGTGCCATATAAAATGTTGCAAGCAAGGGTTCAGTGGTAAATATTGAATACTAAGTGCCATGGAATTTAATATAACATTTTTTAATAAATTGCAAGTTCAATTCAATATATCCTTGCTAGGCCTGAGGCTGTATAGCTGTCATAAATTTCAAAATAAATCCTTTAAATGGTGATTAGAACACTTACGTGGAGTGGAGGACAGATTGGGAAAGATTCAATAAGAATACGGAAAAAGAGTGTGGGTGAATCAAAGTGGAGACAGGACTCAAACAAACTGAATGAAGGCGCTTGTATCATAGCACTGGGGCCTGAGGATTAAAAGCTTATTCACCTGTGTTAGCTAAGTGTTCAATTATGTATTCATGCTTGAATGTTTTATGATATATTTAAGGAGCTATGAAACTTCAAAATTATTACATAAAAAGCCAGGGCAAAAAATGAACCAGTAAATAGATGTAAAACGTTAGATGTACTAAACTGAAATATAGAAGAAATGAATGGAAACCAAATTAGATCCATTTGATCATAATTTAGTATTGAGGGAAAATCATCATCAAAAATGAATAAATAGCTGTTGTAGAATAATTAAATGCAGAGAAGATGACAGCAACTCTGCAGAATTTAGGAATTTGTGGATACCGCCTGTTCCAGATGATGACACCCGTGGGAAATGTCTGTCTTGAATCACTTCGAGTTAAGTTATTGAGCTGAAGTGTGAATTAGTGATATTCTGACACAGAAGGAAGTGTAAAAAAAAATAGCTTAACAGTTTGCTCCAACCACATCACATAGAAAGATGCAGGTACAGAACCAACAGTGAGTGCTTGACAGGAAGGGAGGAACCACAGAAATTGGCCTTATCTAACAAGTATGATGTACATGCAATGTGTTAACTTGGGCTTGAAAGACAAAGAGGGTGATCTAAATAAAATGCTAAATTAATTAGAGGATTGATACAGTAGAAAGGGAGAAACTATTTAACTGGCGGGGGAAATCCAGAACTCTGGGGGAGCGGGTTGTGCATATTCTTAAAATTAGGCAGTTGAGGGTGAAATCAGGAAACAACTCAAACTCCCTTTCTATCCCTTTGCTGATAACATTCTCACCTTGGAGCCAGGTGCAGAGTTTAAAACCCACTCCAGACTGAGTGTTGGAAACCAAAGCCCTGGCTCTGAATTCTGCACTGATGTTCAGTGGGATAGGTCTGGCTATTGGATGATGGTGTCATGAATATGAGTTCTGGGAGTCCATAGAACCCTCCTGCTATAAGGGATTAACTATCCCATAAAGATGGTAACAGCGATGGAAGAAGCATTCAGGCTTTTAATCAGCCTGCCAATCTTTCCCTAACTTCACAATCTTCTCCAAAGGGGAATGGTGTCAAAATAAGCAAAATTAACGTTTTAGTCTAATACTTAGTTACGCTAGCAGCTCGTAAATCATTTTCTGATCTGCTTGTTCCACTTGTAGTAGTAGAAATTTTTTGCTGGTGTCATCACCAATAGGACACTCAAGAAATCAGCACCTTCACAGCAGCAGAAGTGAGGTTTGTCTTTGGCTGCCAAATTAGTGTAAAATAATTAAATGCAGTAATTAATTGGAAGACAATCTATGAACTTTAAATTTAGCTTTGTGTTTTTTTTTAAAGCATCAGAACTTTTGGAATGAATTTTTGCCATATCCAGTTCCAATCCATTATATTTCAGGGTGTAATTTTCTATTATACAGTGATATTGTTCTTGGATAAAAACAGGAACTGCTGGAAAAACTCAGCGGGCAGAATTTTATGCCAGCGGGATTTTACGGTCCCGCCGAAGCCAATGGACTTTTGAATGGCTCGCTGCATTTTCCAGCCCTGCCCCCACCACTATGGGCTGTAAAATTCAGCCCAGCAGATCTGGCACCATCTGTGGAGAGAGAAATAAAAGTTAACGTTTCAAGTCCAATGTGACTCTTCTTTGGAACTGAAGGAAGGTAGAAATACGTTGGGTTTTGTGCTGTTGAAAGTGGGGGTGTGGCAGCGGGGGGTGGGAACGAAAGGGAAGACCTGGGATAGGTTGGAGGGTAGGAGAGATTAATTAACAAATATGTCACGGAGCAAAAGGAGCGGTAATGGTTGTAGTAAAGAAACAAAGCATTGATCCAGAGAAAGTGTTCATGGCAGAATAATGGACAGCTCTGTCTGAAGCTGTGTGTTGTGAATCTTTGGAATTCTCCACCCCAGTGGGCTGTGGAAGCTCAGTCATTGAGATCTCTAAATATTAATGGCCTAAAGGGATATGGGGATAGTGTGGGGAAAAAGGCATCGAAGTGGATGATCAGCCATGATGATTTTGAATTATGGAGCAGGCTCGATGGGCTGAATGACCTACACCTGCCCCTATGTTCCTCTGAAAGCAATAACATGAAAACAAGCTACAGACTGTCACTTGACAAAAAATAAAACAAATCACAATGAAGGATAGAGATCATAACCTGAAGTTGTTGAACTCAGTGTTGAGTCCAGAAGGCTGTAACTCGCCTAATCAGAAGATAAGCTGCTGGTCCTTAAACTTGTGTTCTGTTTCACTGGAACATTGCAGCAGGCCGAGACTGAAATATGAGCGTGAGAGAAAGTGGTAAATTAAAGTGGCAAGTAACCGTAAGGTCTGAGTCATACTCTTGGATCCCTTGCCTACAATGGTCATCTCCTGAGTAATATGTACAGAGTAGATGGCAGGATCTGATTTTTGTTTGAGCTGAGATCCTACCTTGAAAGAAGTGTCAGTGAAGTCACTGGTGTATTTGGATGTGAGATATGCTTACCAAGTCTAATTGTACCATAATTTCATTAGGCCAGGAGGCAAGAGGTGGGCATAAAGCAAACTTATTCAGATTTAAAAAAAAAATAAATGTCAGTTCAAAGACTCAACTAACCGCCACCCACCAAAAGCAGCCCCTTGAATGTGGTCTTGCACTTTAAGGAGCTGATATTGATCCCTGCTAATTTTGTTCTATTACTGGCAGCTAAAGGTGCTCTAAAGCTGATGATCAGATTTTCTTACCCACATTCAAGTTTATTAAAAGATATCGCTGGCCAGGCCAGCATTTGTTACCCATACCTAATCGCCCTTGAAAAGGTGGTGGTGAGCTACTATCTTGAACCACTGCAGTCCATGTGGTGTAGGCACACCATGGTACTCTTAGGAAGGGAGTTCCAGGATTTTGACCCAGCTACAGTGAAGGTACAGCGATGTAGTTCCAAGTCAGGATGGTGTGTAGCTTTGAAGGGAACTCGATGATGGTGTTCCCATGTGCCTGCTACCCTTGTCCTTCTAGGTGGTAGAGGTCATGGGTTTGGAAGGTGCTGTAGAAGGAGCTTGGTGAGTCGTTCTGCAGGGCATCTTGTATATAGTATACACTGCTACTCCTATGTATTGATGGTGGGAGGGGAATGAATGTTTAGCTGCCAATTAAGTGAGCTGCTTTGTCCTGGATGGTGTAGAGATTCTTATGTTGTTGAAGCAGCACTAATCCAGGCAAGTGGAGAGTATTCCATCACACACCTGACTTGTGCCTTGTAGATGGTGGACAGGCTTTGAGGAGTCAGGAGCTGAGTTACCTCCTGCAGAATTTCCAGCCTCTGAGCTACACTTAGCCACAGTATTTATATGGCTGGTCCAGTTAAGTTTCTGGTGAATGGTAACCCCTCAGGATGATGATAGTGGGGGATTCAGTGATGGTAATATCAAGTAGAAATGTTTAGATTCTCTCTTGATGGAGATGGTCATTGCCTGGCACTTGTGTGGTGCTAATGTTACTTGTCACTTATCAGCCCAAGCTGTTGTCCAGGTCTTGCTGCATATGGACAAGAACCTCTTCAGCATTTGAGATGTTGTGAATGGTACTAAACACTGCAATCATCAACAAACATCCCAACTTCTGGCTTTATGATGGAGGGAATGTCAATGATGAAGCAGCTGGAGATGGCTGGGCCTAGGGCACTGTCTTGAGGAGCTACTGCAGTGATGTCCCGGGAATGAGATGAATGGCCTCCAACAACTGCAATCATCTTCCTTTCTGCTAGGCATGACTCCAACCAATGGAGAGTTTCCCCTTCATTCCCATTGACTTCAGTTTTGTCAGGAATTGATCTCTCTCCTGACCTCAGGAATTCAGCTCTTCTGTCCAGGTTTGGACCAAGACTATAACAAGTTCAAGAGCTGAGTGGCTCAGGTGGGACTGAAACTGAGCATCAGTGAATGGTTATCTTTCCGCACTTTCCCTAGGTATTATTCGGAGCTTGGTGTGTGGAGAAGTGCAAGGATGAATTTTTGTACCATTATGTTTGCTGCATAACTGGGCTGTGCCAATGCAACTTATTGTTGATGGCTTTATCATTAGGTCATAGTCCTTGGTGAGAGTAGTTACACTGCTACAGCTCCAGATTTGTAACATTATGAGTAGCATATCTAAGTGTATCAAAATGTACAACTGTTTTTTTTATTCATTCATGGGATGTGTGCTTCATTAGCCAGTATTTATTGCCCATCCCTAGTTGCCCTTGAGAAGGTGGTGGTGAGCTGCCTTCTTGAACCGCTGCAATCCATGTGGTACAGATACACCCACAGTGCTGTTAGAAAGGCTTTGACCCAGCGACAGTGAAGAAACAGTGATATATTTCCAAGTCAGGATTGTGAATGACTTGGAGGGGAACTTCCAGGTGGTGGTGTTCCCATCTATCTGCTGCTCTTGTCCTTCTAGATGGTAGTGGTCGTGGGTTTGGAAGGTGTTGTCGAAGAAGCCTTGGTGAATTCCTGCAGTGCATCTTGTAGATGGTACACCATGCTGCTACTGTGTGTTGGTGGTGGAGGGAGTGAATGTTTGTGGATGTGGCGCCAGTAAAGAGGGCTGTTTTGTCCTGGACGGTGCCAAGCGTCTTGAGTGTTGTGGGAGCTGATCCAAGCAAATGGGGAGTATTCCATTACACCCCTGACTTGTGCCATGTAGATGGTGGACAGGCTTTGGGGAGCAGGGAAGTGAGTTACTCGTTGCATGATTCTTAGCCTCTGACCTGCTCTTGTAGCCAGAGTATTTATATGGTTAGTCCAGTTCAGTTTCTGGTCAATGGTAACCCCGAGGATGTTGATAGTGGGGGATTCAGTGATGGTAATGCCATTGAATGTCAAGGGGCGATGGTTGGATTCTCTCTTGTTGGAGATGGACATTGCCTAACACTTGTGTGGCGTGAATGTTCCTTGCCACTTGGCAGCCTGAGCCTGGATATTGTCCAGGTTTTGCTGCATTTGGACATGGACTGCTTCGGTATCTGAGGAGTCGTGAAATGGGCTGAACATTGTGTAATCATCAGCGAGCATCCCCATTTTTGACCTTATGATGGAAGTAAGGTCATTGATGTCTATCTTAATGTTCATATTGCTGCAGATAAACATTGACTCACTTAAAGTTAATGTAAGTAGAATTAATTTGTTTATTGTGGTTCATCTATTATTGGCAGTTATATTTTCTCCCTTCTCCAGTGGGTAGAGGCATCTATTTTATCTTTGGAACTTAATGCCTCAGAATGTAACCTGGCGCACACAATATTAAATTCTGAATGTGGAAATAATATTTCAGAACTACATTAGTGAGTAAACTAAATGGGGTAATTGTACTCGAATGGCAATGCTGTTTTTTTTTATATAATCTTTCCTAATAGATCAAAGTTTTTCTTTTTTTCTAGGGCATGTATATTAAATCAACCTATGATGGATTACATGTTGTAACTGGTACAACAGAAAATGTGAGTAAGAAACTTGCTTATAATTCCAGCTTCAAATGGTGTAAATCTGTGATTCTTGGTTTTCAACCAGGAAACTGAATGCATTAATGTGCCTTGTGATGAGGCATTTAAGCCATTGTAATGGTTAAACTGTATCTGGGGTAAAATTGAGAGCTCTACTATATCCTTTTAACTTTGCATGCATAAATAAAAATTCAGCTTGCATATTTCATAAAGTCAGTATTTTCAGGGCAATACTATTTTATAACATATGTTTGTAAATTTGTTGTAATTAGTTTACTGAATATTTCTACTTGCACAAAATTCTACAAATTAAGTTGAAGTAGAAAAGTTTGAAGCAATGTTGTGCCATCTTTGTCTTAAACCTAAAACATTACCTTATAACACAAGTGAAATAAAAATTATTTATGCAAGCAATAATAATAGCTTGCATTACACAGAACTTTCAAAATAGAAAAATATCCCAAGGTCCTTAAAAAGTGTAACAAAAATCAAGCTCCGAGCCAAAGAATGGGAGGGGCTAGGAATGACATCCAAAATCTTGACCAGAGGCTGGTTGAAGGTGGGTCTTAAAGGAGAAGGGCGGGTGCAGGGAATTGGAGGTAAATCAGATGTTGAAAACAGGAAAAGGATAGGTGAGGGGCAAAGGAAAGACGTGCACAAGAAACTGGTCAGAGTTTGGGGGGATGGGGTTTATAGGGGAGGCGGTGGGGCAGTGGTATTGTCACTGGACTAGCAATCTCAAGACCCAGGACAATGCTCTGGGGACCTGGATTCAAATCCCACCATAGTGAAATTTGAATTCAATTTTTAAAAAACTGAAATAAAACCATTTTCGATTAATATAAAAACCCATCTGGTTCACTGATGTCCTTTAGGAGAGGAAATCTACCCTCTTTACCTGGTCTGGCCTGGATGTGACTCCAGACCCACCGCAATGTGGTTGACTCTTAAATGCCTTCTGAAATGGCCTCGCAAGCCACTCAGTTCTCAAGGGCAATTAGGGATGGGCAATAAATGCTGGCCTAGCCAGCGATGCCCCCATCCCATGAATGAATTTTTTAAAAAAGAGACCATTGAGATTGGAATCAAAAAGATTATGGATGTATTTAAACATCAAGGCGCCCCAACAGCTTCTTTGAGTGCCATACATTTTCCATGTTTCTGTATATGATATAACTTCACCCTTAATTAAAGATTCTAAAATTTTCCTGCTGGAGATGTTAAGCTAACTGGCTTAACTAATTACTCAAATTAATGCTTTCTCCCTTTTTTGAAACTGTGTACTACATTGACCACTCTAATCCTCTTGAATACATCCTCACTCAGTACAGCCCTGATACATCTCAGTTGGGTAGTAGAGAACATTGAAATAACTTTGTAAATGTAAGAATGTGCACCACATATCCATGAAGATAAATTGTTGTGTATTGAGCTGAGATCTGAACCTATAACTGTGCTGTACAGTTAGCTAGTTCATAGGCTGCTTGTTGCTTGCCAATATTGCTGCAGCAGTGATGGACATATATTCATTGTATTTATGTGGTGCCTTTTAATAAGGGGCAGCATTTTCCGGTCGGCGGGCAGGGCCCGCTCGCCGAGGTGTAAAATGACGCGGGGTGACATCAGACATGCATCCCAACATCACCCCGCATCATTTAGATTTTCAGTTTGGCCTATTATGGCCATTAAAGAAACTAATTAATGAACTTAATGGGCCTGCCCGTCCAACCTTAAGGTTGGCGAGGAGGCCAGGCGGCCTTCGGATAATGCGTGAAACCTCATCCACGGGCAGGATGAGGTTTCATGTAAGGTTTAAAATTTCACAAATTTTTAAATAAAAGTAATGGACATGTCCCATCGCATGTGACAGTTTCACATGAGGGGTCATGCCCTTAAATTTTTTTCCCATCTTTAATTAAGTTTTTAAAAGTAACACTGATCTCCCTGAGGCAGCACTGCGCGTGAAAGAGCGCACTCCCGGCTGAGGGAATTCCCCCCCCCCGCCACAGGAAGCGCACGCTTCCAAGTGGACGTCACTCTGGACGGGCCTTAATTGGCCAGCCCAAGTAAAACGGGGGCGCCAATTGGGAATCCGCCCGCTCCCGCACAACCTCCCAATGGGGGTGGAAATGCTGTCCATGGTGCTTTGCAGGAACATTATAAAACAAAATATGACGCCAAGCACCACAGAAGTATTAGGGCAGACGACGAAAAGCTTGGTCAAAAAGTGAGGTTTTAAGGAACATCTTAAAGGGGAAAAGGGAAGTCGAGAGATGGGGGTATAAGGAGGGAATTCCAGAGCTTAGGACCTTGGCAGCTGAAGGCATGACCACCAATGGTGGAGTAATTAAATTGAAGTATGCTCAAGAGGTCAGAATTAGAGGAGCACAGAAATCTAAGAGAGTTATGGGGCTTGAGAAGAATACAGAGATGAGGCGGTGAGAGGCCATGGAGGGATTTGTAAAAGATGAGCATTTTTAAAAAGGGATATTGCTTAACCAGGAGCCAATATAGGTCAGCAAGCACAGAGGGGATGGGTGACCAAGACATTGGGCCAGAGAATTTTGAATTCCCTCAAGTTTGCAGAGGATAGAATGCAGAAGTTGGCCAGGAGTGTGTTGGAGTAGTCAAGTCTAGAAGTAACTGAGGCAGGAGTGGAGCCGGGCAATATCATGGAGGTGACATTGGGTGTTTGTAGTGATGACGCATCGAAGGTTGAAAGGTTATTTCCAGGCCAACTGTGACAGCAAGGCTGCAAAGAGTCTGGTTCAGCTTCAAACAGGATGTGATTGCACTAGAGAGAGTGCAGAGGAGATTTACCAGGGTGTTGCCTGGGCTGGAGAATTTTAGTTATGAGGAGAGATTGGATAGACTGGGGTTATTTTCCCTGGAGCAGAGGAGATTATGGGGGGACATGATTAAGGTATATAAAACTATGAGGGGCATAGATAGCATAGAAAGGAAAGAACTTTTCCCCTTGGTGGAGGGATCAATAACCAGGGGGCATAGATTTAAGGTAAGGGGCAGGAGGTTTAGAGGGGATGTGAGGAAGAATTTTTTCACCCAGAGGGTGGTGGGAATCTGGAACTCACTGCCTGAAAGGGTGGTAGAGGCAGATACCCTCATAACATTTAAGAAGTATTTGGAAGTGCAATTGCGATGCCATGGCATACAAGACTATGGGCCTAGTGCTGGAAAATGGGTTTAGAATAGTTAGGTACTTGTTTGACCAGCACAGACTCAATGGGCAGAAGGGCCTTTTTCTGTGCTGTAGACCTCTATGACTATGACTCTATGGAAAGGCTAGGGACTGAAGTTTATAGTGGTGTTTTGAAAATGGCATCATTGATCTTTCTGATATTTAATTGGAGGAAATTTCTGCTCATGCAGCACTGGATGCCTGACCAGTAGTCTTGATGTACAGTTGACGGAGTTGAGAGCTGGTGGTGGAGAGCTGGGTGTCATCAGTGTATGTGTAGAAACTGACGCTGTGCTTTCAGATGTCAAAAGACAGTATGCAGATGAGAAATAAGAGAGGGCCAAGGATAAATCCCTGGAGGACACCAGAGGTAAAAGTGCAGAAGTGGGAAGAGAAGTCGTAATAGGTGGCTATGATTTAGATAAACGATTAAAGAACCAGGTGCAGCCCCACTTATTGAATCACAGTGGAAAGATGTTGGAGGAGGATATGTGGTCAATCATGTCAAGCTGTAGATAGGTCGAGAAGGGACAAGGAGGAATACGGAAGTGACCTTTGTCACATTCACGGGATGTAATTTCTGACTTTGAGACTCATTTTAGTACTCCGGCAGGGACAGAAACCTGATTGGAGAGGCTTGGAGTTCCTTGAAAGGCATACATTTGGGTGGCAATAATGTGTTCTTGGACTTTGGAGAGGTTGAAGATGGGGCAGTCGTTTGTAAGGACAGCGGGACCAAGAGTTGTGTTTTTTTGAGGAGAAGGGTGGTGCTGGCAGATTTGAAGAAGGGGATACTGCCTGCAAAGAATCAATAATATAGGTTAACATGGGAGCCACGAAGGGAACTTGGGTAGTTAGTTTAGTGGAAAAGGGATCGAGGGAGCAGGTGGTGGGCCTTGTGGGCAAGGTGAGCTAGGACAGGACATGAGGAGAGATAGGAAAGAAACTCAAAGATGCAAGTTCAAGCCTCGGGTAGCGGGAGTTTTGGAGAGAGTTTGGCCTAGTGGGCTAGGCAAAGGGAGGTAAGTGGCAGAAGCATCTGCTGGGATGATCTCGGTTTAATGACAAAAATTCCATGAGCACCTTGCCCTTGGAGGTGAGGGTGGAGGAGTTGGGGAGTGGAGTTTCAGAAGATAGTTTGCAGTACAGAAAAGAAACAGGATTATCTTTGAATTCCAGGATGATATGAGAATACTGAACAGTTTTGACAGATAGTAGAACCTCATAGAGTTTCATGTGGTCCAGCCAGATCTTGCAATGAGTAGTGAAAGTAGTTGTCTGTCATATCTGTTCATCCAGATCGGTTACCCTGTCCTTAATTACTGACCCCAGCAATTTCCTGACAACAGATTCTAGGTCTATACTTTCCTCTCCTTTCTTAAATAGGTACAATTTCCCTATCTAAAGGAACAATTCCTTGTGGATAGTTGTCGTGAGGATATCTTCAATGTTCTCACCGACTTCTAAAACCTGCAATGTAAACCATCTGGTCTTGGTGGTTTGTCACTCCTTCGTGCCATTAATTTTCCATTACTGTTATCTATCTTACTTTAATTTTGTTGAGTCCCCGTCTTTGATTCAATAATGGCATACCTGACATCGCAAGGAAACTGAATTGTAAATACTGATGCAAAGTAATTATTCAGTGTGTCCGCCATTTCCTTGTTATCTTTGACAACAACGCTGGTATCAGTTTTCAAAGGGGTCCACATTGCTTTTGACAACCACCTCATGTAATTGTGAAAGATTTTGGTATCCCTTGCAAATTTCTTTTCGTATTCCCTTTAGTAGCTCTTACTGTCTGATTTGTCACCATTTACTGTTCATTGTTTCTCTCCTACTTGTCAGGATCTGTGCTTCATTTGCAATTTTGTATGTTTTTTAGTTTCATTTTGTCTCTTACCTCTTCAGTTGTCTAAGGCTGTCTGTCTTGACAAGTACACTCTTAATCCCAGGGTCATGGTTTCGAGCTCCACATTGGCTGATATTTTTCTTTATTTCTCTGAGAGAGATTACTGGGGAAAAATATCTTTCCGTCACTCCGAGGCACCTCGTATTCACTAATATTTGAAAAACCTTATTGCTTTATTTAATAATTTACAACCCTTTCCCTCAATAAAACTCTCCATCATAAATAAAGCTCCAACATAAGGCTTATTATAATTGTAAAGGAGACAGTTATAAGACACCAATTTGCAAAGATGCATAGTCCAGCAACAAAAAGCAGAGTTGCACTTAAAAGCATCTCTCAATTTAAACAGCCACACATGCTCACACTGACACTGTATCTACATGTGCAGGAAGTCCTCCCCTAGTGTTGCAGCACAAAGAAATACAGACTTTGATTTAAGTTAGCAGAGAAAAGCAGCTTGTTTGTTAGCACAAATTAGTGTGAAAATGTCTTTCTCTTTTGGGTGCCGAATACCAGCACCAATTGTTCAGAGATTAGTTACTCTAATTAGTCTAATAATGTTTCTCTGCCTGATCGACATGAAAATAGATTTCTTTAAGGCAGAAGTAAAGTGGGTCCCCTGGCTGAAACCTCTGCTGAATTCTTTTCAGTGCTGGTTAAGCTTATTCCTACAGATGGAGGAGCTTTTACAAACATACAAACGTGTTGCAGTGATACTTATGTCTTTGTCTGTTGTCTCTAGGATTTGCATCTTTTGTGCACGTGATGCCTACCCAGATGTTCTTGCTGAACCAGAAATGTTTTTCTGCTCTTGCCTGCAGAATCTGAAACCATGTGCAGGTTTTGTTGTAATTGATCCCTTTGTTGGTTCCTGGCCAGGAGGAAGACTGTAACCCAGTAACATTGATGCAAAAACTAGCTTCTTTTAAAACTCACATTGCAGCAGTGACTGCAATCTGTTGAAAACAATACCCTTTTTGGGCTGAATGTTAATCAACTGATTTAATACGCTTGGCAATCAGCAGGTTTTCTAATTACATAAATATACAACACTTATCCTACTTTTTCAATTTATTTCAACAAAGCCTTTGTTAATAAAAGTATTAATTTTCAGCATTTGGTAATGTCTTGTGTTGTTTGAACTTTTAGAATTCCTGGCTGAAAGGGAAAGGATTTGAGCATGTCTTTTTAGTTTACAAAATAGAGAAAAGTTCAAGTACCCACATAAAATTAATTTTTGGGGTATTCCCCTTTCTCTTTCTGACCCCTCAAAGATAATATCCAGAAGTGCAATTCCAATATAAGGGACTTACATGGCAGTCATGAGCACAAACCCTATCTTTCAGCGTCCCAAACCCCCACCCCAACACATACCCAATCCCTCATAGCACTGGGCACTTAATCCAATTGCAGCACCCTTACTATCACCCAGCTGAGACCACTTAAACAGCGCAGGCGGGAGATTGAACCAGGAGCTTTGTCGACATACTTCGGATCCACTCCTCGCCATACATGTGGCTGCTAGGTCTTCGTGTAACCCGCCTTTGTTTTTTTTCCTTTTTTCCATGCAGATGGTTCAGGCTTTTTGTCAAGTGAGTTGGGGGAATGAGTGTGGGTGGGTCCTGATACCAGGCCTCATTCACACAGTTCTAAACTTATCACAAAAAATAGTAGCAACTGGTAGAAATGAAATGCAGCTATAAATTAGTCTGTCAGCTCTTGCCTATTCATTGCAATTGAACAGTTTTTAAGCAAACAGCTGACTTTGATATCAAAATATCAACGAAGCTATCTGGGGAATTCAAGCTTATTCAGTATCTTTGAATTTTCTCATTTTATCTAAATCTTAAACTCAGAAACAGCAAATGTTCAGTTCTGAAATTGAAGATTTGTAAAGGCTACCTGGTTACACAACTCCAGAATAACGTGACTTAAACTTTTCTCTCCAACTTGAAAGTTTGAAACTTTTCTCTGCTATCAATGAGCCTAAAATGTCTGCTAGGTAACCAGTGGCTTGACAGAAATTGGTGTTAATAGGATGAAGTCTGAATTGCTGTCATCTGGTTAGCATCCATTTGTCTTCAAACCTAATAATTGTGAAGAACTGAACTGCAAATCAGTCAAGTTAAGCATGGAAAGGGAACTTGAGAATTCTAACATGTCAACAGTGCTTGTAATTTTTTGTGGCTGCACCAAGGTGTCAGTTGTTTATGGGTGTTTGCTTTTAATCTTTCCCTTCTCTGTTTTGCAGTCACCTGCTGATCGATCTCACAAAATTCATGCCGGTGATGAGGTTATTCAGGTGAATCAGCAGACTGTGGTAAGTACTAATTAGATAAATGAAATTTTTATTTAGATCCATTGAAACTGACAAAAGTTGAATGGCTCCACATTTAAGCTTACTTTTGCACCTGCAGTTTATCATTTGATCTGAAGGATGCTGTGGTGTCTGAATAATTCATTGTTCTAATGTTTTCAGTGTCAGTTTTTTCTATCTGGATAGCATTAGAGTGCAACAAATAAGGCCCAAAACACAGGGCTCCTTTTGATTTCAGAAAGGGTTGTGTAAAATTCCACTGTCACCATAATCTTTTGTATAATGGGTGACCTCTTGAGTAACCTATTCATGGGCCCATAGCCATTCCACAGGTTTGTTTCTGTTATACAAGTGTATGGAATAAATGATTGGCTTTAAGCGGAATGTATTGTTGTGTAGGGAGGCAAATTAAATATTGATAGAGGCCAGGCTACTGATGACCTGCCTATGCTCTTAACTGGTGCAGTAGGACAACATTAGGTTGCTCAATGTTTTGTTTAACCTCAGTCATCTAGGAAGTTGCCCCATTGAACTTCAGGCAGCCTGAACATGTCACGTTTTTCATTACAAACACAGACTTGGATTCTGCTACTTTAGCCATTCATTGGCAACCTTAAACATCTGCTTAACAGACATCTTACAAAAAAGAGCAAGTGCTTCTGTCAATGTGGTGGGGAAATACAATGCCAAATGTAAAGGACCATATTGATCTGGATGATCCAAGGTTGAATTCCTGCCCTGAACTGAAATAACTGACCTTAGGACAGCAATTCAGCTGCTACAGCTGGCCGCTGCCTTTGTGGAGGGAAAGGGGTGGGGGTGAGGGAAGAGCTGAGGGAAAGTTGAGAGCTTTGACTTTCCCTTCTGATTTGCTTTTCAATGATCTCTCTCGTTTTGTTTAAGGCTATTGATTTGTAAGAAATTTATGCAGAGTGGGTGCCAAGTGCCCTCAGCAGCGTTAGCCTCTATTGCCGTATGAAGCAAAGAAATGGGAAACGGGCACCTGGAACTCATGCACACAATTCAATTTAACTCTAATGCTCAGCTGAGCTTTAGAATGATTGCTTGGCTGTACTTCTACTCCACTGCAGAAATTTGTATTTTCCCTTGGACTTATGCTGTTCCAATTGAGATACAAGCTCTCCAAATGGCTTGTGCGGTATAATAAAAGTTTGGCTTGGGAGCAGTTATTATGAACATGGTAAAAGCTAAATACTGCGGATGCTGGAAATCTGAAATAAAAACAGAAAATGCTGGAAAAATGCAGCGACTCTGACAGCATCTGTGGAGAGAGAAACAGAGTTAATGTTTCATGTCTGTATGACTCTGTTTCTCTCTCCACAGATGCTATCAGACCTGCTGAGTTTTTCAGCATTTTTGTCTTTATTGTGAATATGGTGTTGTGACATGAACTTGTCAGCTGCAAAATTTGGCTCTGCTGTGCCTGGTTTTTCAACACTCAGTACTATTTTGCCTGCTGTGCATACGGACACGTATTTCTGATGTTAGCCTCACCGGATGCCATTTTGGCGAGGGCATTGGCACATGCAGAGAGCACCCACTGGAAGTATGCAGAACAGGCAGATTGTGACTTCAATCTGCACTGCTATTTTTTAGAGCTGAATGCTTCAGCTAATACCCTCTCTTCACCTCACACAGCTGAATGTGCATTTCAGCAGCAGGAAGGACCCTCTTCCACCCCAAACAGTGCTACATAAGGGATCACCTAGCCCTTGATTGATTTTTATTGGCTGTTTGGTTTTCATAATTGTTTCAAGTTGCTAAATTCTATAAGGTGTTGTGTGGCACGTGCTGAAGGATTTTATCCTGACTGCAAGGATTCTGCATAACCACTTGCTCCCAGACATGGGTGCAGTGATATGAAGCCCCTTGGACCACAGCATGTTAGAGAATGCACAGAGGCAAAAAGCAGGTCAAGGTGCTGGAAGATCATAGATGAAGGGTGCATGGATGGGAAGAAAGGCTCTTGGTGGAAATCCATATTAGCCCAGTGTTCAGGGAGGAATTTTCTACTTACACCTTAGTGACGAAAGTGAGGCGAGAGTAACTGCCCTTGACATCAAGGCAGCATTTGACTATGTGTGACATGCAGGTGCCCTAACAAAACTTGAAGTTAATGGGAATCGAGAGAATCCACTGGTTGGAGTCATACCTAGCACAAAGGAAGATTGTTATAATTGTTGTAGTTGTTGAAGGCCAACCACCTCAGACTCAGGACATTGCTGCAGGCATTCCTCAGGGTAGTGCCCTCAGCCTAATAATTTCAGCTGACGTTTCAGTGGTCTTCCTTCCATCTTAAAATCAGAAGTGGAGATTGTTTACTGATGGTTGCACAGTGCTCTGTACCATTTGATATTCCTCATATACTAAAGCAGTCAGTGTCCATACCCAGGAAGACCTGGACGACATTCAGACTTGTGTGCCACAAGTGCAAGGCAATGACCATCTTCAACAAGGGAAAACCCAATCATCACCCCTTGACATTCAATGGCATTACCATCACTGATTCCCTCACTATCAACATCCTGGGGGGGTTACCATTGACCAGAAATGGAACTGGACCAGTCATATAAATACTGTGGCTACAAGAGCAGGTCAGAGGCTGGAAATTCTGCATTAGGTAACTTGCCTCCTGATTCCCTAAAGCCTGTCCACCATCCACAAGGCACTGTCAGGAGTGCAATGGAATACCCTCCACTTGACACCATGAGTGCAGCTCCAACAACATTCAAGAAGCTTGACAGCATCCAGGACAAAGCAGCCTCCTTGACCATCCATCCACCCCTTAAACATTCACACAGTCCAGCAGTTGCTTACAGTGGTAGCAGCATACACTATATACAAGATGGACTGCAGAACCTTCCAAACCCATGACTGCTATCACCTAGAAGGACAAGGGCAGCATGGGAACAGCATCACCTACAGGTTCCCATCCAAGTCTCTCACCATCCTGACTGTCACTGGGTCAAAATCCTGGAAATTCCTCCCTAATAGCATTGTGGGTGTATTTGTGCCAGATGAACTGCAGCAGTTCAAGATGGCAGCTCACCACCCCAACCTTAAGGGCAATTTGGAATGGGCAACAAATGCTGGCCTAGCCAGTGACTGTCCCATCTCATTAAAAAGAAATGCATCAGATGTTTCTGCTTCACGAAGGACATCCTTATTGCTGCCTGTTACAGCCAGAATAGAAAGCTCAGAGCAGGGCAAGGATGGCATTGCCAGTGACCAAAGGTGACTTGCATGTGTTTGCCTTTTTCTAGGCTGGAGCTGGCAATTATTTGTAACATTTCCTAGTTTGCTGTCCACCGTTGCCTAAAGGAGGTTACTGAGTCCTTATTCCAAGAGAACTGATTGTTTTATTTGCTATCTTGCCAAAGAGAGGTATGCAGAGTGAGCATGTACCTTCTTGAGGTTTGCAGGGTTCCCTATAGTGGTGAATGCCCTTGACTGCATACACATCACTTTGCTGGTGCTACATGTCAACTCTTGAGATGTAATGAAATCAAAAGGGATTCCATTCCTTCAACGCCCAGCTGGTATGTGACCATACTCTGTCTTTAATCACCCTTGTGCATTCTCTTTGAGCTTGGCTTCTGTGTCTTTTTGCCTGTCCTAGTGCTCTGACAGAGTGCTATACAAGTACCTGTTTCATGGCTGGCAGAAGGCTGCTGACTTTCAGCAGAGGATGAGCTCTGGCAGCTCTGACCCTAGAAGGCCTGGCTTCAGGCTGTACCATCTACATATGGGCAGCAGCAGTGTTGAAGCACAGACTGCAGAGCTGCTTCGAAATCATACAAGCCCCTTTGAACACTGGTATTTGTAGCCTTGATGGTAGCAGTCTGAGCTGAGCTTGTGTGGCAACAACCTAACCTTGCATGACTTTGTCATATGAAATAATACAAGAAATGTATTGAAAGAGTAAATTTGGCTAATAAATTTCTAATAATTTCACACAGCACTCTTGAAAAACTGTCTGCCATCCTGTTTTTGATAGAGTAACATATTTCATGTTTTTGTATAGAATATGGTTAAATGTTTAGGGTTTCATATGGAAAATTGACATCTATTGAATCAATGTAAAGCAACTCAAAAATTGTTTAGTAAACTAGATCTTGTCCTACAATGTGTTGAAAGGTTGGATGGCAGTTGAAAAATCTTGTTGCAAAACTTCGTGAAGATCCTGCAGGCGTGGTGCTTTTGTTGAAAAAACGGCCAGCAAACACATGCAATTTTACTCCTGCTCCTTTGAAGAACATGCGCTGGAAACCGCCAGCTGTGCAGGTAATGAAAGCACGACTTAAGAGCTTACAGATCCATTCTTAATGGTAGTTTTTACAGGTGCCAAAGCTTGAGCTTAATATTGTGCTATCTCACAAGATGAGCTAAGTGTTGATCTAGTCTTGTATTGTATGGCCGTTTATGGGACACTGCTGTGCACAATTGGCTGCTGCATTTCCTATATTACAACAGTGATTGTACTTCAAATGTAGTTCATTGGCTGTGGAGTGCTTCAGGACATCCTAACGTAATGAAAAACACTATAGAAATTCAAGTTTGTTCTTATGTTTGAGCTCAAGGGTTTATTTTTAATGAAGAAAGATGCTACAGCAATGTGAAACTATAAAAGAAAAAAAAATCAAGCAGCATTTTTATAACATCTTTCAGGGAAATGCAGTTTTTTTTAGTCCAAGGGTGCAGTATAGGAAACATTTTATGGTTAAAATTAATTGCATTTCAGCAACTTTTAGAAATCTTGCATTGTTCTGAAGAAAAAGCAAATGTTTAAAGCTGCCCCACAGATGTGGAGGAAGTTGTGAAATATTTCCTGTCCTTGGCTGACATCCAGTCAGGAACTGACGTGGAACAAGCTCCATGATGTTGACCTCCTTGTATCTCGCTTTCTCCTCCTTGCCGCACATAAAACGAGTCTTGCCTTTAAGTAGCTTTTCACCACTTTGTTTTCTCTCCAGACTAGCCCTTCACAAACAGTAACTCCGTCAACAGCCAGCACGATGGAGATGTCGCAAAAGAAAGAAAAACCTGCTATTAAGGATTTGTACATCCCACCACCACCAGCTGTTCCATATACTCCACGGTATGAAAAACCCATGAAATCTCAGAACAAAAGGCTGCTTGTATCATTAAAGCCAACACAAAACTGTAATGGATCCACACACAATAAATATTTCGCATTTGAAGCTGAGCATTAGTGGTGAATTTGAAATAACCATGAGAAAGTATGCACGAGTACAAACTACAATGTTGCTACAGTCAAATGCTGCCAGTTAACCATTTGCTTTATCATCATGGTTAAAAAATGCTACTGACTCAATCATAGAGAGAAAACCTGATCTGGATTTGAGCTTGATCCTTCCCACTCACTGTAGCCTGTAAATAAGAATGGAAAGTATTTGGACAGAATTTATCCTGTAACCCTGGCCTGATAATTGCAGTAATGTATGAGAACACTATGCCATGACTTGGAAAGACATCCCTCACTCTTGTACAAAAGATATGCTAGATAATTTGAAGCAAAGTGTAATTCTTGTGGCATTAGTTTTGGTTTTCCTCTCCTCTCCTCCTCTGTTGCTTCTGTCTCTTTCAGTGAGTAAATGTCACACTTAATGTGACATTCAATTCACATGCATACTGCATTGATAGAACTCTAAGTCACTCATTAGTTTTTAAGTCCAGTTCCCCTGACACCTCCAAAACATGATCTGGGCTTCTTCAGGATTAGCTTTGTAACGATGTAGTTATATTACAATGCATGCTGCACCAAACAGTCTGCTTATTTTTTTAACCTATAAATTATAACCTGGGAATAGCTTTGTTTATGTTTTTAAAAATTTCCCTGTGACACTTTTAAACTTCATTCTTTGGGACTCCAACTGCAGAAGACCAGGTTTACATTCTGATCTGCATTTTGGACAGTGTTAATGGAGTTTGACTATTACTGGAGATATGCCTTGAGCTGTTGGTTATGGTTTAAACTAGCAGGAGGAGAAGAACCAGAATGAAACATTGGAGAGGCAAAGCAAGCTGCAGGATGGACTGGGTGAGGCAAATAGCACCAGAGTAAAGAATAGTTGAGGAATGGGGGTGGGGGATCGGATGGGTAGGGGAGGTAAATGAGATGGGTTTAAGATGGATTTGGTGTTCATTTGCAGCATTGCACGAAGCATGAAAATAAAGTTGGTGAGCTGCAGACACAAGTCGCAACATGAGACCATGACATAATGCTCATGACGGAGATCTGGCTCAAGGGGAGATTTTGGAAATTAATATTCCGAGCCACTAGATATTCACGAAAGATAGCCAAGGGAAAAAGGAGGGGAGGTCTTATTGTGGTGGGGGGTGGTGTTGGCAGTATTGATCAGAAAACAATACAGCACTGGAGAGTAATGGTGTAGTTGAAGGACCGAAGACAGCCTATTTAGTTAGACTTGAGAGAGGAGCTGTTATGTGACTGGGTGTATACTATAGTCCACCATGCTATAGTGGGAAGAAGATAGAGGACGAAATTTGTGGAAAAATTACAAAAATGATGCATAATGGTGGATTCCAATTATCCTAAAGTAGACTAGGATAGTATAGTTTAAAGTGCAAAATATGCACAATAGAACTTTCTTTTTCAGTATGTTCCCAGCCCAATGTGGATGGAGTCTGTGCTGGATCCAGCCCTGGGGATGAATTGGAGCATGCTTCATAGGGGGAGCATTTAATGATCATAATGTTAGGTTTAGAATAGTTATGGAAAGAGACAAGAAAGAATCAAACATAAAAATACTTACCTGGAGGAGAGCTAATTTCAGAGAGCTGAAAAGATATCTGACTGAGATGGATTGCACAAAAAAGAGAAGTGAGGTAAACCCAGCAATTACAGGCCAGTCAACCTAATGGCAGTGGTGGAGAAATATTTGTAGACAATAATTCCAAACATTATTTAGCACCTGAAAAAGTATGGGCTAATAAATGAAAGTCCACACAAATTTGTTATGGACTAAATTGTGTTGGACTAAATTTATCAAGTTCTTTGAAGTAACAGAGCTGTTGAGGGTTGATATTGGGCTTTCAAAATGCACTTGCCAAAGTCCCACAAAATAGACTTATTAGCAAAATTAAAGCCCATGAGTGATGGGGCAGTGGTTAT
The DNA here is from genome assembly GCF_964194155.1 of Cetorhinus maximus. Classification (NCBI taxonomy): domain Eukaryota; kingdom Metazoa; phylum Chordata; class Chondrichthyes; order Lamniformes; family Cetorhinidae; genus Cetorhinus; species Cetorhinus maximus. The sequence continues at coordinate 45,876,464 of NC_135892.1, read as the reverse complement.
GTATATAGACATAGCTAAGGGACAGCAAGCAAAGAGTAGTGTTGAATGGTTGTTCTTCAAACTAGAAGGAAGTATACAATAATGTTCCCGGGGTTCAGTATTGGGACCACTCTTCTTTCCAATGTATACAAATGACCTGGACATGTAGGGTTTAGTTGTAAAGTTTGCAGATTACGACATTTGGTTTTTGTCAACAATGAGGGAAATATTAACAGACTAAGGGCATAAAGTGGTGAAATGACCAGACACATGAAGATTAAATTTAATGTTTTAAAAAAAAAAAAATTGTGAAGTAATGGATCTTGGCCAAAATAGTGAGAAGAGGTGATCTAAATTAAATGGTACTATTTGAAAGTGGATTTAGGAACAGCGAGACCTGCGGATGTACACAAATCTTTGAAGGTGGTTGGACAAGTTGAGAGACTTTTTTTCAAAGTGCATTGGATCCTTGGCTTTGTTAATAGAGAAATAGAGTTATAAAGCAAGGAAGTTATGCAGGACCTTTACCAAACATTGATTAGGCCTCAGCTGGAGTACTGTGGTCAGTTTTGATCATTATATTTCAGGAAGGATATAAAGGCTTGGGGAGGGTGCAGAGGAAATTTACTAAGACGCTACTAGCGATGAGACTTCAGTTATGTGGAGAGGCTGGAGAAGCTGTGGATGTCCTCATTAAGAGGTTAAGAAGAGGTTGTGTAAATTGTGAATTGCTTAGAGTAAATGAGAGAAATTGCTTTGATGGCGGACGTATTAGTAATCAGAGGGCACTGATTTAAGGGGATTGGCAAAAGGACTAGCAGCAACATGGGGAGCTTTGTTAATGCAGCAAGATGTTGTGATTTGGAATGCACTGAGTGTGGTGGAAGCAGATTCAAAAGGAACAGGGATTTTATAAATAATTGAAGGGTGAAGGTTTGCATGGCTTATAGGGAATGAGCAGGGGAATCAAAAGAACTGGCAGAATCATGATGACTTGCTTCTCTGCTGTATCATGCTTTGATTCTATGGCCCCTGCTTGCAACATTATCTTGAGTATTGTTGGGAAGTGGCAATTGCTTGTGATCATGTTTCAAGATGGTGTGTGAGCCATGCTACACAAACAAGAAAAGTCATAAATTTGTTTTTTTTTTGGCCCATGCTGTCTTCACCTTCTGACAATGAATTGCGATGTTGGTCTTGGCATCCTCAGTCAGAAGTATGAACAAAAAATTGAAAAAAGGTTATTGTTTTCTCTCCCCCCTTTTGCTGGAGTTGTGGAGTGAGGGCAAGATGAACACAGTTATCAAACCCTATTCCATTGTTTAAAACCTTGCCATGCTCATGCAAAAACTACTTGGGGGTTTGGGGATTTGCCATGGCTATTGAACGATCAGTTATATTTGCTGCATTTATGTGGGGTGGGTGGAAGAGGAAAAGAAGTTGTTTATATGTGCAATCCTGTTTATAGCTGCCAGTCAAAGAGCACGTGTTAAATTTTGGGGGACAAATTTTTATCCTCAGGCTCTTCTCAAGAAGACCCCCAGAGAATTACTAATCTGGTGTGAATTTGAAATTCACAACATTTCTGATTCTGATAGGTGAATTATCTGTCTGAAACAATTTCCCTTTAGGCAGCTCTAGTGTAAGCATGCCAGAGTCATTCGTGTCTCCAGCAGAGAATACGGTTTGTCAATTCCCTCCATAGGCAAGTTTCTACAGGAGAGATATATTAAGTTGCATATCTTGTAATGAAGCCTCAGGCCAGCAAGCAAAGTGATACACTGTGCATTTACCTGTGTGGACCTCCAGTTATCTGATTCCGCAAGATGAGATTTCTGTCTGGTTTTGTGGATGCAGATTTGTTTTCTAAAGGTGTAAACCAAGAATGAGACAGATTCCAGTTCAGTAGGTTAGAACAAAAAATAAAATTGTGATCTTTCGGTATCTGTGCAATTATAAGCCAAGTAAAGTTGTCCTTTTTGATGGGAACATCAAGTGTACTACTGTAGGTATATTATCAACAAAAGCTGTAACAACTGCAACAGTGAAATTAAACGTCTTCCTGTATAGTAATTTTTCTCAATTAACTAACTCCAAGATCATCTTTCCTTTCACATGTTAATAACTATTCTCATGAAATAATGTTTAACAAATCTGTTCTAACCAGTACAGAATGGGAAGTTTAAAAACTCTCAGCATTTTGAATTGTAATTGGCACCCCTGTTCTGTAATTTTCAATGCTTTTAATTTTGATTAGAGAACACCTTTCTTCGGCAAAATGTGACCCAACTGTACAGGTTTATAAAGCAAGTCAAAATTGATGCAAGGCAGGTAGCCTTTCATTTTAATTGTATGAATTTAATGTGGCATGTTGGTTTATCCTGCCCTCCAACCCACAGCATGATAAGCAATTAAACTTGATCTGTTTCGAAATTGCCAGTGTATCTGTCACTATACAGATACTCATGAGTACAGGGATTTTCCCACTACTTTAGTTTCAATGGTTATCAAATTTTGCTGCGGAAAGAACTTCCTGCAGCTATTGATAGGGCAGGGGGAAGCCCCAGACTAACTTCTGAAAAATGGCAGGAAAACTATTATTGTGGTAAAGATTTTTTTTTAAATTACTATAAAAGAGAATTTGTGCAATTATTTTTAAAATAATACAAGAATACAATGTTTTTGGAAAAGTGCTTGTGACACACACTATACCAGCCCTCACCAGACAGACATTTGGTGATCTTGCACTGTTAGTAAACCTCTGTCTTGATTATTTAAGTGTTAGCCTGGTTGTATTAATTGAGCTTTAGTCTGAAGGTTGTGGGTTCAAACTCAATGGTTGCCCACGCCCTAGTAATTACAAAACGTGATTTCTTGTGTGTAAAGTACTTGTGATTTCTGGGGTATACAATCGGGTACAATTAGAAATGCAAGTTATTCCTTTTCACTTGATTTTATTGCTCGCTGTAACTCATGGTATTTCAATAATTGAACTAATTGTACCTTTTTTTTTATTTGTTTATGGACCATGGATCCAAAAAGATTACCAATAAGTTCATGCTTTCTCCTAATATTCAGGAATGACCGAGGTGACCTGGATTATGAGGAGGTCAGCAAGCACGGACCAGTCAGGCCTGTACCAAAGGGTTCGGAGTCACCCAATTCTTTCCTTGATCAAGAATACCAGAGACGACGGTTTACCATTGCAGAATATGATCAGTTGCCCCCATACGCGTTTGAAGTGCCTAAACCCACCAGAATGCGGGACAAGACAGAATTATATGGTTTGTTCTCTGTTGTGCTTTCTGAAATTTAAGTGGTTAATTTTTGATCTCTTCTCCTCCACGACACCCCCCCCCCCCCCGACTTTGATTTTCCAAATTTGGTTTCCCAAATTCCAATATGTTGGAAGTAGATATTCCTGATTCATTGAACAGTCTTTCCTTGTTTTCGGCAGTGTTAGTAAGGGTTGAGGTCTGCACAGACAGTCTCCAGCAGAACCCTCAATACAGGGTTCCGATAATATCTTAAATCCAAAGTAACAAACCCTAAAGACTGGTTTCCTTTGAGGATGTGACAAAGAAAGCTGATGGAGGTATGACAGTGGATGTAATGCACTTGAATTTCCTTAAGGGTCATGATGCTGTTCCTCTAGAAAGACTGATCTGGAAAATAAGGTATTGGTGGAAATATCTTTTTTAATGGATATGTAATAGTTTAACTGATAGAATCCAGAAGGTGGTGGCACAGGGATTGTCATTAGGCTGGAAGAATGTTACCAATGGGGTCTTACAGAAGTTTCTTTAGGGGCTTCTTTTGTTTAATATTTTTACAAATGAACATGAGCTAGGAGTCTCGAGCAGAGTGACTAAATTTGCATGATACGAAGCGAATGAAGATGGAAGACACCAAAGTGAACAGAACAGGAAAATTTCAATGTATTTGAGAATTGGACAGAAGGCAGATGAAATTCAGTGTAGAGAAATACTAAGTGTATCACATGTAGGGAAAAAAATCCAGGAAGAGACTTAGTTCATTGGAAAGAAAATAATGTGCATACAAAAATGAGATCTGTGTGGTCCTAACTCTCTCAGAAGATTTGCTTGAGGATTCTCTCACTGCATCCTATTCTCATTGCTGCAGTACAAAAAGAATATAGCAGAAATTGAAAGGATGCAGAAGAAAACAACCAGAATGATTGAGGGATTGGATTATGAGGAGCAATTATGTAAATTTGGAGTGCGAAATCTACTGGACCTTGTTCTTACCAATCTACCTGTCACAGATGCATCTGCCCATGACAGTATAGGCAGGAGTGACCACCTCACAGTCCTTGTGAAGATGAAGTTTCATCTTTACACTGAGCATATACCCTCCATCGTGTTTTGTGGCACTACCACCATGCTAAATGGGATACATTCAGAAAGACCTAGCAGCTCAAAACTGAGCACCTGTGAGGCGCCAGCAGCAGCAAAACTGTATTCGACCACAATCTGTAAGCTCATGACTCAGCATATCCTTCACTTCTACCATGACCATCAAGCCAAGGGATCAACCCTGGTTCAATGAAGAATGTGGAAGGTATACCAAGAACAGCACCAGGCATACCTTAAAATGAGAGGTCAACCTGTGAAGTTACAACACAGGACGACTTGCATTCCAAACAGCAGAAGAAGCATGGGATAGGCAGAACTAAGTGATCCCTCAATAAAAGATCAAATCAAAGTTCTGCAGTCCTGCCATATCCAGTCATGAGTGGTGGTGGACAATTAAACAACTAACTGCACGAGGAGGAGGCTCCAACCCCATCCTCAATAATGGGGGAGCTCAGCACATTGATGCAAAAGACAAGGCTAAAGTATTTGCAATCAACTTAAGCCAGAAGCGCTGAGCGGATGGTTTATCTTAGCCTCCTCCTGAGATCTTCGGCCAAATTGATTCGCTCCAGCTGGTATCAAGAAAAGGCTGAAGGCAATGAATACTGACCACATTCCAGCAATAGTATTGAAGATTCATGCTCCAGAATTAGCCACATCCCTAACGAAATGACTTGCACCTGATTCTATATTAGTATGAAACAACAAGGAAAAAAAACCCCAGTGGTGGAGAACTTTGAGAATCATGGGTCCAAAGATACCAGTTCCTCCCAAGAATTCTACATTTAACATACGCAAGATCTCAACCTTGGCAGCCAAGCAATTTTAATTCAATCAATTTAATAGATCTGGAATAAAAAGCTAGTTTCACTAATGGTGCTCATCAAACTACTGGATTATCATTTAAAAACCTATCTGGTTTGCTGATGTCATTTAGGGAAGGAAATCTGCCATTGTTACATAGGTCTGGGGTTATATATGATGCCAGACCCACAGTAATATGTTTGACTCTGAAAAGGCCCAACAAGCCACTCGGTCATATTCATTTCTAAGGGGCAATTAGGAATGGGCAATAAATGCTGGCTTTGCCAGCGACATCCACATCCCAGGAATTAAATTCCCTCCAAGGGCAATATATCCTTCCTAAGGTGCCCAGAGCTGCTCACAGTTCTCCAGGTGTGGTCTAAACCAGGACCATGTAAAGTTAAAGCATAATGTCTACCCATTTTCTGTACCTTTTGGTGACATTTTAATGACCTATGTACCTGGACTCCCAAATCTCTCTTAATCCTCATTGTTTGTAGCTTTTCATCATTTAAGGTGTATCCTGTTCTCTCCTTTTTGGGTCCAAAGTACATGACCATCTCATATTTGCTGACATTGGACAAGACTGTGGCAATGAATTTCATTCATTTAATCTATGAATATCACTTTGGAATTTCATGCTTTAATTTCTAGTTCTGTTTTAGATTGATAGGTTGCTATGATTAGTGTGCAATTCCATTATCATTGGATCATGCAACAACCAAGATGGTAGAAGGCAGCCTTGAGAGTTTGGCTTTTTCTCCTCTAGTAATTCCTACATTTCTATTATTACAGGCATCTAAACCTTGATAAATTAGGTGTGATTACTGTATGGTATTTGGGGTGTTATTTGGTCAGTATTTGGAGGAGTGACAGTCCACTGTTCAAAGATTCAATCATTTATAAATTACATACTAAGCTATGATCACCTAGGTTAGGTAAGCAGGCAATGCAAAAGCAAAATGCCACAGATGTGGGAAATCTAAAAGAAGAACAGAAAATGGTGGAAATATCCAGCTGATCAAGATCTGTGGAGACAGAAACAAGTTAACCTTTTGGGTTGATGACCTTTTTCATCAGAATTTTTGGCAGAATAATTAATCAGGCACTTATTTCACGTTTATCAAAAATCTACAGTTGGCTGCCATGTGATTTTGTGTATAACAAATAATGCATTATTGATTCAGTTTCTAGTGGGTGCAACATGAAAAAAAATTTCATCCAATCGATGAGAGTGGCTAATATGGCAGAGTTTTTTTCAAATTTGGAACACTTGGAATTTATAGTTTCAGCTTAAACTTGATAAGCAATGGAACAGGATTCTCTGATTTATTGGTTTCCATTAATGATATGACTCTGACAATATCACAAGGTTGGCATATGCCAACCAAATAATCTTACACCCATGAAAGTAAAAACATTTTGGAGAGAAGATCATTTTTCTAAAAAATTGTTCCACTTTTTTTATTTTGGGAGGTGAACACTATTACAGTTGTGTACCAGCCGTGCAACATGTTGCTGCACAAACTTATTCTGTGTCTGCAATAAAAGTTCATAAAATGCTAAACCAAGAGATTATCTTTTGGCTGTCAGGCATGGCTCAGTTGATAGTGCTCACACCTCTGGGTCAGACGTTTGTGGGTTCAAGTCTCACTCGAGAACTTGACCACCAAATCTAGGCTGACGCTCTAACACAACGCTGACTAAAGGCTACACTTTTGGTGGTGTCATGTTTTGAACAAGAGTTAAACCAAGGCCATTCTTCCCTATCAGGTAGATTTAAAAGATCCCATGGGCCTATTGAAGAGCAGCAAGTTATCTTTGTTGTTCTGGCAAATATTTCTTCCCCTATCAGCATCACAAAAATAAGATTATCTGTTCATAATCACGGTGCTGCTGTGGGAGCTTGCTGTGTGTAAATCGACTCCCAGTGACTACACTTCAGAAGTGTTTAACTAGCTGTAAAGCACTTTGGGACACCCCCAAGGTCATGAAAGCGCTATATAAATACAAGTCTTTCTTTGTAAGATACTAAATTGAGGATCTGTCTGTCGTCCTCCAGTGGATTTAAATTATCCATGGAACCATTTTGAAGAAGAGCAGCAGAGTTTTCCCAATGTCCTAGTCAACATTTATCCCTCAACCTCGCCGAGCATCACTAAAATAGATTATCTTTGGCATTGTCTCATTAACATTTCTAGGACCTTGCTGTGCCAAATGGTGGCTGCTGCATTATAGCACTGACTGCACCCCAAACATATTTCATTAGCTATAAAGCAGCTTAGAACAGCCTGGGTTGTGAAAGGTGCTGTATCAATTTAAGACTTTCTTTAGTAATTGACGTTTTCTAAGCTTGGAACCTAACAACATTTTGGCTACATCAGCAACTGAGCACTTGCCAAAATAGAATGTAGAAACCATAACAAACCAGTATACCATGTTGCAGAGTCAGTTACAAGGTTGCAATGAAATCTGAAGATTTGTATCAAACTGCTTGAACTTTGGTCTTGCACTTGGGTTACCTTATCTGAAATCTGCTTCCAAAACCAAAATGCAAGGCAGCTTTTTAGTTACTCCCTGCATTATTTCATGTAGTTTTATTGCAGGTTTTTTTTTTAAAGTCTAAAATTTAGTACTTGAATTTTTGAAACTGTACTTCAAACCCCCATCTTAGAATTTGTGAGAATGTTTGACTTTTTCAGGAAGCAGTATGCTCAGAAATTTGACATGTTACGTTATTAATAGGAAGACCACGACCTCTGTCAATGCCAGTGAGTGGAAGCTGGATGGGTGCAATTGAAGCTTGTTCAAGGCCCAGAGTGGAAGGAAGAAAAGGTTTGTCAAAAATTACTTCTTAAATATCGTAAACAAATTAAGAATTCAGATATCCATATGATATTAATATTACTTTTTTGCTCACCATAGGGGCAAACTGCAGACTATGTAGAGCAGCAAACATTCATCAAATTGCTCAGTATTCATTTTTGTATGATAATAGGCCTAGGGGGGTGTATATATTTCCTGCATCCCTCGTCTCAGCAACTTGATCAATATTAGGAACGTATTGTGCAGTCAGTGGTGAAGGAATGTTCAGTACATTTGCACTTGCCCAGAGAGTATGAGCTTTTGAACTGGAAATTCCTGTCAGCCAACCATCCAGAAAGTCTCTACAGGCAATCTGGGGCCTGTGAGAACAGGGCGAGTAACTGTGCATCTCCTTAACCAATCAGATTGAAGAGCAGTGCAGATTCAGAACCAGGAAACTTCAGTAAAACAAAAGCAAAATACTGTGGATGCTAAAAATCTGAACTAAGAATAGAAAATTCTGGGAATACTCAGCATGTCATAGAACTGAAATGTTAATTCTGTTTCTCTCCCCACAGTTGGTTCCTGACCTGTTGAGTAGCTTAAGTTTGAATTTTGAATTCAATGTCAAGCAGAGAAAGCAAAATAGGGAGGGAAAGAAAGATTAGAGTAAGAGAGATAAAAGATTTTTTTAAAAACCTAAGTTTAAAAAAATATAGTCTCCAGCAAAATTGAAATCTGGAGAAATAAAATTCCATACCTGTAAAACTTAGTTTTCAGTGCAAGAGAGAAAGGGAAAGCCCTAATTCTTTCTGGAAAATTTAATTCATATATAATCAGGCAAGTATTGTAACTTCAAGCTATTCCACATATTTCAATGGTGAATCTCATGGCACCTGGGACAGCAACTCCCTGGTTTCCACTTTCAACTGTGCATATGCTGTCTGATTTCCACGGAAATAAGAGTGAATGCTATTGCCCTGGCCATTAATTCCATGGCGAATTCCAACCCTATGTAAAGGAGTATTTTGTGAAGTTTCCTTGTTTTTCGATTGAAAATTTGTCCAGTCAGCCTTGGGGAAACAGAGTAACAAGGGGCTTTCTGTAAACATCTCGTAGTTCCCCAATTACATTTGATGTGTATCCTACGCCCATAAAGTCAATCCTTAGCCAGAATCTTATGGAGGCGGTGGGGATCTCATCTGCTGGCTAGAGGGCTGGCAAGAGCCATGCATCACTTCTTTCTGGGAATGGCCCACCCATTGATGTGCCACTCAGGCAGGGCCTTTCCCTGGGATCAAGGACCCCAGGGCTGAAGTCCTGCCTGCCAAGAGCTGCTGGCCAATCAGAGGCCAACAGCTCTGTTGAATAGCAGCGTAACTGGGGAGGTGATGGCTGCTGCCTCTATGACACGCACCTGAGGCCTAGAATCATTACTGGATCCCAGGCCACAGGTGAATGATGGTGTGGTGATGGGGGTGTTCGGCAACAAGGGAAGGGGTGTGGCTCACAGTGGGTGCGCCTCCCCTTTCCTGATGCCAGGTCCCTCAATCAGGCACTGAGTACCTTTGAACAAGGGCCCCCCCTCACCCCCTGCTCCCAAGAGCCTGCAAGCAACCTGACACAGGTTTACTTGTGCTCTCACCTGTTGCTGGGTTAATACGAACAGCAGCAGGATGAGGCTCTTAAGTGGGCACTAATTGGCCACTTAAGGGCCTCAGTTGGTGGCAGAGCCAGAAGGGTTTCCACCCAGCATCCCCCATTTGATTAAATGCCCCTCCCCACCACCAAACCCACCATGAGGCAGGGCAGCAGATTCCAGCCCTTGACTTTCTTTCTTTTCCGCTTGTTGTTGTCCTTCCCCAATCGAGCATCAGTGGGTTTATAGCTTGTCTTGACTAAGTAGTTCAGAGAAAATCTGTCTCTGCTTCTACAGTTTCCATTGTCAGGAAATGTGACTGGATTTTGATCACTGCCACCATTAAACTGACATACTTAAAGTCAGGAACTCTGGGCTTGGGTTGCAGCATGTGCAAGGAACCTTCCAACCTACCCAACTGTTGATTTTAAAAGCCTGCAACATAAACTGTCAAAGGAATACAAATGAACTGAAGGAACATGTATGAATCTAAGACTTTTGTATTGTGAACTTGTTTATTCTACAAGTTTCCTTAACTTCTGTTCTAAAAGAGGAAAAACAATCTCTTTCAGGGGAGGACTACCTCTATAGATACTTCAGCAATGATAGAATACCACCAATCAGTGAAGATTGTGTTGCAACACACATTTCTAGACCAGCAGCTGGTCGACACTCTGGAAGAGCTGTGACTGGAAGATATTCTGTCAGTCCTGAACTACGCAGCAGTATGACAATCCCTACTCAACAAGATGGACCCAAAAAAAGTTCAAATTCATCAGGAAAAAACTCACTGGAACATTCATCACCGGTCAGTTGGATTACAAGATTTAAGCTATTAACTCACTGAATTTTATATTTTTTACCAGTCATTTCATACTTGTGTCCAAGATCAGTATACTAAGCTACACATGTTATCATCTTGCGATGTGACAACTGAGAAAAATACAGGTGGAGTTACTTTGTGTTTTTACATTGATTTATAAGTTGACCTATGTCCCAAGAGATTCCTGTTAATGTGCCTTATGCTGTGACTAAAATGGTTACAAATACAATCTAGTTTTGTCCATTTGATTTGACTTTATAATCACTGAATAAATGTGCAGTGAAGTTGTGCAAACACTTGGCTCAGGATCTTCAGAAAAACAAAGATTTTAAGTTACTCAGAGTATAGAGTATATGCACTAAGCAATATAAAACGATTTTGCGTCAACTTTCTATATTAGCTCCAGACTAAGGTTCATAATATGTGCACATTCATTCTTAAATAGTGAATAGAATTCAAGACTAACTTACATTGTGCATATCATTAAAGATACTGAAAACAGGGCAACAGTGTACATTGTGTTACAAATGCAATTCTTTTGATACGTGGAAATGTATATAGAAAGTTTTGATGTAATACTTGACTCACAAAGAAACCCCTTTGCTCCGAGTACCTCATTATGACTGACAAAGCAAGCTTGTTGTAATCGAGATGAAGTGTTAATGGTCTCATCAATGCACCTATTATTTGGAATCTGTAGAATCCTTCACAGTATCTGATCCTAGATCTAAATTATTGCTGCATAGTTGCAAAACTTAGCCAGATCTTTAATGGAATACATTTTGGAAGTGCAGAAAAACTCTTCAGGGCTGAATCAACTGGTATCAACCACCAAGGCTGGATTGGCTTTTAAGATCCCTACATTTGTAGTGTTTCTTCATTTTACAAGTAATCATTAACATATGTGTTATCTCTTGAGAGAGAAGTCATAGAAATTTAAAGCACAGAAGGAGGCCATTCAGCCTATTGAGTCCATGCCAGCTGATATGTAACCATCCAGCCTATTCCCGTTTTCCAGCTCTTGATCCATTGCATTGTAGGTTACACTTCAAGTGCATATCCAAGTACTTTTTAAATGTTTTGAAGGTTTCTGTCTCTTACCACCCTTTCAGACAGTGAATTCCAGACCTCCTCCACCCTCTGGGTAGAAAATTTCCCCTTGAATCCCTCGAAAGCACCTACCTCTTAATGCTAAATCTATGCCTGCAAACGCCTTAATCATAGCTCCTTACATTCAAGCCCAAATCATTGATATATATACCACTTAAAGCAATTGGCCTAGTACTGAACCCTGCATGACCCCACTGGAAGCAGCCTTTGACAGTAATGTTCATCCTGTCACCATGCAAGTTCTGAGTTCCATTACTTTTTAATTCCAATGTTTCCCCCTTGATTGCTTCATTCAGGCTTGTAATCGGATATTTCTGATTAGAGTTGCAGTTGGGTATTGCTTGCCCTTGGATTTCTCCTTTGTGATATATTTGGCACAGTTTCTGAAGATAGCGCGAATTAGTATAATTTTTATTTTGAAATGCAGTCATTTACAACTGGGATTCATGGTTATTTCCTCTTTTTATGTTTATCTCTATTCTGCATATTTGGGCCATTATTGAGCTATTTCACCTGTAGCTGGCTTTTCAAGTCCAAGGCAGTCATTGTGTCTTTGATGGATTTATAGAAGACTGATGCTTCTGGGTGTATGAATCAAAGGCATTGAAGTTATTTGATGGACAATTTGTTTTTGTTTTCTTTAGCCGAAGGTACCTGAAGAACTGTGATCAAGGAAATTCGCTATTCAAATTTCAGTTCCTCAGATGATCATTGATTATCCTGAGTTGTGCTCATTCCCTGCTCTTAAAAGACCACAATCAAAATGTTGCTCTGGAAGAGTATGATGCACTGCATGATATAGCTGACTAAGGCATATTTTTCTTATTTTTAAAAAAGTCTCTAGTTCCTTTCTATTACTTAATGTGCAGCTACTTCAGTGGTGAAGTAATTGAACTGTACATATATGTAGAGAACTTTTATAAAACAAAATTATCACAACCAAAGTTTAGGGATGCTCACTAAATATGTGGAACACTTGACTCACTAAGCCAATGAGTTCCTGTTCATATGGAACACCAGCTTAGCAGCTTTGAACAGGCATCTCTAGTGATATTAATGGAAAATTATATCATGTAATGAAATAAGGCCTCTGTATAATTCTGGTCAGTAAGGATGGTGTGGGCCCCTATAATGGTGACTATAAGGATTGCAAATTTAAAGGATTTAGTCTGGAAGGGCAGTGAAGAAATGGGACACAAACCTGCATGTGCAGTTTACTTGCCAAATAGACATTGTGCACCTGGAGTACTGGATTGTGTAGATTTACAACTATTTGGATGTTAATAGAGTATTTAATATAAATATATTAAAAAAAAGCTTTACGGTTTTGTTTTTACTTGTATTAATGTACAATATTCAAAAGGTCTACCATGGCTCTCAGTATATAAACTATTCTGTAATACCTGTATTGATAGAAACAGAGTACAATGACATCCCCATTTGCTTAAATTGGCAAAATTTGCACAAGAAAGGCATGCCAGTATTTAAACGCAGAGTTTCTAGCTGTTTATAATTTTTTTCAACCTCTCCCCAACAAATTCAGCTTCTAGATTTCTAGGGGAGGAGAAATGTTTATTGTGACTGTTTCAGGGAACCAATGTCTATACACATTTTTGGGTTGAAAAAACTGAAATATTTACTGAGATAAAATGTAGTTCAGTGTTTAAAATTTCATTTTGAAAGATTAACACTTCAAAATGTAAATAACTGTAACATGACTGCCTTTGTTAAAACATGGTGTTAAAACTTGCAGGATTACTGATTAAAGGTGCTGTGTTTTTCACAAACTGTGTAATTTTTCATTTATTGTATACTGTGACTGTGAAGATGCTTTAACATCTAAAGAATTGGTTCTGTGCTCTAAAATCCCCAGGTTAGATTTCTGGTGCTTAATACATTTTATTTTATTGTAGATTCAGGTGTTCTACTGCATGACTGAAATAAGTACAAGCAATTATGAGCAGAGTTCCTTCAGGCAGATTGAATGGAGGTGGGGGCACAAGGAGTTGCTTTCTAAATGGGCACTGTTGGTGCAAAACCGTGTCTACTAACAGCAAAACGAATATCAACTACCCGTGATTTTGCAGTCTGTACTGCCAGTAGTTGATGTTATCTGTTGGCATGTACCTCGAAAATTAGCCTAATGTGTTTAAATAACTAAGGTTTCAGAATTGAATGGTTTGTTCTGTATGTAATACATCCAATAACTGAGATTAGGTTAAAGGGAGAAAACTGAAAATGCTGAAAAATAAAAGTACTACGTATACTTGTGTAAAAGTAAAATTTTTGATAAATTTTTGGATCAATAATCATGGCTTTTACATGGGCAATGTTTTCGAGGGGATGACATGCGTGCTTGATTTGGACCCAAGCGGAATCCAAAAAAGACTAATGGATCACAGAAATTAGAAATGTACCATAGGAATTAATAATCACAACACGGTTTGCCATTCATAATCTGATCACTTTTAATAGTTTCTTTATGTTTTAAAACATTTCTTTATGTTTTAAACATTTTTTTTACCATTATTCTTTCATTACTATGTATACATTTACAATGAAATTGAGTCATTAACACCTCCAGGATTATACTTTGGTTCTGTAATTTTTGGACTTTGGTCCCTGAAAAAACGGTGTTGGTTTTTGTGCACAAGTTGTATGAAATTTTTATTTTCAGGCCAAAAATCATGGGATCGATTGACAATCCATCTGTGGTATATAGTGGAACAGTTAGCCTGCATTTAAAGATAGGTTACCGTTTCAGACCTCAAGAGTCTCAATGAAATGTTAATGTCTTTTTTTAGATGCTGATGGACCTACTGCTATGTAGTGCAGTGTTTGGTTAATAGTATGAGTTCAGGTCTTTTGCAGGAAAAATGTTGATTCAAAATCGTGTGTAGAATTTAAAGGTATTTTAAAATTAATAATTAGGATGCTCAATTCCAATTAAAGTCAATAGTGTTTCTGACCTTTTAGTAGAAATTTACCTTGCTTATTCTTTAATATTCCCAATTTAGAGGTAAATTTATTCCACAGGGACTTCGGCAAAACTAAAGCATTAATACCACACATCTCCAGAGGGAGTGTATTTTTGTGACATGCTGTTATAATATCATGAGCATAAGAAATAGGAGCAGGAGTTAAACGACTCAGCTCTTGGAGCCCGCTCTGCCTTTCATTGAGATCATCGCTGATCATCTACTTCAACGCCATTTTCTTGCACTATCCCAGTATCCTTTCATGTTTTAATATGTATAAATCTATCGATCCCAGTCTTGAACATGCTCAGTGACTGAGCTTGAGCCTCCACAGCCCTCTGGGGCATAGAATTCCAAAGATTCACCACCCTCTGAGTGAAGAAGTTCCACCTCATCTCAGTCCTAAATGGCCTACCCCTTATTCTGACAGTGTGCGCCCCGGTTCTAGACAGCAGCCCCCATCCCAGCTGGGGGAAACGCCCTTACTGCATCTACCCTGTCGAGCCCTATAATAATTCTGCATGTTTGAATGAGATCACCTCTTATTCTTATAAACTCCGGAGAATAAAGGCCCGGTCTATTTAATCTTCCCTCATAGGACAATCATTTCATCCCTGGAATTAGTTTGGTGAACCTTTGTTGCACTCCCTCTATGGCAAGTATATCTTTCCTTGAGTAAGGAGACCAAAACTGCACATGATACTCCAGGTGCAGTCTCACCAAGGGCTCTATATAATTGCAGTAAGACATCTTTACAAGAAGATTTAAGTGTAGGAATAATGAAGGCCAACATACCATTTGCCACTTTAATTGCTTCCTGTTCCTGCATGTTAGCTTTCAGTGACTCATGGGTGCCCTTGTTCAAGTCCCTTTGAAGATCAACACTTCCCAGCCCCCCTCCATTTCAGAAATACTCTGTGTTTCTGTTTTTCCTCCCAAAGTGGATAACCTCCCATTTTTCCACATTGTATTCTATCTGCCAAATTTTTGCCCACTCACTTAGCCTCTCTAAATCCCCTGAAGTATCTTTGCATTCTCCTCACAACTCTCTTCCACCTAGTTTTTTGGCAATGTTATATTATCCAAATTATTGACGTAGATTGTGAATAGATGAGGCCCAAGCACTGATCCTTGTGGTACCCCACAGCCTGCCAACCTGAAAATTACTCATTTATTAATAGTCTGCGTTCTGTCGGTCAACCAGTTCTCAATCCATGCCAGTATATTCCCCCAAACTCCTGTGCTCTAAATTTGTTTACTAAGCTCTCTTCTTGCTCTTTGTCACACCCCCAACATCCTGCACCCTCTATGGTTTGAAAGTTGGAGACCACCATCGTACACCTGTAATACAGAAAGTGGACTTCAAAGGAAGTCTGGCAGTGGTTCATAGTTGCTAGTATCTTATTCCTGTTGAAACTTCTGGCTTCTAGTTTGTCTTCTCTGAGTTTCCAGGGGTTTATGTCCTATAGATGGTGCAGCTTGAAACATGGGAATGGTCTATCACAGAGGAGGACTGGCCTGACAAAATTTTTTTAGATTAAAAAGGCCCATACTTCGACCATTTGGTGATAATAAAGAAATACATTAACTAAGTTAAGTATAGTTTCCTAATCAAAAACAGAATTACCTGGATAAACTCAGCAGGTCTGGCAGCATCGGTGGAGAAGATAAAAACAAAAAGCTAAAAGCTACTGAAAGCTTCCTAATCTTCAGTCAGATGCAAAAAAAATAAATCACATGTAATAATCCTCGATCAAGATCTTGGAGATTTCTGTTCATTATGTAACTCAAGACAAGTTGTCTTTTGTAGGAAGTGGATCTTGAGCCTACTGATCTGTAGCGTTGTACATTTTCTCTCCAATCCTTTAGTAATGTGACCATGTAGTCAGCTGCTGACATTTGCCTTCACTACCAAAAACAAACTCTTGTGAGGCCATCAGCCGAATCGGTATGTTCTTGATATTGTGAAGAATTAGAAAGTTACTGCACTGATCAAGGAGGAGCTGCATTTGCCTCAAAGGTTTCTAAAAGGAGGCCTTCTCTCTCCATACCCAATCTCGTGCAAGATGACAAGACGATTTAGAAGCGGAATGGACTGAAAATTCATTTGGAATATGTATCAGATGTCTAATTGAAATTAATTGGAAGCATTCACTCTTTTCACTCCTTCAGGAAATTTTCTCCCCTCCAAAGGTTTGGAATATATTTCCATACTCGTACCTTTACTGTTTGGCTGTTCAAGTAAGCTTCTTCATTGAGCTGGAGGCTGTGTGTAGAAACCACACCTAAGAACATAAAAAATAGGAGCAGGAGTGCGCCATTCAGCTTCTCAAGCCTGCTCTGCCATTCAGTAAGATCATGGCTGATCTGATGTGACCTTAACTCCACTTTCCTGTCTGCCCCCCGCCATTACCCTTGACTCCCTTGTCAATCAGAAATCTGGCTAACTCAGGCTTGAACGTATTCAATGACTCAGCCTGCACTGCTTGCCTGGGGAGAGAATTCCAAACACTAATGACCCTCTGAGAGAACACATTCCTCCTCATCTCTGCCTTATTTTGAAACTGCCCCTAGTTCTAGATTCCCTTATGAGGGGAAACATACACTCAGCATCTACCCTGTCAAACCCCCTTAAAACCTTATGTTTCAATAAGGTTGCCTTTCATTCTTAACTCCAATGAGTATAGGCCCAACCTGTTCATAAGTCAACCCCCTCATCCCAGGAATCAGCCTTGTGAACCTTCTCTGAACTGCCTCCAGTGCAGATACATCCCTCATTAAGTAAGGTGACCAAAGATGCACATAGTGCTCTAGGTGTGGTTTCACCAGTACCCTGTACAGTTGTAGTAAGACTTCCCTGCTTTTATACTCCATCTCACATGTGATAAAGGTCAACATTTATGTGCCACCTTAATTAATTGGTGTATCATGTGCCACATTAATTAATTGCTGTATCTGCATGTTGACTTTTTGTGACTCATATGCAAGGACATCCAGGTCCCTCTGTACTGCAGCATTCTGCAGTCTCTTTCCATTTAAATAATACTTTTCTATTCTTCCTATACTCTGCCAAATTTTTTGCTTTGTATCCTCCTCACAACTTACTTCGCTCTCTCTCTCTTTGTATTGTCAGCAAATTTGGCTACAATAAAATCACTCCCTTCATCCAAGTCATGAATATAGATCTAAATAGTTGAGGCCCCAGCACTCCACTAGTTGCAGTTTGCCAAACTGAAAATGACCCATTTATCCCAACTCTGTTCCCTGTTCTCTTAAGACCCTAGGGTGAACGCCATCATGTCCAGGGGGCTTGTCAGCCTTTCGTCCCATTAGTTTTCCCAGTAGGTTTTCTCTAGTGATTGTTCTAAGTTCCTCCCTTTTTACCTCTAGATTCTCAACTATTCTTGGGATGTTTTTTGTGTCTTCTGCTCTGAAGACAGATACAAAAAGCTTCTGCCATTTCCTTGTTAATTATTAATTCCCTAGTCTCACCTTTTAAAAGACCAATGCTCACTTTAGCTACTTTTCCTTTTTATATACTTGTTGAAGCTTTTACTGTTTTCATATTTCTTGCTAATTTCTCTCGTACTCCAATTTCTTCCTCTTTATTTTTTTTAGTCATCCTTTGGTTTCAAAAATTTTCCCAATCTTCTGGCCAACAACTAATCTTCACAGCATTGTATGCCTTTTCTTTCAATGTGATACCATCCTTTCAATTTGATACCATCCTGAACTTCCTTTGTTAGCCACAGATGGTGCACCCTTGACAGTCTTTTTCTCAATGGAATATATCTTTCGTTGAGAGTTACAAAATATCTACTTAAATGTTTGCCATTGCTCTTCTACCATCTTCCCTTTTAACCTATTTACCTAGTCCACTCTAGCCAGCTCTGTCTTTATACCCATGTCTTAAACTTAAATAAAGGTAATTACACTATTACGGATCCACATTTCTCACTCTCAAATTGAATGCGAAATTCCATAATGTTATGATCACCCTTTTGCCTAGAAGATCCCATACAATGAGCTCCTTGATTAATTCTGTCTCATTGCACATTACCAACCCCAAAATAGCCTAACCCCTGGTAGGTTCCAGAACATATTGTTCTAGGAAACTGTCCCAAATGCATTTTATGAACTCACCCTCCAGGCTACCACTGCCAAATTGTTTTGTCCAATTGGTGTGAAAAGTAAAGTTACCCACGATATTGCAGTAGCTTTCTTGCAGGCCTTGATTATTCATTGATGTATACTCTGTCCTACTGTGTAACTACTGTTAGGGGCCAATAAACTACACCAACCAGTGACTTCCCTTTTGCTATTTCTCACTTTCACCCAAACTGATTCCACAGCTTGATCTTCTGAACCTAGATCATTTCTCACTATTGTATTGATCTCATCCTTTATTAAGAGAGTTACCCCATCTCCTTTTCCTCCTGTGCTTCCGAAATGTTGAATACCCTTGAGTATCCAGGTCTCAGCCTTGGCTACATGGCAACCATGTCTCTGTAATGGCTATTACATCATACTCGTGCTGCTTTTTGTGCTATCAATTCATCCATCTTGTTATGAACGCTGCAAGCATTCAGATAAAGAGCTTTTAAATTGTCTTTTTTCCGTTTTTGTTATTCTGACCTTACTTGCTGGTGCACACTTATGTCTGTATGCTCTGACCCTTCCTGTCACACTCTGGTTATCATTACCCGTATCATTGCCCTGTGCTATTGCCTTGTCATTTCTCTCTAACTTTCCAAATTGTCCTTGATGTGAATTCTTCCTCTCCCCCCACCCTCCCAACCCGCTGCACTGGCCTTCCACTGTTTAATTGAAAGCCCTCTCTGCAGTGCTATCATACAGCTTTATGATTCGCACAAGCTGCAAGGACCTTGAACCTGTTGGACAATTGCAGTAGCTGAGGCTCCTTCAGTGCTCCCTTCTAGATCCCCATACCTGCCTCACTCTCAGTCACACCCTCCTGTCCCTGACCGCAACCAAATTTGAAGTACCTAGTCTAAGTGGTGTGATTGCCTGACCCTGATTGTGCACAAGACCACTTCCAACTGAGGTGGGCACTTTCTTCATCCCACCCTGACCCAGTAATGAAACTGGAGGTTATGCTTTGAGAAAATAATTCCTGCTGCTCTGCCCCTTCTACATTGCTCACCCAACCTTTCCAATCCAGCCCCAGGATGTGGTACTCTACAGCCAGTTAGCAGCTCCTCATTGGCTGCTGGTCCCTCAAGGCTTCTAGTCATGAGAAATGTGTCAGGGTGCCAGAAGTAGTTAAGTGAACAATTCTTGAGGTCATTTCATTTGTCCACAATTTTGTGGTGGAGCAGTGCCAGGACAATTTTATGTATTGAACCTGTACTGAATTGTAGTTTCCATCATAAAACTTGTACTACATAAAGCCAGCTTGGTTTAAAATTGTGTGTTTTTAGTGTATTTTCTCAGCTGTTTAAACTGTGAGGGCAGGGCTCTTAAATCACAATATAAATTTGTTAGGTGAACATTTGAGACAGAATGATGTTTTGATCATTCTTAAAAGTTTGGCTAAATTGTGTTTTGAACTTATTCCACAATGCTGGAAATCACTGATGCCATTGAGTAATTTACTGACCAGACCAGGTCGGGATAGCAGATTCCTTCCCTGAAGGGTGGCAGTGTCTTTATGAAAGTCCAACAGCTTTCTTGGTCACGTTTTTCAGGTGCCAGCCCACAAATAACAAGAATTGTTGAATTCAATTTGAGAATTTTCCATGGTGGAAGTCGAACCTTCAGTTGCTAGCCCAGCACCATAGCCAATAGGTTACCATCACGAGCAAATACACAGCACCCCAGCCAGATGTGGGGGTGGTCCAAGGGATCTGGTGCAAATGTGTTTTACCTAAGCATAATATATTGATATGATTTGTTTCATTATTACAGTGTGTAAAGATTCTGCAGGCCTATATATTCTTGTATTTTGCTGCACGTATGTGTTTAATTGGAGTAGGAGTGCAGATTCAAATGTGCTTGGTGTCCAAAGCATCAAGAATTCTTATCCAACTGCGGTTATCGTAATCAATCTTGCTCAAAGCAAAGCAACCTCCCCACTTCAAAATTCTTTAGCCTCTCATCTTCCCTCACCCCCTACCTACCATAATTGAGTAGACTTATACAATCATTTAGCCTAACTAAGCAGGCCAATAAAGTTCCAAGGCTGATCTGTTGAGTTAGTTTATTTCAGATGGAGAAGAGAAAAATGCTACAATGCAGCAATTGACCTCTTCCCTGGGTTATGGAGTGTAGCCACATTTCCAACTTCTGATTGGTGTCGAGTAACCCTTGCTGGTCGCGTGTCTATGTGAGGACTGGATCTAGTGCTGCTGTAATGACTTCTGTAGTTAAATGGAAGATCAAAGTTCTCTTGTAAATGGATGAGGGATCTGAGGTCATTTGGTATCTGTGAAATCATTCTGCCAATGTTCATTGCTTTCAGAAGATAAGGTATATATTTTTGCAAAAGATGAGAAAATTTTAAGTCTTTTACGCTAGTTTTTAACTGTGCTCCACAGCGTCAGCGACACGTCAATATCTACTCCAGTAGCCATACACATTGCACACAGTGGCCAATTTACTCTTGCTGAATTTAAAAACACTTGTGGTTTATAGTGCATGAGTAGTAATAACAATAAATTATTACATTTTAAGTAATGATGGAATAGACATAAATGAATAACTAGGGTCAAAATACATGAATATACCAAATTATTTAAGAGTTTATCAAACAAATATTCATAACACACTTCCTTTTAAAAGAAGAGTTTTCTGATTGATTTCTATCTATTTTAAAGCAGACTCCAGCCTGCTGGCAGAAATGGACGGTAAGCCTGATGAGCTATAATAGATCAGCAATAATTTAGATGTAGTGTAAGTCTTTGTGGATATATTTGTTTTTTTTTCTGCTTTGGCTATTATTAATTTGGTTCTTAGGCAAGTTATAATGCTAATTTAGTTTCTGGTGCTTGTCTTTTAAGCTGTGCTCATCGACGTAATGCTGGGGAACTGAACATTTTTCCAGTCGTTTTAAGGCTCCCAGTTTCAATATCAAATCCAAGTTGGCGATTGCAGATGAGCACACTGTTCTGCCACAAAGCAGTGCACCCTAACATTAATCTCAGAGCGCCCTCTGTTGTTATTTTCTAAAATCTTTCCATTTCTCTCAAGCCATTTTTTTTGTGCATGGAGGGTGAAGCTGGTTATTCCTCTGCTAGTTTGCAACCTAAAAGGCTAAGAATTCATACCTGCAAGGAATTGGGTTAAATTCTTACAGCTGGTACAATGCAGTGATTTTATTAGTTGGTACCAAATTTGAACCCAGGCCCTAGAGGTAAACGAATGGTTTTCCAAACCTTTATACGACCCACACCCTAACTATTTTCCCCTTAAGTGCTAAATTGTAACTTTCAACCTGCTTCTCATTGTACAGCATCTGCAAAATATTTTCATTTGCAAAAACAAGTCCAGGCTTATGTGAACTGAACTGTTATTTTTAACATGTTTACGTGACCACATCAACGGAAAAAAATGTTCTTTTCCCTAAGTACTTAAGCTCTCTCCAAATGTTCACAAGTAGAATGTTGACACTTAAGACTGACCAGCCTCACCCTTTTTAATTAAGTAATTATTGTTCCTTCATTCTCTTAGATTATTGGGTTTATGTAGCTGTAATATATTGTCTTGGTTTTGGAATGCTTCTTAAACTGTCGTGCTAAATTGCCCATGTTATTCCTAATTTTCCAAATGGATCTGTATTCAAAAGTCCTGAACAATTAACTCAAAGTTGTGGTTCATTTGAAATTCCTTGGCTTACACCTAGCACTTCACCTTTTGTCCAGTTCTTTGAAAGATAATCTGCAGTGTTTAAATAGCTAGACTGCAAAATCTGTTACTCCAGTAAAGTTGTAATTTAGTATTTGATTTTATTCTGCAACAATGACTCAACAATTCAAGCTGTGAATCCCCTCAGTACTTTATTACTATGTTTTGATTTTGATTTTTACATGGTACTCCCCAAGTCCTCTATTGTACGAGTTGAGCTATTTAGACACATAATTAATTTTTAATGGTCCAAAGTGCATTTTGTTAGAAATGTGCATGGCAGCAGCCTTTTAGAAGACCAATATTTTTTTTTAAAAACACTCATCTTCATAGATAATTGTAGAGAATTGGCACCACTTAACTTTCAATTGTTCCATAATTAAGATCCATGATGCATGGTGAGCAAAATGTTCTCTTCCCCCACCCTTCACTGCCTCTCCACTGTAACACTTCTCCCCACCCCCTGCACTGACTCCCCGTTATAACAATTTAAAATATAGCAAGCCAGCTTTTCCATTCATCAACTCTACTTTCCCTCCCTACCCCCTCTCCGTCAATTTCCTTAGTGCCCAATAATTTATTAATCTCAGTCTTAAATGTTATCAACAACTGAGCATCCATAGCGCCTGGGATACAGAATTCCAAAGATTTACCAATCTCTGAATGAAGAAACTTTTCCTCACTTCAGTTCTAAATGGCCAAATCCTTAGCTTGAGACTGATTACTAGTTAAGACAAGAGTTGAGGAGGAATTGTTAAGGGTCGTAAATCTGTGGAATTCTTTACTGCAGAGGGCTGTAGAGGCTGGGTCGTTAAGTATATTCAAGGCTGAGATAGACAGATTTTTAATCAGTCAGGGAATCAAGGGCTAAGAGGAAAAGGCAGGAAAATGGAATTGAGGATTATCAGGTCAGCCATGATCTCACTGAACGGCAGAACAGACTTGATGGGCTGAATGGCCTACTTCTGCTCCTTTATCTTATGGGCTTATAGACCTTATAGTGCTTCCCAAACTATTTTCCAATGTCACCCCATTTCACTGCTTGAACATTAATGTGACCCCAGGGGCCAGCAAAAAACAAAAAGCAATAAAGCAGCATATTAATGTTCAGTATATAATTATTAAAGTAATTATCAACATATAACACAAATATGAAAACCTGAGTTTTGAAAGTACTTTGTAAAAAAGGTTACAGTTTAATGTACTCATGTAGGTTTCAGCCAAGCTCTCTCTTTTCCATTGTAGCAAAAGACTGTGAAGCCCCCCCTTTCCAGACCCCTCCTACCCAATGCAAACATTGTAATCAGCCCCCCCCCCCCCCCAAACACAAACACACACACACACACACACCCCACTTCCCAACCCCTTTTCTCACCCCCATCCCCCCACCAAACCCTCCACACACACACACTGGGTCGTCTCCTCTCCACGATCACCATTGTTGCTTAGAGGAGGGGCAGCTCATGGCCCCAAATGTGACCTTGTGACCATCGTTTGGGAACCCAGTTCACGACTCTTCAGGCAGGGGAAACAGCGTCCCAGCATCTACCCTGCCACGCCCTCTCAGAATTTTGTTTCAATGAAGATCACCTTTCATTCTACTAAACCACAGAGACCATAGGCCCAGATTGCTCGACCTCTCATAAGACAGCCACTCATCCTGGAATCACTCAGGGAGCCTTCATTGCCGCCACTTGAAGGCAAGAATAAGCTTCCTTGGGTAGCTATATCTTAAAAAAAAAATGCAAATTAAGCTAATTGTATTGATTTTGCTCTTGTAAAAATAAATTTCATAACATTCTGTGGGACACTGTAGTTTGTAGCATTAGAACTGTATGTAGTCTGTTCCACAAATACTCTGAATATGGAAAGTTCCCACCCACTTAGAAGGTGGTTTTTTAACTCTTGTGTGCTGTTGCAAGTAGAAATGCACAATTTCATTAGGAATGCATTTTGGAGTTGCACCCATGTTACTAAAACATCACTTCACAACCACTGTCTATTTTGAAAAATGGAACCTTGTGGAGAATTAGCTATTTTAATACAGAGTTACCTTAAGTAATTAAGTAAGAAGTATCAACCATAAATCTTTATATCTGCATCTAAATCTTTATGGGGAAATGTATATTAATCTTTGAATACAGTATTTGCTATTCAGTTCACTATAGGTACGAAAGTACTTGAGTTTTATTGATAATGTGAAATTCTGATGATATTAGAATTTTCTATTGGCTAATCAGAGCTGTACTGTGAAGTGGAATGATGTAAGACCGCATTTAAATATTGTGCATTCTCAGTCTCAGCTGGCCGGATGAGGGAAGTGATAAGTGAAAACGAGCCATTTCCCTTGAAAGATTCCAAAAAATGTATTACCCTACACCAACTAGCTATTGTTTTGGAACAATCCTGGGGGCTGGCTGCCTACTGTCTCTTCAATAGACCAAAGGTGGGGGTAATATTTTGTCAAAATCCAGCACACCCCTCATAGAACACTTCTCACACTTTGGAATTTCCACCAAGTTTATGACAATATAATTAGGGCTTCCAATGAACTTCCACTGAAGTTATGACAGAGAGAAGCCCTGAGGAAATTTCATCCACTTTGTCCAATGTTTGTTGATTTTTCAGCAACTTTTCCTATTTATTTAACCCTTTCTGATTTGCTTTGTCTTGACACATTTTTTGTTTTGCGCCTATCCACCAGAGGTCAACAAAGTATTCCAGTGCGTCAGAGATGCGTGGGTAAGGTACCTCTTCAATATTGATTTGACAATTAACTTTTTTAAACTAAGGTATATAGTAAGATGTAAATATTTTATTTAGGGTAACCTTATTGTAGATTCATAGAGAAAAAAAAAACCCTCATTTTTGTTTTTGCTGTTTTGACTGAACAAGGAGCATTACAAAGTCTTGAATACTAATAAACATGTAATATGTTGTAAAACCCTGACAAAACAGATCCACGTTTCTTTTTTAACATACGAGCTTATATATAGCTACCGTCAGAAAGCAAACTTCAATCTGAAGCAGGAATATGCTGTGGAACACGGCTGCATTTTAAATTCAATAGCTAATTACATGCCCTTTTTTATATGCAAATGTTTTATTTTTGAGGTGAGTAATCTCTTGTTTCAGGCAAAGTATTGACCAGAAAGACCTTACCTAAAAGCTCAAATAGCTTCACTCTGTCCCATTATTTCTTAGTAAAGGAAAGAGATAACTGCTGCTTCATGCAGCAAATATCTACAAATATCAATTCATGAACTGAGCACACAGCCTATTCGTGTAAAATAATATATGGCCCTCCACATGTAATGAGGCTGTATTAGTTTGGGTTCATGCCTCTAACTGTGGGACTGTTATTCCACCTAAATTCAAGATTTCACTGTTACACAGTTAAGATCATCTGTCATTTTTGGGTTTATTTGCTCTCTTACTACACCATGTTTTGCCGTTTGAAATTTCAATGCCTTGCCAGCTTTGTTATTGGGTTCCAGTTTATATTGTTCCATAGCAATAATACCCAGCTGTCCTCAGTGGATAGTGTTTTGTACCATGAAGCAGGTAAGACCAGTGACCTTTCCAAGGCCTTGCAAAAATATTTGTATCAATTGACAGTTGACAGTGATGCAGTTTGTTGTAGCTTCATTGCTTTTTTGTAAGCATTGAGAGTTCTTGAGGGTAGCTTCACCCTCCCACTGAGTTATCAGAATTGCTGTGAGGAAGTATGAAGAGGGACCCAGGCACTTAAGTATGATGGTGGGGGGGAATAATGTATTTGGGGCAAGAATTGTCCTTAACCTGATTGTGGCTTGAATGCGATAACAGCAATATATTACAATTGGCTGTCTCTAAACTCTGAATGAGGATAGGATGTGCATATTATGGGTTGCAAATTTTAGCTGTTTAATTTATTTTTAGCTTATGCGTGTGAGACATTATGTTCTGTCCACCTAAATTATCCTGAGGTTACATTCTGATGTCAGAACCTTTGTACTTTTGTATTCATTTTATAAATTAGTCCATTATAGTGCTGAAGAAGGCAAATTTATAAGTTTATATATTAATTTGTCTTTTTTTAAGAAGTGCTTTTCACTTGTTGTGGCAGAATTTAGGCATCCACCAGTTTGCTGATTCAATCCTTGAGCTGTACTGGCTCAGCTTATCTCAGTTAGACTCTTGGTAATAGAAGAGGAGGGGGAAAATCAGCCTACCTTTGATACTTACAGTAGGGGTCACTGAATAAGTATGTGAATGTCATAAGAATATAAGAAATAGGAGCTGCAGTAGGCTATATGGCCCCTCAAACCTGCTCCAATATTCAATTTCACTTTCCCGCTTGATCCCACCAGATTCCCATATTCTTTGATTTCTCCTGGAGTCCAGAAATATAGCTATCTCAGCTTTGAAGATACTCAATGACTAAGCATGGACAATACTCAATGATAGCCCATGGAGAGAGAATGCCAAAAATTCGCAACCCTATGAATGAAGAAATTCCTCCTCATCTCAGTCTGGTGAGAGCAAGGTTAAACATGGCTGTGCTTGGCCTTCATGCTTATGCATCCTGCCATCATCACTGTCCATGTCCACATTGAAGACTGTCACATGTCGGGTTTTACTCATGACCAGTTTCCAGTGAGCAGGGCTAGAAAGGGATTACTCACTCTTACTTACAACTCTCATGTTCTTTTGGATATTAAAATTTTCACACCATAACAGCTGCTTGCATATTTAGAACATAAGAAATAGGAACTTGCTGTACCTGCATGCTAACTTCAATGTCAAAGGTCTCGAGGTACTTCACAAAGGCGTATTTAACTTTTTAGAGTTGAATACTTGTCCAGAGTATTTTATCTCCTACTGAGAGTGAGACCCACATCTGAGTAAGTTTTTCTAACGCTGAGATAGTGAGAACGGGATAGCCACTCCAAGTAACGATTTCCCTAACACACACTGAGATAGAGAGACTGAGATGGCCATCCTCACAGTAACAGTTTCCCTAATACATGCTGAGGTAATGGGAGAGGTACTGCGATGGCCACTAATCCCTCCAGTGAGTGATTACATCACCATTAACTTACCATATGCATAAGTTAGTGGACCTGCCAGATCCTATTTAATTTCATGGCAGCTCAGATTCAGTGAGAAAATAATTGCACTTAGTTGTAGGTATTCATCTGATTTAAATTTTTCTGTTTTTCAGCTTTGTGTTGAAAACAACTTTGTCCCTTCAGTCCCCTACTGTTTGCTTTAGCTGGTATGACACCACTGTACACTGTTTCTTTGGTACCTCTATTGACTCACTCAAGTTGCCACTCTTGAGTCCAACCAATGAATACTGCTGGCATTTCAACTCTGGAGGCAATCATAGCTATATCCTGAACTTACTGAGAATGCACACTTCAGCTGAACTCACTGGGATTACTGCAGGTGATTGCAGCACCTCCATCACTGCTCTGGTTGAGAATTCAATGGCAGCCAAGAATCAGATTTTGTACCTTGCTGAATTAATGTGGCCTATGTTTTGCAAAGTAAGACATGAGACAAAAAGTGATTCAAGTTCTTCATGCATAGTTCCATTAGCTTGTTTTTTTTTAAAACATAGCAACTTCTAATTTGCAACTCCCTTTGTTTTATTCCAGGCCAACATCATTGTTGGTTAAGCTGGTACTGTACCATTTACTGTAGTAAATGTACAGATGATCAACTCCTGTTCATTTTTTTTTTTGTTTTAGTCTCTGAGAAGAGGTTTCACCTCCCATATTGTTATGCTGTCTCGCCATCTGCCTGGACTGCATCTTTCTGAAGAAGAGTCAGGTTTAACTTGAAACATGAACTCAGTTTCTCTCTCCACAGATGCTGCCAGATCTGCTGAGTATTTCCAGCATTTTGTTTTTAGTGCATCTAAAGAAAAAACTATTTTGGCTGAAATTTAAGTATCCTGATGATTTAAACCATTCTGCTCTTGGTTTGACCATCAGAATTTGGTTGTGTTCCAGCCACCCTTGTTCTTTTACTGTAGTTGTTTTACATGGAGTAGTAATTTACATACGTATACCAAACGTGATTTAACCTCTTTGTATGATTTAATCACTTTTCTCTTACAGATGTTTTTTTCTAACACGAGCCCAACCTGCATCGGCCCACTTCGGAATGGTAAAATGAGTTGACAAGAACTTGCCATGCCGTTTTAGTAGCACTAATTTGTATTGTATTTCCTGACCTACTTTTAGCCCTGATAGATTGAGTTTGGAAGTTTAGCCGTTAGTAATTTCCCTCTTATGAGCCCCATGGTGGAACACTCATTTGTGCATGTTGAACCAAAGTGAAAACTCAGTGTTGACATAAATTGATTTGTTAAATTCTGCAACAAAATAAATAGCACTTAACCTGATGGTGCCACATGGATTGGTACTGAGTCATATAGATTAGGAATACTCCATTTCATTTTCCTGCTCTCTGTTGAAATAGTAGAACTCGGTTCACAATACAATGCATTGAGGGGGCTTCTCAATTGGTCTCAAAGTCCCCAGACTAATGGAGTGACGAGTAGCTGCTTCAAATTGCTGTGCAGCAATTAATGCTAGAAAGTTTCAGCAGGTGTGAAAACTTGATGTGAGGTTAAGATGAAGCCCTTCCTGTGGCTTTATATTCCATGGACACTCACCATGTCCAGGCCTTTCTGTGAGGCATGGCCTCTGTGTAAGGTACCTGAACATTGCTGTCACCATTCCCCACAATGAAACAGCACTTTCGGGAGAGGTGAAAATAATTTCAAGAAAGATTGTTGAATGTTTTTATAATTCCTATTACCAAAAATCATTTGTCCGGTAATACCATAGGCATTAAACTCATTTATCTTCCCATCACAAAAATATTTTCAGACTAGGTGAAAATTTCACATTGTGAAAATGTTGATCAAAATGGCCACTCATCTCCTCTTCCTCAAGCCCCAACCAAAAAAATTTGCCATGGCTATGTTTTGTCATTAATCAAGTCTGCAAAATCTTTCACATGCAAACACAGTGGGAGAAAACCCCAAATCTTGTTCGAATCCGACTTGTATTTTCAGTAGGTGCAAAATACTTAGAGACTGATTTTTCAGTTCTAGAAGTTG
The DNA here is from genome assembly GCF_964194155.1 of Cetorhinus maximus. NCBI lineage: Eukaryota > Metazoa > Chordata > Chondrichthyes > Lamniformes > Cetorhinidae > Cetorhinus > Cetorhinus maximus. The sequence continues at coordinate 45,846,967 of NC_135892.1, read as the reverse complement.
GATTTGATTTCAACTCAGATTAAGTTAGTGCCCTCCTTGCACCCGCCGCCCCCCCCTTCTCCCTCACCCCCCACCCCCCCCGCCATCACTTGGGTAATTGATATATGTTAGAACCTATTTTCTACCAGTAAATTGTGGAGATGGCCAATGTAGGAAACTGGACAATTCACACTGGCACACTGCTTTTCAGGTGTTAGAGAAAGGTAGGGGACCTTGACTAGACCTATGCCTTTACCATACATGATCTAGGAACGCTCTAGTAATGGCAGACCACTGATTGAGTTTTCCTACTGAGAGGTAGGATGTTAGATAATCACCGAGTCACTCCTGTGCATCTATTTGAGATTCATCTGAGATTAGTGTTAGAGGTGGTTTGGGACCAAATAACTTGCTGTCACTCTTTTTATCTGCATTTTTTTTTGGAGGGGAAAAATTCTATTTGTAGTTTGAAAATTCCCATCATATCACTACACAAAGTACAGTTCCGCATGGGATATTGTATTCTATTAAATGTAGAAAAAATTCATATGCTGTTTCTATTTAGATGTCATTAATGTACTCCACTCACCACACTACCCCAGCCCCCCACCCCTCCCACAACAAGAGCTTCAATTCAGAACCACAAATAGTCATTGAATCTCTGCGATAAATTGACTGGGCAAAAAATTGTGCCATCAGTCTTCTAATCTTTAGTTGCTGATAAGTAATGTAAAGGTTTTGACTACAGTAAATTCTAGAGGAAGTCTGAAAACCGATACTAAATAGATTTTGCTGAGGAATGCATCTGAGCAGTAAATCACGTTAAGTGTACGTGTACTGCACTTCACTTGAGTGCATTGCTACGTTCCCATAATTGCTTAGGGAATAATGTGAAGTACGTTCCATAACCCAATATTATATCAAGCAAAGAATTGCAGACAATGAAAATTTGAAGCAAAAACAGAAACTAGTTGATGGGGCTATAGTTGAAACGTTAGCTGGCCTGCCTTCACCACACATGCTGGTTTGCCTGAGCAACGAACAGCATTTTCTGTCTCTGTCTAATATTGACACACTTGTGGAGAACCGGTTTCTATGGAAAATTAATATGTGAAATTTGGCTTTTAAAAAATAAAGCCAAACCAAATGTACACCTAATAAACATTTAGAAGTTAAAAACAGCATTTATTTAATCAGCCTTTTATGGCTGATGGGGTAATTGTCTATTGTAGACTTCTATAGCATGCATGTGACACTATTTATAAGGCTGATCTTCACATGAAAGCTTCAGCTATTTTTGATGATGTTTGTGCAGATAAATGATATTCCGCCTCCACTATTTACCTTTAGAGATTAAATGGGATGGAGTCAAATGCTAAGGCAATTAACTGCAAGAGGAGCTTCTAATCCAGGCCAGCAAGCAAGATCTGTCTTAAACAGGGCTCCAGCCTTTCACCTTTTTAAACTTGTTTGCACTTTTCAGATTCATGCTTGTTCAGAATTTAGTAGTAGACCAGCAGTGACTATTCAAGTATAATGGTATATAGGTACTCTGATTAGATTTCCAAGGTGGCCTTGTGGTGCAGTGGTAGCATCCCTATCTCTGGGCCAGAAGCTCTGGGTTCAAGTCCCACTTCAGGACTTGGTGGCCATGGAAGGTGCATTCATAACATGGCCAAGCAGGTTGATTATCAGCCTTTAAATCCTTCTAATATGCCTGATGGCAGGTGGTAAGAGTGGAAGAGTTTGCTGGTCAGCCATACTACAGAAGGCAACAGCAAACCACTGCAGAACTTTGCCAAGCATTATCATGGACCTATCCAATGGAAGTCCATGGTTGCCAACACCCTCTTAGGGCATGGTACCTGAAGGAGGAGGAAGCTTAAATTTCTAGGCAATAATCTGAATTGTCAGACAAGGATTCCTGCCAAACTGGTGTAATTTGCTATTAAAATCAGCAATACCTCCATCCTTGAAAAAAGGAATATGATTGAGCCATTCCTTGACCCAAACTTATTCCAGTGTTACAGGGTAGAAATAATCACTTAAACGTGAAAGAAGACTTCTGACCCTCCCACTCCCATTTCCCCTCAAATCACACGTGCTCCTCTATGTATTGATTTGGGACCACACATAAAGACACGACCTTTAAGGAGAGTGCAGAATGGATGGGTGTTTCTGTAGGTATCTCCATTTTTTTTTGAAAAATCTTATTATAATAAGATAGATACAGTTTTGGAATAAAAGCAGGAAAATACTGGAAATACTCAGCAGGTCAGACAGCATCTGTGGGGAAAGAGAGTTGAACTTTCAGGTCAATTGACCTTTCGTCAGAGTTGGCATAAATTAAATATGTAATGGGTTTTAAGCAAGGACAGAGGTAGGGCAAATATTGTGGAGGGGAGGAAAGAGCAAATAACAAGATCTACGATAAGGTGGAAGGCATTAGAGATTAAATGACAAAAGGGATGACGGTGCAAGGCAAAACTCAGTGGTAATAGGACAAATTAAAGAAACAAAAGTGTGCCTAGAGGAAATGTAAATGGCAGTAGCAAAATCATTACCAGCACCTTTTGACTAAGGAAATGGGAGAAGCATTGGTTAGAATTTGAAATTGTTGAACTTAATGTTGAGTCTGAAAAGTTGTAAAGAGCCTCACCAAACAATGAGATTTCAGTCCTTGAACCTTCATTGGAACCGTGCAGAAGGTCAAGGACAGAAAAGTTAGAGTGGAAGTGGGATAGAAGCTAAGGGTGGAGAGGTCAAAGTGGGATTTGGGAGGCCCATTCTAACTCATCTACCCAGAGAGTAAAGGGCCCACCCTCATAATAGTATCTACCTGTTAATTGATTGCAGGTTTCTGATTTAACTTTCCTGCCCAGAATCTAATCCTCCTCATGATCACCTTTATGGAGAATAATTTTCCAACTTAAGTCCTAAATTGGTTTATGCTAGCTTTACCCTTTGCATTCTTGTCTTATTATAATGGTTTTATTTTAAATAGTGTTTTGATTGACCATTCCTCCTGTACCTTTGCAACCTTGGTTGTCTCTGAGATTGCTTCCTTTTAAGGTTAAAGACCTCTGAGGAGGTCATTCACTGAGGAAGCACCATCACAAGACTCATGCGAACTCTCCACCATCTCAGATACGGCGGGTCTTCATCCTGTTCTGGCAGCAGCTGCTCAGGGACACTATTAAGACTTGAGAGACATGAATTAGAACTGACAAGGTGAGAAGGTTCTAAACCATTATTGTGCAGATCATCATATTTCAGTGGCTGGTGACATCGGATCTGCATGAATGAGTGTTATACCCTACATGGCTGTGTCATATTTAATTCTGGCATCAGGTAGCTAGGAGACCCTCAGCAGCTGCATCTGCTGCTGTTCAGCTTCCTATGACTGGGGGGAGAGGGAGAGAGAGAGTCGCCCCTCCCCTCCCCTCCATTTCTCCGGTGTCCTGTACTCTCGTCCTGAAGGAGGGAAAGATGCCTATGAGTGTGAGCTGTAGAATGTTTGGAGCCAATGGTAGTGATATTGCAGTAATTTGAAGGTGAGTGTCAGTGGTAATTGGTCAAATTGGGATGTGAGGTGTCTCGAGAGAGGAATGGGTTCACATGCAAGGTGTGCTGGCCTGAAGAGTAGTGTGCAAGGAAAAGCCGGGGTTTGCACTTGAATGTGGAACGGCACTCTCTTTTCCCGCCCTGACCAGTCTTGCCACTTCTAGCACTATCCAGGAGTGTGGCACCACACTCCTGATAACCTCCTGTGCTACTTACAGATAGATCCGCTAGCTTGTTTTCTGAGGTTCCTTTCTTCCAATTGTCCCACGGGAAAAGAGTGGTCCAAGGGGGTGAGGGGTATATGGCGGGGTGAGGCAGGAGGAAATAGGTGACACCTGAGAGCTGAATTTCAGAGGCATTAATTTAGTAGAAGCTAAGTGTTGGTTGGTGAAATTTAAGGTTCCTTTTTTTTCTCAAAACAGGGGCAGTAGTTTAAATAAGTATTGGGAAGATTTTAGTACCTCATTAAGTTTATAGTGTAACTAGTTAAACTAAATATAGCTACAAATTATCATTGCCATTTCTAAACTTGAAACCAAAATTAGTTACACAATATACAATAAGGATGGCAGGGAAGGTGATATATTGCTGCTGGACCAGGTGGGGGCTGGTGGACACCAGTGTCATCCACAGCAGTTTTAGAGCTGCTAATGTATAATGAGGGGGTTAAATAATCTCATAGTAAAGGATCCTCTAGACAAAGTGATCATAACATGATGGCATTTCACATTCAGATTGATGGTGAGAAACTAGGGTCTGATACTAGTATCTTAAACTTAAATAAAGGCAATTACGTGGGTATGAAAACAGAATTAGCTAAAGTGGACTGGGTAAATAAGTTTAAAAGGTAAGATGGTAGATAAGCAGTGGCAGACATTTAAGGAGATATTTCCAAATTCTCAACAAAGTAATATTCCATGGAGAAAGAAAGACTGAGAAGGATGTGCCATCCGTTGCTAAGTAAGCAAGTTAAGGAAGGTATCAAATTGAATAAAAAGATATTCAGTGTTACAAAGGTTAGTGGTAGGCCAGAAGATTGGGAAAACTTTAGAAAGTAGCGAAGGATGAATTTTAAAAAAAAATAGAGGGAGAAATTGGAGTATGAGAGAAAACTAGCAAGAAATATAAAAACAGACACTGCAGTAATCCGCAGGCTATAGATCATGTGCGTCTATGGGGAGCAGTTTAGTTTTGGCACAGAGGTGACTGAGGTTAGAGTTTTCCATCTAGAAGGTGGTATTTAATACTGCCACCCACAGAGGGCAGTTGATCTTTGAGGTCAATAGCCACGGTCGGGTAGATTATAAATAGTATGGGGGCTATCACACAACCTTGCTCGTCTGGATTTTGAAGTTGTCTATTTCAGATTTCCACTCGGGACAGTTGCAGTCGTATCATGAGACAATTTCAGTCATACCATGAAGCAGTTGCAGGATTGTGATGATGTTTCTTGGACATCCAAATCTTTGGAGCACAATCCACAGAGCCTCACGATTTACTGAGTCACGTGCTTTGATCAGATCATTTAATGCAATGAAGAGCTCTTGGTCATTCAACATTTTTCATGGATTTGTCTGGCAACAATGACCATGTCAGAGGTTCCTCTGGAAGGTCTAAAGTCACTGTGTGTCTGGGAGGATTTCTCCAGCCACAGGAAGTAGGCAATTCAGGAGAACGCATGTTGGGATATTCCTTGCTAAGGACAAGATTTTCAATAATTTAGACAGCATGATTTATCTCCCTTCTTTAAGATAGTTAAATTGTCACATTCCTGAAGTTGGGGGATGGGAGAGTGGTGGAAATTCTTTTGCCTCCCAAATCCGTTGGATGAGTGCATGGAGTCTTGATGTGAGCTTAAAAACCCACCAGCTTTGAAGACCTCAGATGGAATGTTATCCAGCTTTGTTGTTTTTCATCCATTTGATTGGCAGAGCTGCTACCAGCATCAATGGTGTCATCCATGTATTCTATCACACAGTACTGAGGGATGGCCTGGAGAGTATCAGCTGCCACTGGATTCACAGTTGAGAAGGTGTTGAAAATGTTCTTTCCAGCATTAATGGATAGAATTGTCATCCTTAAGAAGAGAAACATCGTCTTGTGTGCGATGGGAATTTTGTTAATTTGACCTTAATCTATAGATGACCCTGGTGGCTTCAAAAAAGCTTTGCTTGCCATAATGGTCAACATATTGTTGGATCTCAGGCTTTCTCTTCCCACCACATGCCCTTTAACTTCTGTATTTGTCTGTGGCATCAGCCTTGAGTTGTTGGAATGCTGCCATCTTGATTTACGACCTTGAGATTTTCTGCCAGGCAATGAAGGATATTTTTTTTTTCTCTAGGTCAGACATTTCAGCATTTTCATTGGACTAGTCCTGGTAAAGATAATGCTTGAACCCAATGGTCTGGGTACAGGAGCCTAGTACAGCTGACTTTATTTGGTCCCACTGTTCTGGAATTGAATTGGATTTGTGAAGATTTTCCAGATTGGTCATGAGCTGCACGTGGAATTCCTTTCTTTAGTCAAGCTGGTTTGGGCTTGAGACATTGATCTTCTTGCTCTTGGAATTTTGGGTCTTGCAATGTCTTGGCACTGGGTGGATGTTCATCACAGATCGAGCCAGTCAAAGAGCTGTCCAGCAGGCAT